>NW_026732232.1:600000-960875 GCF_028476545.2 Physella acuta | reverse complement strand
CAAACTTCTTTCTTTCTTTCTTTCTTTCTTTCTTTCTTTCTGCCTGCCTGCCTGCCTGCCTGCCTGTCTGTCTGTCTGTCTGTCTGTCTGTCTGTCTTTCTGTCTGTCCTGTCTGTCTGTCTGTCTGTCTGTCTGTCTGTCTGTCTGTCTGTCTGTCTGTCTGTCTGTCTGTCTGTCTGTCTGTCTGTCTGTCTGTCTGTCTGTCTGTCTGTCTGTCTGTCTGTCTGTCTGTCTGTCTGTCTGTCTGTCTGTCTGTCTGTCTGTCTGTCTGTCTGTCTGTCTGTCTGTCTGTCTGTCTGTCTGTCTGTCTGTCTGTCTGTCTGTCTGTCTGTCTGTCTGTCTGTCTGTCTGTCTGTCATAGTCTTTCTCTTTCTTTTTGTCTAATAGTAGGATGGATGGATGGATGGCTGGAAGGACGAAAATAACTTACATACAGATTAGAAATAGTCGGACTTAGATAAGACGGCTATCGAAATGGATAGAGTAAAGCAAGATAAATGGATGATTTAATAGATAAAGTTAGGTAAAATAGATGGACTAAATTAAAATAAATGAATGATTGAATAGCTGGACTAAATTAAGGTAAATGGATAATTTAATAGATGGACTAAATTAATATAAATTGATGATAGAATAGATGGACTAAATTAAAATAAATGAATGATTGAATAGATGGACTAAATTAAGGTAAATGGATAATTTAATAGATGGACTAAATTAATATAAATTGATGATAGAATAGATGGACTAAAGTAAGATAAATGGATGATAGAATAGATGGACTAATGAACGAACGGTGACCGTTAAACCTTATTGCACCATGGCGTCACTGTGTTGCCAAGGACGACGCGACAACAAACACAAGGCATGTTGCATCATGGGAATTCAAGTAAAAAAATTTGCCGAAGACCGTAATGTATTTGAATCTTTATAACCAATCGATCTATTCCTTTTGATCAGGTAATCAATTAATCAATCAATCGATGAAGTCCGTAGATCCCACTTGTTGAAACAGCTAAAAACAAGTTCAATAATTTCAATAATTGGGAAATAATAAAGTCGAAAATGGCAAAAAGCCATGTGGCATTAAAAGCCAAGACTTTGTAGACCAAATGTCTCTAGTTTAAACATAGAAGTAAGGCCAGGTAGCTGTTTTCTAGCCGTGAGGTTAGCACATTGGCCAGCTGTGACATTAGCACATTGGCTAGCTGTGACGTTAGCACATTGGCCAGCCGTGACGTTAGCACATTGGCCAGCCGTGACGTTAGCACATTGGCCAGCTGTGAGGTTAGCACATTGGCCAGCTGTGAGGTTAGCACATTGGCCAGCTGTGAGGTTAGCACTCTGCCCAGCTGTGTGGTGCCCAAACTGCCCAGCTGTGTGGTGCCCAAACTGCCCGGCTGTGTGGTGCCTACACTGCCCAGCACAATGCCCACCCAGTAAAGCGGGTCGGTTTAGAACAGATTGTAGAGAGATTGTTCTCTCCTCACGACTATTTGTTTTTACAGACGTTTAGAACTACAGTTTACTCTTTGGTGTCTGAACACTCACAGGTACGCACATACACACGCACATACACATGCTTATATATATATATATATATATATATATATATATATATATATATATATATATATATATATATATATATATATATATATATATATATATATACTATATATATCGCTTCAAATCTACACACACACACACACACACACACACACATATATATATATATATATATATATATATATATATATATATATATATATATATATATATATATATACACGTATGTATTTTCTGTAAATAGGAGTAATGAAAGGTTGGAGCACTTGACTACCACTTGAGCTCCCGTCTGTTGTTGAGACCGCACCAAACACCAGCCTAACGACGGGCACGACGGGCCCATTCTCTGTGGGCCCGCTGTTCACCCAAGCGTGCAATCAGATATTACTCGGGTCGATACATGATCAATACACCCCCATACAATATTAACTGGGCTTTTTTCCAACGCTTTATCCCAGTAGTTGGCCGATTTATTGATTATTTATAATCGATTTAAAAAATCAATAGAACCTCTAAGGCCTGAGCTTCAAATGCGACTAGGGGTCTATTATTTCATATGCGACATAGTTTCACTCCTGGCTTTTATGTGCCCGTTTCTTTTTCAAATATTTAAATTAAAATGAAGTTTTTCTATTCTGGTATTGAAGTCCTTGCTTAGCGCAGTAGAAGTAGAGTTTGTCTGAAGTTTTGCCTATCACTTATAAAGGAATGCTGAGATCAAGCGAATGGGTTGAATGTAGGCCTAGGTATTCGTATCACCAGCGTTGTTTAAGCTACTTTTATCGAGTCTTTGAAATATTTGTATATGAACCCAGACGGGTAGTTGTACAGGTAAAAAAACGCGTATAATCTGCAGTCTAGTATCCGGTACCGTAGGAAAAAGTCATACTGTTAATAGAATATTTTAAGAGCTACAGAATAGTTAATCTAAAAATAGCCATGATTCAGGACCAGTCTCACTCTAAATGTTCACAGACATCATTCTCAAATAGTTTTGCACAGATGCTCTTGTATACATAAAACAAAATCAAAGGTCTAAGCTTCAAGCACAGAAAATAAAATATTTCATTTTCTAGCGGACATAAAGCAAAATCAAAGACAAAATGTTCTTCATACATAAATCAAAATTAAAGATCTAGCTAAATAGCTGATCAATACAATTCTCATTTGCCTAATATTTTCTCGGGAATCTTATTGTTATAAATCTTATCAAACACAATGCAACAGATTGTTCTTTTCCGGGGAAAATCTCGAAAAAAGTTTGAAGGCAGGCTATAAAAGTCATCAGTTTAGTCCTTAGCCCTCACTTGTTTACGGATTTCATATTCTGTTGTGTTAGTTTTTGTGTTTCTTGTTGATCTGTTTTCTGGCTAGTTAATCAGTGTGTTCAGCTTGTTTTTATTTAACCCAAACTCGTTTTTATTTAACCCAAACTTGTTTTTGTTTAACCCAAACTTGTTTTTATTTAACCCAAACTTGCTTTTATTTAACCCAAACTTGTTTTTATTTAACCCAAACTTGTTTTTATTTAACCCAAACTTGTTTTTATTTAACCCAAACTTGTTTTTATTTAACCAAACTTGATTAATGAAGTCGGTTAGAGGATCTGGCTGTGTGACGTCATACTTGCTTATAGGGCAGATTAGGCTTCGGGAAGTCCCGAGTTAGGGTTAGACTTCGGGAGGTTTGGTTAAGTCCCGAGTAAGGGTTAGACTTCGGGAGGTAAAACGTTATATTATTATACGCAACGTGTATTACTAAGTATCGATATTATCAAATTAATCACATTTATAACCAGATATCGATACCGTAGAATCGATCTCCTTTATAATCAGATTTCGTAATCGCCACATTTATAAATAAAACAAATAATAAAAAACAAACTTTATAATAATAATCTTTTATATGAACTGAAAATAAAATAAATAACACAAAATTCCTTTCTTTAGAGATCTCACAAACGATCAATACTTTGTATTAAATAAACAAGTTTGTTTTATTTCTGTTTTTTTTTTTCAATGCATATAAAAAAGCCTATGATTATAAAAGTTTTTTTCACACTATTTGATCCATTTTCCACGTAATTGTCATTCGTACTATATGAAGTTGACACCACAATATTAGGCGAGGACTAAAACCCTATCTTAAACTCTCTTAAAGACAATTCTCTCATCCGTCTGATTTCATGGTTGGCTCTCAGTCCTAACTAATAGTTCACCTTCGACGTATAACCAGATCCCACGTGTAACCAGATCACATATATAACCAGGTTACACATATAACCAGGTTACATGTTTAACCGGGTTACTCGTATAACCAGATCACATGTATAACCAGATCACATGTATAACCAGATCACACGTAAACAGATCACATTTATAACCAGATCACACGTTTAACCAGGTTACACGTTTAACCAGATCACACGTTTACCAGATCACGTATAACCAGATCACACGTATAACCAGGTTACACGTATAACCAGATCACACGTTTAATCAGGTTACACGTATAACCAGATCACACGTTTAATCAGGTTACACGTATAACCAGATCACACGTTAAACCAGATTACATGTATAACCAGGTTACACGTATAACCAGGTTACATTTATAATCAGCTCACATTTATAACCAGATCACATGTATAACCAGGCACGTATATTAAAGCCTAACAGGTAGCCTCAGCATGACGTCACATAACTCTGGAAACTTGACCCCCCCCCCCCCCACACACACACACCGCCCTCTTTAAGCCCTGTAAACCCCACTTTAAGCCTCATAAAATCCTAAAAAAAAAAAAAAAAACTGAAGTCGAATAATAACATTTAAGCAGATGTTAAGACAAACATTCCTTTAGAGGGAATGTGTGTAAAGTAAATATTATTTTCTACAAAGAGTAGAATTAGTATTGTGAATAGATCAGTTAACCGAATATTGAACTCAGCGTACACTGTTGGATAAATGAGGTTATGCGGAGTGTGCTATATTTAGGCTACCTTTAGCCCGTTTCACAAGGCTGTAATCCTTCGGTTCAAATCTATTTTTAGCAACATTAAGGGAGTCTTATCAAATCAATTATAGAAAGAAAAATCTGACATTTTAAGGCAGAGACGCTTAGAATTATGTAAAGACAAACTCGTTAAAGCAGACATTTTAAGACAGTTATGTTAAAAGGAGAATGAATGGACAGGGGCTAAGGCAATCATGCTTTTTGACATATTCGAGTCAAATATTTTACTCTATAACCCCGAACCTAACTATACCGGTAAACATTGGTTAACCCTAGCCAGAACATCTAGCCTTCACCATAAACCTAAACCTGACCACCCTAAGACAGTGTTAAGACAAACTTGTCTCCGCTGTCTCATTAAGATCAGTCTTCTACCAGTCGGGGTTAAAACTGAATGTTTTGCGTTTAATTAAAGATAATTGGGGAAGATACAGTGGCGTAGACAAGGTGGGGGGTTAGGAAGTATAACCCCTCCCATGGACTCACACCCATATATATATATATATATATATATATATATATATATATATATATATATATATATATATATATATATATATATATATGATTTTATACATATGGAAAAATATTTGAACCAAATCCTGGCTACGCCACTGGGAAGATAGACGAGCGTGGTAGAATGGCAATCAAACTCGAGGGAGTTGATGAAGTCATAATTAGGGGCCAGGTGTGCCTTTAACTCGCTACAACCCATTGGTAAGGTTAGAATCTCCAACACAAAAGTTAAAGCAGTACTGCTACATAGCTCAGTGACCCGGAGGGTTACAAAATTTAAACGTCAATAGGCTACAAATCTTCACAACCAAAGGCCCACGACTCATCCTCAAAACAAGACGGCTGGAAAGAATCGCATGTGAACATGTATGGCAGCATCCTGTATCATTGTGTGGAGTAGGTTGGGTACACACTGGGGAAAGCTGAAGAAAACATAACCAAACTAGCACTGGACATGGTCAAGGAAAGTGGCCAGACCAAGAGCATCCTGGGGAGGACTATAAAAAGTGAAGCAAATGATGCCGGAATTACATGGGCCCAGCTAAAGAGATGCCTCGACCAGAGTTTGTTGGCAAAGTGTAGTTACAAAGGCATTACATTAAAAGATGTAGTAGAGGGGGGACAAGACATTAAAGAGACGATAAGTCCCACCATTTTCTGTTATGTTTTAATGATTAGAAGAACAGATTTTAAACATATCAACCCCCATCCCCATGTTCTCAGCTAACAAAAGTATTTTCTTCGAGTTTTACAATGTTCTTTCCTTGTCAAAGATAATATGTTCTAATAGGTAGACAACAATCAGAGTTAGCCAGCCATTAGAGGTATCCAGCCAAAGGTGCAGTGGTGGAACTAGGATAGCCCCGGGCTATCATGTGAGCGCTAGGGTGCATACGTTTATTTTAAAGAGTGCGATAGGCTATCGATAAAAAAGGTTATTATAGTTGTTCGCTAAATCAAATCCAGTGCGTCCTCTGGCACCCAGACAGGGTGCTATTTGGCGCCCGGGGCCTTCCCATTAGCGCTACGGCGTCTACTTTCGTTTTAGTGAATGCAGTAGACTATGGATAAGTTGGCGATTATATTAATTTAGTATGCTGAATTTAGTGGGTCTGCCGGCGCTCCGACAGAGTGCGATCTGGCGCCCCGGGCTATACTGTGTGCACTATGTGTTTATGTTTATGTTCGCTTTTAATTTTGCTTTATTTTCTGCATTAATGTTTGCGTTTATTGCGTTTAGGTTTGAATTTGTTTTTGTATTTGTGTTTGCGTTTGTGTTTATGTTTGCGTCTGTGTTTCCATTTTGCTTTTGTGTTTAAATTTTGTTTTTATGTCTGCGTTTAATATTTTGTATTATTTTCTACGTTGCTGTTTGCATTTGCGGTTATGTTTACGTTTGCGTTTATTTTGGCGTACATTTTTCCATTTATGTTTGCGTTTATGGTTATTTTTGCTATTGAGTTTAAATAAATTTCTTTTATAGCTATTTTATGTTTCAACATGCCTTATTTTAATAATACTTAAGAGAAGAAAATGCTTTTAAAAATATGCTTAGAACAAAATTATTTAAATTAGCTTTATAGTCACCATTATTAGACTATTTAAAAAGGAGTAAAAAGACATGGCATAGGTTTGAAGGTTTGCGTATCCACCAGAGGTAGCCATCCACCAAAGGTAACCATCCACCAGAGGTGCCATCCACCAGAGGTGCCATCCACCAGAGGTGCCATCCACCAGAGGTGCCATCCACCAGAGGTGCCATCCACCAGAGGTGCAATCCACCAGAGGTAGCCATCCATCAGGGTAGCCATCCACCAGAGCTAGCCAGCCACATGTGGCAGTCACCATCAACTTCAAGTTAGGGAATTTCCACTAAGCCCACCACCAAACACCACCGCCAACAACAAAGGCCAACCACAATCTCCACCACAACTATCACCACCACCACCAACAACAACAAACTCCAACCACAATTACATAGCCAGCACACTAAGCAGAACGTATTACATTTTGTCGAAGTTAAAAAAAAATTAATTAACGATTATTTGTTTATAAAATTAAAAGAAACTCGCATACATTTAAATACTTTTATTAAAACGTGTATGAAAATTTAGTTCCAAACTTTCATTTTTATACAAGAACCAAAACTTGCGTGTCAGTCTCACAGGGACCTGAAGGCATGTCAATACTGATCAAGTCAATCGTTAGTTGTTTTTTTTTCAACAGTTTATGTACACCAACACAACTCACACTCTCGCTCACACGTCGTATGTCATACAAACTCTCAAAACATCCAACGCTTAATTGTTCCCAACATTATCCGATGAATAGAACATCTAATACATTAAAAAATAAATCTTAAAAAATACAAACTATCGTTTGTTATGAGATCTATAAATATACTTTGTCTAAAGTATCTACTATTATTATTCAATGTATAATGTAGCGTTACTTTATGCCAAAAGTAGGTAAATAAATACATAAAAATATTTTTTTTTTAATTTAAAAAACGAGCCAACTAAAGAAGTAGCTTGTAATAATTATTTAATTTTTTTCTCTTGCTGCATTTGCCAAAACGTGATAATTAATGTTAGAGTAAAAAAAGTCAATGTTTTTTTTATCTGTGCCTGCCGAGAGGAATATTCGATTTATATCAGCAGTTATTTAAAATGATTTACAATTGGACACACATCTTTAAACAAATTTACAATAATGAATGTTTAGAGTGAGCAACTTGAAGGTGTGTGCAAACATAACATAGTAGGTATCACAGGTAGCCTCACTAACTGGACACAGCACTATAGTACTCATTGGTCAGTGATAAACAGCATTGTGGCACTGTGCTGGTCAGTCTTAGACAGCATGTATGCCGTTGGACTGGTGCTAATTGCTGATCTAGATCTTCACATAAAAATAGTTGAATTTTTAAAACTGTTAGCAGATGTATTCAGTGAGTCCAAATTACAGGAGGCAAATGGTTCGAAAACAACGAAATACGAGTGTTTGATGACGGAAGGCGGTGTGGTCTGGGTACTATAGTGCTGTGTCCTTGTCTTCCTAGCTCAACAAAGTGCTTGTGTTTGTTTGGGGTTTATCCCGTGTAGTTGGTGACCCGGATGTTGCTAAACAGGAAGCTGTAGGCCTCACATAGCGGTTGGAGGTAACATTGTAGACAGGTGCCATAGAACTTCTGCAGACAGCCGCAGTTGATCATGTAGGCCCTCATGCAGGGGGTGACGTACCACACGTGCCAGAAGGTGATGTAGGCGAACTCACATCCCCAGCAGATGGCAAGCGGGATGCCACAGATAAGGGTCAGGAACTTGTAGCAGCAGCCTTTACAGCAGTTGAAGCACTTGTAGGAGTTTTTCCAGACACATTTCATGGAGTGGGCGCCCTCTGGTTCACCGATAACCTCCTCAAACAGCACCTGCAATGTCATGATATACCAAGTTAATGTATGTACACAACATAATAAACAACACACACACGCACACTCGTAAATACACATAAAGAAAGGTGCTTATAAAAATGTTACTGCATCTCTTTTCAAACGTCCATTGTAAAATATTAAACTGATCCTTGTAACGTTAGTAAGAGTTTTAAGATTTTCAAAACGTTTTGTTAATTTAGGGCACCATTATCTTGAGATCAGATTTGGCTTATTTTTATTTCTATATAGACCATAGAGCGAATAGACATTAACCGTCCAAGTGGATCGTTGATGAATGAGTTAGGACTGAAGGTATTAAACTATAACAATAATTTTTTTCTTGAAAATCACTTCCTCTCCCCTCCCTCCCACTAAACACAACTTGTGTTATCTTACTTTGCTTTAAGAAATACAAAATTGTTTGCACCTAAGAACATGCATTCCAAAAAGTACCCCAATATATCCCTAAACACCCGAAAAATACACAAAGTTCCCTAAAGTACTTTCAAATACCGAAAATTACGCAAAGACGCCAAAATTCACCAAGAAAATCCAAGAAGTACCACACACACACAAAATGCGAAAACCCTGGCACCTACCCTGACGTGGTCATTGAGGTTGTTTGGGTCCCTGTTGACCATATCCAAATCGCTGGACGACATGTTGCTGGACTGAGCTGACTTGACCACGAACGATGCTGCACCAGGCTCTGCGTGGCGTCACAGCTGGACCGTGGTTTTATACCAGCTGCCCCTAACGACTGATGTCGCTGGTCACTATGTCAACAGGACAACAGAGCCGCTACAAAAATCTATTCTTCGTCCTCCATCTCAACCACTGTCTGACGTCACGTGATGTAAGCCAAGCATCCCTCATCATCCAACCCCCATCACGACACCCTTCACCCCACCCCATCACACGCTACCTCAATAAGCTTCACTTTCTATCACCTCACACTCCATTACTCAGCCCCCACCCCACCCTTCCCATCCATGCCATTCACCCCCCGCCTCCATATCCAGATAATCTCCCCTCTAGCGATCTGATCAAAGAATCGATCCTGCAACGATTGATCTGATCACTTCCTCTGGCAGCAGACTGACACGGTCAGAAACTGGGACACACTGCAACTCACTACGTGCATACGAACAAAAAAAGTGACCAATCAGGTCGCTTTACTGGTGGCATAAATTATGAAAAATTGGTGCGTTACGTTCCTTGAAACACGTATCCTTGCTGTAGACCTCCGGAGTTACTAGCCTTGCATCGATAAAACCGCCATCTTGGTTTACGATAGCAACATGTTTCCGGCCAGCAGACTTAATAAACAGAAACAGCTGGACTTGTCTGATTGGCTGAAGTCAGAGGTGTGTGTAGCGAACCTGGTTTCTTTGGTGCAAAGTGGGCATATTGGGGAGAAATGAAGAGGGGAAATGATAAGGAGAAATGTTGAGGAGAAACGATGAAAAGAAATAATGAGGATAATTGATGCTATGTTAACGCTGGTTTCTATTTTACAAACTTGTATTTAATTCGCAACGCCTGTTTGTGGGCTTGTGGCAAATCTTGTATCTCGTCGAGATTTACAAAAATCTCGATTTTTTTTTGCACGATGACAAGACTTTCTCTATACTTCGTATATACGAGAAAGTAAAAATGGATTAAAAATATTGTCTATATCCCGAGTTACCATCCCCCATAGTGTTATATAAGAATATTCGAGAAAGTTTATTGGAGATCACTCCTGGTTTATTATCGTTGACTTCATACATTAAGAACCATTTAAAAAGTAGGCCTATAAAATAAACTAATATAAAAAAAATCCCTTATAACAACAAGCACTG
The DNA here is from genome assembly GCF_028476545.2 of Physella acuta. NCBI lineage: Eukaryota > Metazoa > Mollusca > Gastropoda > Physidae > Physella > Physella acuta. The sequence goes on along the minus strand of NW_026732232.1, from coordinate 950,500 downwards.
AAAATCTATCTTTATACTACTAAAACACAACTTTGTTTTCATGTTTGAATATTTATTTGTTTTTTTTTTTTGTTTGTCTGATTGGCTACTGGAGAGAATCTGCACTATGTGTAGAGCTGTAAAATAGTATGTAGGTAGAGAACAATTTTTGTTTATAAAAATTATAAAAGTTTAAAACATTGGGTTTACTTTGAGGGAATAGTGACGTCACATGATTTGTTTACTTTTCAGTACAATAAATGGTGGCTTCAATACAATATTTCGTGGCCAAGTTTTACCACAAAAAACCTCAGTGATGTCACCAGTCTAGACAGCTAAGTTGTTAGTGTAATAGGCTTTCATGCGGGTGGCACTGTTCTAGACATATCACGTCAATGTTAATTTTTTTTTTCATTTTTTTTAGATGTGAATGATAAATTTGACTATCTGAACTTGGCGAGTAGAGTTCATCTGTTTCTTTGTCCTAAGCATATGAAGGGATAGTGTGGTCAAGGACATGCTCGGCCGGAATCGTTTTTTTTTAAACGATAAAAACATGTCTGATACTTGGCGTGACATAGGGCAGTTAAAGTTGAGTTAAGTAGGTCACCTGTGACGTCATATATAAAGGGATAGTGTGGTCAGACCTATGCTCAGCCGAAATCGGTGTTTTTTAAAGATAAAAAACGTCTTTTTGAATGTGGGGTCTGGTTATTTTGTGATGATAAGTGACAGACGTGATGTCATTTATGGATGACCCCCAAAACCCACAATGATCCAAGGAATAACCGGGTAGTCTAGTATTCTACTGAAACTCAAGTTTGTTTATGTTTGAATTTATTTTTGTTTTGTTTTTTTGTCCGTTTGGTTACAGGAGAGAATCTGCACTATGTGTAGAGATGTAAAATAGAATTTAGGTAGAGAACAATTTTCTTTTTTAAACAGACTGTTAATCACAAATTAATTAAAAGACGTTAATTACTTTATTGATTTATTCATTGATAGATTAACCACATTCATTGTAAAAGTTCAGAACAATTATTTTATAGTGACGTCACATGATTTATTTACTTTTTACAACAATAACGGCGGCTTCCATACAAAATTTTGTTTCCCATTCAAAAGTATAACACATTATATAGCTAATTTTCTGTCCGCTATATCTTTAACGATACGTCCGTTTGCTATTTTAATTATGTTTCAACACTTATATCAATTTTCAGCAGTCCTTTTCATTTAAGTATACAATAAATTTCTCTAGATCTAGAATCTAAAGATCAGCTGTCTAAGGAAGTTATTTATAGATCTAGAATCTAGGTCAAACGAAAATTAATTAGTTAAAAATAAAAAAAAAACATTTTAAAATCAGAATAAATTTTTGAGTTTCTATATTAAACTATTTTAGTCCTTATATATTTGATATAAATCTTTGCTTTTTAGCTTCACGGATCATCTAATTCAAGAATGCAAGGTACTAGATCTAGATCTAGCAAGAGTTACGGCAAAAACTAGACTTAACCAAACCAGTCGTAGAATCTAGATAATTCTATCTATTTCTAGATAATAATGAGTTTTAGACCATTATTTTATATAAATCTTTGTTTGTCTATGGAATTGGCTAATTTAAAATGCATTTAGTTTGAAAGATACTAGATCTAGGTTTTACTGTAATAGGCTTCATGTAAATGTTAAAATTCAATTTAAAAATTCATTTTTTTTTATAGATGTGAATGATAAAGTTGCCTATCAGAACTTGGCAGGTGAAGTAGAGTTCACCTGTTTCTTTGTCCTCATGATAGTGTGGTCAGAGTCATGCTCGGCCGGAATCTATTTTTTAAACGATAAAACATGTTGTCTGAGACATTGTTATCAGACCCATGCTCACCCGAAAACTGTTTTTTCAAAGACAAAAACATGTCTGAGTTGGGAGGACACTGGTAAGGTGAAGTAGAGTTGACCTGTTTTTGTGACCTCAACATATGAAGAGATTGTGTTGTCAGATCCATGCTCAGCCAAAATCGATGTTTTTAAAAGACAAAAACGTCTGAGGTGTGACGTCTTTTTTAATGTGGGGTCTGTTTTTTTTTTTTGTTGTGACGATAAGTGACAGACGTGGTGTTTTTCGTGGATGACCCCCGAAACCCACAGTTATCCAAGGGATGACGTGTAGTCTAGTAAGAAAATAAAACCAATCTGCTTTCTTTCATAAACACTATGGTCGCTGAAATATGTAAACGATCTCATGAGTAATTTTGGTTGGGAGTTCCGTGGGTTTGGTAAAGGGAGTGGATTGGAATAGGTAATGGGTATGGTAAGAGAGTGAAGAAAGCTGGTAAGGAGAGGGGAGTGGGATTGGTAAGGGGATATGTAAGATGACTATTACATTTATGATGACTGAAATTTGCCATGGTAACAATTTTGAAAAAAAATATTGTATTTATAAAACTTTCCTTTATTTTAAACAGTGGATGTAGCCCAAACTACATTTTACAGAAATCATCAAAGAAAGGTAAATTATTTAATTGTGTTGTCAGATTGTTGACAATTAGCATTTAAAATCACAAGTATGTAACTGGTTGTTACAAAAGGTGTAGAAAGGTGCAATTTGTGTATAGATAAAATAAATGTGTAGGACTCACTGAAAAAATATAATACTTCATATCACAGATTTATAAAATTTCTCATCAGTTAATGAACATTTTGTAACGTTGTACTTAGATAGCAACATGTAGAAAAAAATCTATATCACAGATGTCGTTTTGAGATTATATTAAATATCTATCACAGGTCTGGGCGTGTGGTCACGTCCAATGTTTCAGAAAACGGTGATGGTGTCGTGAAAGTTCTTTCTATAATTTGTTCTAATTTGTGAAGATTTTAGTTCATTGTTTGTAGTTTCTGCTGATGTCGTAAAATCAAATTTTGCCAAGTGAAACAATGATGTGAATAATCCTTAAACGATCCGAACGATTATCCTGAGTAGTTGGTGACCCGGATGTTGCTAAACAGGAAACTGTAGGCCTCACATAGCGGCTGGAGGTAACATTGTAGACAGGTGCCGTAGAACTTCTGCATGCAGCCGCAGTTGATCATGTAGGCCCTCATACAGGGGGTGACGTACCACACGTGCCAGAAGGTGATGTAGGCGAACTCACATCCCCAGCACAAAGCCAAGGGAATACCACACAGCAGGGTCAGTAACTTGTAGCAGCAGCCTTTACAGCATTCGAAGCACTTATAGGCACAGCTCCAGACACATTTGATGGAGTGGGCACCGTCAGGCTCTCCCAGAACTTCTTCAAACATAACCTGAAATGGCAAGATTATAATAATATTAACTCTAGCGTGGTCATTTTGTAAACAGACAACGTACAAACATAGTTAAACACGAAACAATAATTGTTGAACTTTATAACAAAAAGTTATAGAACATGAAAAAAAATTAATCAAGAGTTGTAGGATAGAAGCCAATAGTTTAACACTTAAAAATATTTAACTGGATACTCTAGCACTTATATTTTTTTTTAAATTCCAAGTTTTAACATTTCAATATTTAAACGAAAATTAAAGCGTAAACTACTAACTCTTATAAACATAAAACGCTCCACATATCGTGTACATGTTAACAAGATTGTACTTACCCTGACATGGTCGTTCAAATTGTTGGGGTCCCTGTTGACAAAGTCGATTTCCTTGCCCATCTTGTCAGGTGCTGGACTGGTGAGAGTGTGTAGACAACTGGATGGATCACCTCCAACTGCTCAAGTCAGACTGAACCGTCACCAGAGATTTGGCTTATATTAACTGACTGCTTAGTGACGACGTGGGATCCAGATGTTGTTGGCACAAATCCGTTGTTAAGATCTTCAACATTTGTGGGGCCCTTGGTACTGGTTTATGGTGTCACTATCTAAACAATACTTGAGCAATACAGTGAAAGCCGGTCATGTGACTTGAAGGGGGGGGGGGGAATTGAGTGAACCAACAAGGACTTGAGTGGCGCACCATACCGTTTACATTAGACCAACAAAGACGTCAACACAAAACACACAGTTTACATTAGATGATCAAAGATTTAAATAACAGTTGGTCAAAGTTTCAGATTCCTGCGTCTGGCAATGTAACCTACACCAATATGCTGATGTAATCGTCCGAGTAAAACTGTAGCCTGCAGTCTATGAATTCTCTTACATGTGCCGGTCAGTCTGACGTCACTCTGGTCAAGAGATCAATATTGTATGTGCACATTTTGTGCTGAAACTTTAGGGAGGTTCCGCCTTTGGTATCAGATCTCATCCAAACTTCAGACCGGGCATCCTACTGGTCAGTTCGACCAATCACCTCGCGTCTGTCTGAGAGACTGAACATGAGGGAGTGTGTGCCGGGTCTAGTGGGGTTCATCTTTAAGGAGAGAGACGACAGTCTTCAAAAAATACAGATACTTAAGTCACTGTTCACCAGGGACAACAGAATAAGAAAATTTGCAATTCATATCTGTTCTTCGGGATTTTTGCGTAGGTGTTTATATTTGTGGGAGTGTGTTTATATATGTGAGCGAAAGTAATTGCAAGCGTGTGTTTATGTATGTGGTATAAGTGTTCAAAAAATCTGTGTGTTTTAACCCTCGTCCTATACAAGATATCAAACTTACATAGGCTCGTGGTGCTCACCAGAGTGCCTTAGACTTGCTTAGCTTTTCTTTATATTTCTTTCTACCATTGGCACACAATGTTTTTGACTCTTCAGCAGTTTGTGTCGTTGTTTTAGTTTTTTAAGTAAAATTTGTTTAAAAAATAGTGATCTAAATAATATTGACACGTTTAGAATACCATATTTTAAAAAAACCCAGTAAAATTAATACAGTACAAAGGCAGTTAGATTATCATATTCACAAAACACGGAAAGCTAGGGTATTACAAAGGCACTTAGTCTGTCATATTTACAACGTTTTATCTTATCAGCGATACCACCCGGCAAGTCATTGTTAGTACCTGTCGGTATCGATATCTCCTTATCTTGGGTATTTGCTTTAACCCGGTTGGTTTTATCGAATAATAATATTTAATGTATTTGTTCAAGATTCGGTGACTGGAAAATAGCCGACGTCAGAGAGTTGGTTTACTCTACTTCTCAAAGACAACCTGAAGTGGCATCGGTCACGGCTGACTGGTTTTTCTTTCAGCTTTACAGGAAGACATTAAAAGATTAGAGGCGTTGAAGGTATTCTGGTTTCAGGCAAACACTGGGAGGTAATACACGTGTACCGACCCCCTCCCACCACTACATCACATCTATGACTGCCCCACCCATGCCAGTTAGAGGACGCTAAACTTTATGTCTACTTTTTAAAGTTGTGTCTACAGTTTAACTTGTTCTAGGTCTACAGTTAAAGTAGATCTATGTCTAAAGCTGAAGTAGATCTAAGTCTAAAGAAGATGTAGGTTAAAGTTGACGAAGGTCAAGGTTAAAGCTGAAGAAGGTCAACAAATTGTTTCCATAATTCAAGTTCTTCAAACAAAAGACAAACAATATTTTCATTTCAAAAAATTTAATACACCACACGATCTAGGTTGCTGGTCCAGACTGTTCCAAGTCTAATGGCAAACCAACGCATTTACACCTTAATGTGTGTTTCTGCTACTTGATATTATAAAAAGGTAACAACCACATACAAAATAAGTAAAACTACTTCAATTCTTGTAAATAATTTATTCAAACCAATCAACAAGTTACACATTTCAAACAATTGAAAAGTTACAATGAGAAAACGAAAGTACATTGTTTTTAAATTGTGTAATCAAATGTTGATTTTTAAAAAATAATTGGTTTAAAATCTAGTTTTGACAAACAATATCACAGATACATAAATATGTTTATATATTGTCTCTGTTTTACCACAGAGTATAATATCACAGGCGAGTGACTGTTGTTACAATATCCTTGGAAGACCTGATAAGTCAGACTAATGCCAAAATATATCCTTAAAATGGTCGAAAGATTAATAGTCTTTTGAAAAATTACCATTTCAGTGTTGTTTTATAACGATTTTTAAAAAGCTTTTGAGCTTCTGTATTGAAGGAGATGACACCTAGGTACTTGTAATCACGAAAATACAGCCGACTTCAAAAGACGAGCTGTCTGGCGAGTGAGCTAAAATTAGCCCGAGTAGTTGGTGACCCGGATGTTGCTGAAGAAGTAGCTGTACGCCTCACAGAGAGGCTGGAGGTAACATTGTAGACAGGTGCCATAGAACTTCTGCATGCAGCCGCAGTTGATCATGTACAATCTCATGCAGGGGGTGACGTACCACACGTGCCAGAAGGTGATGTAGGCGAACTCACATCCCCAGCACAAAGCCAAGGGAATACCACACAACAGGGTAAGCAGCTTGTAGCAGCAGCCTTTACAGCAGTTGAAGCATTTATAGGCACAGTTCCAGACACATTTGATGGAGTGGGCACCGTCAGGCTCACCCAGAACTTCATCGAACAAAACCTGAAACAACAGGACAATGGTTAATGGCGATGCGAAGTTTTTCTATTTTTACAAGCTTTTATTTAACTCACTTCCTCGTCAGTCTGTCGTCAGTCGTCAGTCTGTCTAGACGGAAACGCAGGAGTGAAAATTCGGACAGTTCTACTTGACCGACACGATTCACAGTTGGCACGTGGGTCAAGACATGAAGACAATGCAATCTGAAACTAAATTTGACTTAATTGGATGCCTAATTGATTTTTTATGAATTAATTAAAATTTGGACCGAATTAGTAGGCATGTCTAGCCAACCACACCACACGCGTCATCAATAGCTGCGCCATCACGACCACGTAATGGCTGCGTTCAAAAACCATTGCGCGCCTACTGAACGTGATATTCAGTAGGCGCGCAATGGTTTTTAGTCATGTAACTCTATTGTAGATAAAACATGTAAAGTACTGAAAAAAAAAATTCATAAAAAACGTTTTAATAACAAGCTTTTATGTAATGATGCACTAAAAAGTAGAAAATAAATTATAGACTACTATTTAAATAACTATAAAGAAAAGCGTGGGTGTCTTCCATAACATTAGTAAAGGTATCCAATAGATACTAAAGTGACCCACGCTTTTCTTTATAGTTATTTAAATAGTAGTCTATAATTTATTTTCTACTTTTTAGTGCATCATTACATAAAAGCTTGTTATTAAAACGTTTTTTATGAATTTTTTCTTAATCTCTAAAACGCCAAGTAACTCAAGACATTTGCACATGTAGCAGAAGTAGGTGTGGCACATACTTGACATTGACTTGCACATTTAACCGGAAGTTAATGAAATGTGCTAGACAGAGAAATGTTCTTGAACTCCACAAATTAAACAGAATCCCAATCAACTTGTTAAACAAAGTGAAAATAAAACTTTCACCTTATCAGTTGATAGTCGATGTAAACCTTTATTGGCAAACATTCAATTAAACCTCGAAACATAAGACAAAAGTTAAAACAGAACGTCCACAACGACAAACTCTGCTATAAATTAATAAATTAACAAAAAGTACTCACTCTGACGTGGTCGTTAAGACCGTTGGGGTCCCTGTTGACAAAGTCGATTTCTTTGCCCATCTTGTCAGGTGCTGGACTGGTGAGAATGTGTAGACAACTGGATGGATCACCTCCAACTGCTCAAGTCAGACTGAACCGTCACCAGAGATTTGGCTTAAATCAACTAGAGACCTGGTGATGACGTTGTTAGGGATCTGACGTGTTTTCCCCTCACAACATCAAAAACTCAGGCTTACAATTTCACTGGCTGAAAGAAAAACTCCCCTATTGAAAGGGAAAACTGTAAGGAGTGCTCTGAAAAGCGACACCGCTTCACTCAGTACACAAAAGTTTCACAAAACTCCTAAAGCTCGATATTTGATTGACAGGTGGGGGGGGGGGGGGGGATTGCTCTCAGACGGTTATTGTTCATTAAGCTGGGTGCTCTAAGGATAAATGTAATAACTCCTCCCCTTGCTCAATTTACCCTCCCCCTCGCCCCTCGTTTTCATCCTTGCTAATACCTGACGAAAACCAGTGGTTAAATAAACCGGGAGTGATCTCCCCTAAACTTTCTCGAATATTCTTACATAAAACAACAGGGGATGGGAACTCGGGATATAGTTATGGTTTTTAATCCATTTTAAATACTTAAACTTTTTAAAATAGAATAGAATCTCATAGAAAAATGAATTGCGCACCAAGCGAACGCCAAATAAAGATGTTTATAATAGTGCGCAATATTATTAGTACTTTATAAATTTACAAGCGTTTTTTGAGAAATCGGAAATAGCGTAAATTAGTACTTCTGGTCAACGAAAACTACTCAAAGTTTGACAGAAGGTAGAGAACTAGATCTTTTACTTACATGTGAAATTTCATTTATCTATCTGAAATAGTACTCAAGTTATAAGCTTTTGAAAAATTCAAAGTAGAAAAAGTACCACTTCCGGTTATCAGGAATCGCTCAAAAGTTGATACGGATCTACGATTTTGATAAAATACTTATATATGAAATTTACGTTAAGTCTAGTGACCTAGATCTAGATTCATAACTTTTTCATCCTTCTACAACTGATCTGTAGATCTAGAAAAATTTATTGTAAAACTAAATGAAAAAGACAGTTGAAAATTGATATAAGTGTTGGAATGTAATAAATACAGCAAATGGACGTATTGTTAAAGTTATAGCCGACAGAAAATTAGCTTTATAACGCGTTAAACATTGGAATGGGAACACAATCTTCTTCGATAGAAGCCGCCATTGTTGATGTAAAAAGTAAACAAATCATGTGATGTCACTTTTCACTCAAAGTAAAATCATTTTTCTAAACTTTTAAAATTAATGTGGTTAATCTACCAATGAATAAATAAATAAATAAATTAACGTCTTTAAATAAATTAGTGATTAACGGTCTGTCTGGAAACAAAAATTGTTCTCTACTAACATACTATTTTACAGCTCTACACAGATTCTCTACTGTAGCCAATCAGACAAAAAAAAACAAATAAATATTCAAACATGTAAAAAAACTTGAGTTTTAGTAGTATAATGATGTAGTCGCTAAAAGTAAATAGTAAAACTATAGCATGTTCACGTTGCCTACATACATGTTGGCTAGCAAACAACCCAGATCCCCCATACCTATCTTTGTTTACTTTAGATTGAGCTGTCTTCTTTTGTTGCTAAACAGTGTGTTGTTATATCTCGTAAGGCTCTCAAATAACACTCCAAAAATGGTACAAGAAAAAGTAAGGAACACATTGCTCAGTGTAAACCAATCGTAGTACGAGAACAGAACACATATCTTCCCCCCCCCCCCCCCCACCCCCCTTCCGCCCCCAAGTACTGCCAATTTACCCCTTGTATGCCCCTAACTCCCACTTCCAAAAAGAATAGGTTATGGATAAGTTACTTTTAAAGTTTGGGTTAGGCTTAGTGCTAGTGTTAGGGTTAGGTTTGTTAATAGGAGCTGCGCTACGGAAAGTTTGTGGAAATACAAAGGGACAGTTTTAGGATTAGGGTAATATTTATGGATAGGGATGGGATAATTTTAGTAACGAGTAAGGTTAGAGTTAGGAATAGGAAGCTGGATAGGAATAGGAAGGTGTGTATTTCAAATGGGGGAGAGTAATTAATCCGGCGGGCAGAGACACGGTAAGGGGGAAATGACCCGGGACAATCGACGGGGGGGGGGGGGGGGAGAAGAGGGGTCGGGACAAAGTCCAAGACCCTCATGATATATTAATTTATTGCTTTTGGGCATACCTGTGTGTCTAGCTGCAGCCAGACGTGTATAGCTGCAGCCATGTGTGTACAGCTGCAACTAGGTGTGGATAGCTGCAGTAAGTTGTCTATATCTTAAACCAGATGTGTCTAGTGCCGCCCTCTACCCCCCTCTACCCTTCTCGTTCCATTAGGTGTCCATTGACCTCAGTGAGGTCCGGTGGAACTCGATGTTCTTAATTTAGTCTGTATGTGCCCCCTACCCTTCCTGTTCCATTAGGTATCCATTGGTCTCTGTGACGTCCAGTGGAACTCGAGGTTTTTACTTTGGCCTGTATGTGCTACGACTCGACAACGTCAACACACACAAACATTGTTTGCCCGAAAAAAAACCGTGTTAAATCCGGTTTTCTTGAATAAAATGTTTTATGAAAACTGAGTGAAAAAAATAATTTTTGAGATATTTTGTCCTTGAAATATTTTGTCTGAGATCAATTGTCTTTAGATCCTTTGTATATTCACAAAAGACCTAAATAAATTGAAGTTGTTATCTTTTATCAACCAGATATCTCAATTCTAATCTAAAATAAAAGCCTTAAGGATAGGCACCACGGATAAAATTTTTTTTTTTATTTAACACATTTCTGGATGTTTAATAAGTTCATATAATTATAGTTGTTAAACTATAGACAAAAATAATATATAGCCGTCAATAGCAGTACTGGTTGCCATGGAAACAGCGAAAAGGTGTGAAAACTAACACCTTTTCAAATCGCTAAGGCTTTGTTCCCATAAGAGATTTTTAAAAACGGATGAAAGATTTAGATTTCTCAAACCAAACTATACATTTCTACGTTTACTCATTGCGATAGCTTGTACTCAATTTTTTATACAAATTTTTACGTAAATTTATGTACAAAAATTAGGGGGTGGTGTTACAAAAATATCAATATTTCCTTAAGTATTGTAGTAAACTTAATGTACAAACGTAGTTTTGTAGATGGTATAATGCTGAACGCAAGTGGAATGTTTTATTCTTGTATGACAAAGGGTTCCAAAGCCTTAGCGATTTGAATGTCGAATTTTGAGTAAAAATGCAAAGTTGAGAAAACGTGAAAAGAAGAGCGGGAAAAGGCGCGGTGCGTTTTCTCTTATAGAAAACAGAAAAAAACGTCTTGTTATATGTGGAAGAACCATTTGTCTAATAAAATACGCTTTGATTTATGTTGTAAGCTTTAGATAGATTTTTTCTATGTAAGCAGAAAATATGTATACAACAGGTAATGAATGTATGACTATTAAGTATTACACATCCTATCAATCTAGCGGTATTCTCAGAACAGCTATCATCAAACCAGATAAAGTTTTGTTTGTTAGCCGGTCTTCTCACTTCAAAACAATGTCTTTCTCTACTCAAATTGTAGCTTACACAAGTTTATTTCCTTATGATAATAGCCTACAACACAACACTGGGTACAACGCTTGAGGCTAGACACGCCCCTCCACCCCATCCCACCGCTGGATAGTGCGTGAGGAACCGATGAGCCATAGATTACCAATGTTCATTCAACCGTGAATAACACATCTGTGTAGATAGGGTCAAGTACAGGGCCTAAGTGAATGCTTCCCAGCTATCCTATCTACTACTATCTAGTATTTACATTCGTTGCTAGCACACCCTATACGGAGAGATGGGCATACACATTAACACATGTGTCGTATACAGTCCGGTGTAAAGCCTGATGAACGCGTTCAAGCCTATCACAGCATGCCGTAACAAGATTATAAACCGGCCGTTGGTTGAATGGCGAGAAGGGAATGAAGGGGGTAAAGGGGATGGACAGTACATTCTTCAAACTGATAGTCATGTCCATGACGCATTGTTTCAGCTTAGTATAATTTTAAAGCGTACGCAACAGTGTTTAATATTGTTCCAGTGATAATCAACAGTACATTTCTAGGCAAAGTTTCAATTATTAAACTTAATGTTGTTGTATAACTTTAAAACAACAAATAGAAGAGTATACGCAAATGAGGTAAACAAACGAGACAGGCGATTGTTTTGTTTATCTAGAAACAAGATGGCTGCCTAGCACACGTGGTTAGTTGCAGCCTATCGTGAATTATTTTGATTTTCTGTACTATAATATGATTGGTCAAGCGTATCAATGAACCTCTTCCCATTCATAAATTTTACGCGCATGCCCTTATATGGAGTTTAATATAAAAATTTACTTTGTAGAAAACAACTTCTATCCTAATTATTTTTAGAACAAAAGAAAAGGTCACTACACCAGCGGGTACACGAGTGCTTGGCCCTTAGATTGCTGTAAAGTTTATGGTGCCTCGCGGGCAATAAATGATGTAATACCCGCTCGAAGATAGCCGCTGTCCGCGTAGTAGTGTGAAAACTTGCCGGGGGGTACCATGTTTCACATCGCAATAAACGGATAACCGTAAGCTGTAGAAGTCCGAAATGTTCGGGTTAGATAGATAAAAGGTATTAGTATCGAATTAAGAAATAAAAATTTTGGGTAGCAAAATTAACATTTTATCGAAAACATGGGTATCTTGTTCCCTTAAACATACCATTGCTAAATTTATTTGGTATCAAAAGCGTCGAATATTTAAAGGATTTAGTGAAAATGGTTGTGCAAGACTGAATAAAACTCGTCTGTTTTTCTACCAACCACTCGTCAGAAGAAAGCAAGGCTGGTAATTTATTTTGTTTATATTGCTAATTTATTTAGCTAAACTGGACAAAACGACCAAGGAGAAAGAGTTCCATTTCTTGATAGAGAGAGGTAAGTATAGAGTCCAAACGAGCAAACAAACAAACGCACAATGTTTGTCAATTTCTTTGTTTACAGGGCATTGAAACAGTGCCGGGATTTCTAAAGCTAGATCTACATCGTCATTCGGATTATAGGATGCCTAGAAATTTATATTTTTACTTACTTGTGTATTTTACTTATTACAATATTGTATTACAAGCTTTTATTTAACTTGCTTCCTCAGTCTTAATCCTGTCCGTCTGTCTAGATCAAAACGGGAGAGCGAAATTTCGGGCACTTCTAACAAATCGAATTCTTTGAAATTTGGCACATGTGTCAAGGCTCAATGACAATGCAATATGACATTACATTTGACTTCATTGGATGATTAATTAATTTTTAATGAATAAATTAACAGTTTCTGAAATAAGTACGTATTCAACTATTCATCATTATTATAAGTGCTTTATCATGTTCAAATGGTTTTTAGTCTAACAATAAAGAAAAGCGTGTATCTCTTCTAAATTTTAGTAAAGGTATCTAATAGATACTAAAGTGACCCACGCTTTTCTTTATGGTTATTTAAATAGTAGTGTATAATTTATTTTCTACGTTTTAGTGCATTATTACATAAAAGCTTGTTATCAAAACGTTTTTTATGAAAAAAAAATTCAATGCTTTAAATTTAAAAAATTTACCATAGAGTTGCATGACTAAAAACCATTGCGCACCTACTGAACATGATAACGCGTGTATAATTGGCAGAATTTTTGGGTAAGACTGCCTACTTATTTGGTCAACATATTATTAATTAAAATTATTAGGCAACCAATTACGTCAAATTTAATGTCATGTTGCGTTGTCTTCATGTCTTGACCCACTTGCCAACTTTGAACCGTATCTGTCAGTTAAAAGTGCCCGAATGTTTGCTCGGGCGTTTCGATCTAGACTAACGACAGAGGAAGCAAGTTAAATAAAAGCTTGTAATATATAATACGCTACTGAAATTAAAATTCTTTCTTTTTCTTTGTTTTTAATTCTAGTGTTGGAAGACAATCAACCTAACAAATTAAATTAACTTAGATTTATTTGATTGCTTTGGGATTTTAAGCTCTATACACTCCAATTTCGTTGTACATAATGATGTAGGCTGGTGTCTCTTTTCATGTACATATTTTATGGTTACTTTTGATATCTTGACATTTAAAAATTAACTATTAAAAACCCCACTTATTATACTATTTTCAAATGTTATATTTGTGAACGAAAAAAATAAAAGATTTCAACAAAAAACTACAGAAAATAATTTAATTTTAAATAAATAAATAATATCACAGAATGCTTCTGGCTGTTGATATGTGTGGAAGGTTTCTCCTGATTTGAAATGTCTGAAAACGATTGTTAAATTCCTCAAGATTTTTAAATCATAAATATTTTTGTTTACTTTTTGGTTACATTTTTCGGTTTTTCTAAAATATTTTTGTACTATCTTCCACACTAGGCTGATTCATTCACCAGGCAAGTGCGGCCACTCTTGTTTTAAGTTGGTTTTGTTCTTCACAAGCCTAGATTATCCTGAGTAGTTGGTGACCCGGATGTTGCTAAACAGGAAGCTGTAGGCCTCACATAGAGGCTGGAGATAACATTGTAGGCAGGTGCCGTAGAACTTCTGCATGCAGCCGCAGTTGATCATGTACAATCTCATACAGGGGGTGACGTACCACACGTGCCAGAAGGTGATGTAGGCAAACTCACATCCCCAGCAGAGAGCCAAGGGGATACCACACAGCAGGGTAAGAAACTTGTAGCAGCAGCCTTTACAGCAGTTGAAGCACTTGTAGGCACAGTTCCAGACACATTTGATGGAGTGGGCACCGTCAGGCTCGCCCAGAACTTCATCGAACAAAACCTGAAACAACAGGACATGGTTAATGGCGATGTGATGTTTTTTCTATTTTTCTTCATCTCTAAAACGCCAAGTAACTCAAGACATTTGCACATGTAGCAGAAGAAGAAGGTGTGACACCTACTTGACGTTGACTTGCACATTTAACCGGAAGTTATTGAAATGTGCTAGACAGAGAAAAGTTGTTGAACTCCACAATCAACTTGTTAATTAAAGATGTGGAAATATGACTTTTCAGACAATCAATTTCACCCATTGGATTGAAAAATGATGTGAATTGTAATGTGCAAACATTAACATGAGTGCCGATACATGGAGGCAAAAGTTAGAATTGAGCTTTAATAGAGAAAGCTTGCCATAAAATAATAAAGTCGAGATAATTAATCTTATTAAATTAACAACGTGTAAAATTTCAGCACAATTTACCGTCCTCTACTATTATAACCGCTCATTACATCTACCACTTTGGTGTGTCCTTAAAAGTAAAATACAATTGTCCATGTATGTTCTATGCAAATCTGGCGAAGGCGTAATGCCGAAACCTCATACTTTCTCTAAGCAAGTTTTCGTTTTAATCCAACCAAGAAACAGTACTCACTCTGACGTGGTCGTTAAGACCGTTGGGGTCCCTGTTGACAAAGTCGATTTCCTTGCCCATCTTGTCAGGTGCTGGACTGGTGAGAGTGTGTAGACAACTGGATGGATCACCTCCAACTGCTCAAGTCAGACTGAACCGTCACTAGACGTTTGGCTTAACTTAACTAGAGACCTGGTGATGACGTTGTTAGGGATCTGACGTGATACAACATAAAAATAGCTTTATGATTTCACCTTCTAAATAACGCTTTCAATACTTTCCCCTATTGAAATGGAAAACTGTTAGGAGAGCTGTGAAAGGCCACCACCGCTTCCGTAAGTACACAAAGGTTTAGAAAAAAATCTTAACAGTTTGTTTCCAGTTTGACAGGCAGGTGACTTGTATAAATGTTTTTTTAGTTAGATCGATCAGAACGACTACTGACCCTCAAATATTTAGTTTATTATGTCCATAATGAATGTTTTCATTTATTATAACTGGGATATTTTGTCTGTGGTCGCGTTTTCTTTATATTTTGTCCTTGAGAGACGTTGTCTTAGATATCTTGCCTGGAATTCCATGCTTGGGATATCTTGTCTAAGATTATATGTTCTTATATATTTTGTCCTTGAAAGAACTTGTTTCTGATCAAAAGTTTTTAAAATATTAAAATAATTAGATTATATTATATTTCAATAATATATACGCGCGCACACACACACATATTTGCATATATACAATTGATGCCGTCCCGCGCGTTGTTGCCGTCTCAGAAGAAAGGCTGACGTATTATTTTAAGAGTGTTTCATCCATGCGTTACCAATCCTAAATTTTGAGACAGATGACACTGTTTTCTAAAAATCTGAGTTATAAAATAAAACAATGCCGGCGCTATCTTTCTGGATCATATTTTACTAGGCACAGATGTGTGCACACAAACACCCAGCTCACACCATTATTCACACTCCGCAATAGTGAAGTAGAACACTTCGGCGACCGCCCAGATATCAGGTGCGTAGCTGTGCTCTCTCGTGAGCCCCATGTAACATTACCACAATGGAGGCGGGTACCGCCACTGGCTCGGTTTAAACATTTATTTGCGTGTGCCCCCGTGTCCCTGTTGTAGAATGCTCTTTAAAACAAACGTAGACCCAATAGTGCTAACGAGAGGCCCGGGACGCCAAATCGCAGCCCCTCTGAAATTTCTTTTTTCCCCGGCAGAAACCTCGAGAGTATTCTGATTAACTTCTTATCGTTTCATGCAAAGGCGTAGCTAGGATGGGGGGGGGCGGCTACTCCAGGCGCTGACTCTAAGGGGGGGGGGCGCAAAAAGTGGTGGAAAAAATGTAAAAGCAGATTTTATGTCGCTGTTTTTTTTAGACAGGTCTACGGTAAGAAAGTTAATGGTTTTACATACTGATTTAGATGTTTTCTACCTTTATTGTGCAACTGTAAAACATATACCCTTAAGAAACAGTGGCCGGCATAAACCGCTTTCCAGCTCTCGTAGTTGGGGGGGGGGGCGTTTTTTCGCCGACCAAAATGGGGAGAATTTACTAGATAGTTGAGTTGATAAACGTTTTCACTTATAAAAGAAACCAAGTGTATTAAAGCGTATTGTACGTTTGTGTAACTGTAATAAAAAATGTAGTGCCTTTTATCAAGATGGTGTAGGGAAGGAAGGGGGGCGTTTTTCGCCAAGTAGTATTGTCAGGATTTATACTTGGTTGGTCAGTACATAACCTCTATCCATTAGAAAGTAAACTAATTGTGCTAAAGCGTATCGCTTGGGTAACATTTTTTTAAAAGTTAGTTACTTTAAAATCCGCTCTACTAACTTTGTCCAGGATGGTGGGGAGGTGTGTGTGTGGGGGGGGGGGGGCGATTTTTTTCCAAAAAGAAATTGCAAGCTTTTTTGCTGGACTGGTGAGTAGCTAACTCTTTTAACACTCTGTGAAAAGAAACCAATTGTAATAAAGCGTATAGTGGAACAATAAAATAAGACAAAGATGGTGGGTGGGGCGCAAGGTAAATGGAAAATGATTTACACCGGAACGGTGAGTAGATAAATTGTTTAACAGAGTACAAACCAATTGTATTAACGCGTAATGGACGATTTTGCTATCCAGTTTTGTTAAGAAATGACGCGACTAGTTCTTTGTAGAATTCTTAAGATTATCTCAACTTCAATGTGAGAGATCAGATACTTTTACTTGATTGCATTACATCTTGCCTGGATCACTGTATTAAAAGGGAAATAAATATCACGGATTCTTGAATCGATGTCCAAATAGTAAAATAGCATACGATTGGAGCTGGTGGGTGGAAGGTGATACTCTTGCCAAAATTTTAAGAGCTAAAATTTAGTATGTTGTACCGAATAGATAATCTTTTGATTGCTAGTTTCATAACAAGTCATAATACTGCAATTTTCATACAGTAAAGGCCAGTAGACCTACTAAGCGATGTAAAAATGAAACAACACAACGACTGCTAATGCTTTGTTACTTTGTTCAACCTAAGCGATGATTTAAAACTGTAATACGCTATTATCGAAATTGTTCTAAAGACACGACCAAAACTAGACCATAACAGTATAGACTTGCATCTTCTATAAACTACACTCTAAAGCAGTGGTTCTTAATCTTTTTAAAGGTAACGCACCCCACTAGCTTCATATGCGTATTTACCCAACCCTTCCTAATAGTTGCATTGTCCACACTGACAAAATCCGATCGTGAATCATAAGAGTCGGGCATTTTCTTGACCTCCGCCGAAGACTTACCGAGCCTCTTGGATTCGATTGAACCCAGGTTAAGAACCACTACTCTAAGCTATTTTGATTTTCTTCTTTTTATTTGTTTCGTTATCCTAAGGAGAATAGGGTAGGCAACACTTTGTCAGCACATTTGATTTTTTGAAGATCGAACCCTTATAAACAAGCCTATTTCAAACGATTTGCTTCATCTCTATTTCAAACGATTTACTTCATGACTTTTTTGTATACGGGGGGGGGGGGGGCACAAAAATTGAAAGTTGAGGGTCGCTACGCCTCTGGTGTCATGGCACTTGGATGAACTGAGTATATAGAGAAAAATCGCCCCTGCGAAATTAAAAGTTTATTTTCACAGAAACCTCCCCAAAAATATAGCACTACTTATGCGGTTGCATAACTGAAAGTGTTTTTAAATTTGAATATGTTTTTTTTATTATTATTGACTTTTAATAAAACTAAGTTGATACATTCACTAAAATCAGATTATTTTACTGAACAAATATGTATCTTTAAAGTCTACACATATTGCTGAAGACACTGTCTCACAGACACGGAAAAATGTGACAGATTTTGACGGGGGGGGGGGGGGGGGGGGAAGGGAGGTTGCGCACCTGGAGTTCTATGTATTAGGATAGGATGAAGGGCTATTCTTTATCTTGTGAGGCTTATTTCTACTGAATAAAATCACAGATTGGATGTTATTTTATTTCGTGGTTCTGTTTCGAAAATCTTTTTATTTTTATACAGTGACTATTTATTTTATTTGTACCTTTGACTCTTGATATTTGTTAATATATCTAGTAAAATAGATGATATTTTTGCACCTTTGAGATTTATTAATATATCTGAATCTAGTTGACTTTTTGTTTTACATTAAACATGTGAAATAATCTCAAACGATGTTTTTCAATTATTAAAGTCATTTAACCACAAAATTTCAAAGTTCACTGATTGTTAGCTTTAAACTCAATATTTCAATGAAAACATAGATAACACAAACACAAGTGACCAAAGTGACAAGCTGCTACACTGTTAAAAACAAACCAAAAAATAATATAAAATTTATTGGAATGTTGTGGAGGTTTAAAGTTCAGCAACAATGAACAAAGCTATGTACACTACGAATTTTCTCTTACATTAAGATGTAAGCTGGTATCTCATTGTTTTACAGTAGCTTTTGTAAATTTAACTTTTCATAAGTCAATTATCCAATAAATTTAGCAATTAAAACACATACTGTACTAATTAAAAATCAAATAAATAAAAATTAATATTTTTGAGCAAATACAATAAATCATTTTATCCCCAAGAAACTTGAAAATATTTTTAGATGTTAAAATAAATAATATCACAGAAAGTTTCAAGCTGTAGATATGTGCGGAAGACCCGTTTCAAATTGTTCGAAATGTCTTGAAAAAAGTTTTTTTTTTAAATTCTCCAAATAGATTTTTAAACTATAAAAACGTTTCCTTTTGATTTCATTTTCAGGTTTTTCAAAAATATTTTTGTAGCCTCTTCCACACTAAACTAACTCTCCAGGCTAGTGCAGCCACTCTTGTTTTAAGTTGGTTTTGTTCTTCACACGCCTGGATTATCCCGAATAGTTGGTTACCCGGATGTTGCTAAACAAGAAGCTGTAGGCTTCACAAAGGGGCTGAAGGTAACATTGTAGACAAGTGCCGTAGAACTTCTGCATGCAGCCGCAGTTGATCATGTAGGCCCTCATACAGGGGGTGATGTACCACACGTGCCAGAAGGTGATGTAGGCGAACTCACATCCCCAGCAGATGGCAAGCGGGATACCACAGATCAGGGTCAAGGTTTTGTAGCAACAGCCCTTCCAGCAGTTGAAGCATTTGTAGGCACAGCTCCACAAGCAGTTGATGGAGTGAGCACCGTCAGGCTCGCCCAGAACTTCATCGAACAAAACCTGAAGATGGAAAATAATGGAGATTTAGGACTTAGATGACTAACCTAAAACATCAGGAGACTTAGGCATTTGGGGCTGAAGCCAAAACATTAGGAGATCAAGGTTTTGATGAATTCAACAAAAAAGTTTGGAGATCCAAGATTTTGATGATCTCAACCAGATTATAAGACCATGAGAAAACTTAATTATAAAAAAAACGTTATAGCAACAAGCTCTTAAATACACTGAAAATAATAAAATAAAATTAATTTGCTTTCGTTTATAAAAGCTTTTGTCGCTAAAATATGTAAAAGATCTTATGAGCTACCAAAAATGTTATTAATGAAAGCAAATTAATTTTATTTTCTTATTTTCAGTGCATTTAAAAGCTTATTGTTGTAAAGGTTTATTTATAATGGTTTTATTTTCTACTTTTTAATTATTCCTAATTTATGAACTCAACACGACTCAAAATATTTGCTTTAAAACACCTTCAGTACAATGAAGGCAGCCGTTCGTTACAATATGTCACAGACAACAGCAATTTCTTAATCTTGTTACCTCCACTTAGTTTAAAATCGTTTAATAACTTTATTCCCTACCCCTAATAGTCTGCACTAGATCTACCTGCTCTACGATTGTAAACATTCTCGTGAACCACAGCTCACCAGACAGTTAAGGTGATCGCGTCTAGCTAGTGATCTCCCATTATGTTGCTGAATATAGTAATCTATTTAGTGATATCATTTTGTTATCAACCTTTAGTTTTAAAACTGTTTAATTTTTTTATTGACTAATTCAACGTCTAACGAAATTAACAAATAGATAAACTTGTATTGTCATCAAATCGTAACGTATCTGGAAGGTTTGAAAGAAACCGATTCATTAAAAGTGGGTCAAAATTGAGTCACAATATTTGCCACAAACCCACAAACAAACAGACGTTGCGAACTAAATACACGCTTTTAAAAAACATCATGACTCAAATTACCTTACAAAAAACATCAAGACTTAAGCCCACTTTATTAATCTTACTTCTGTGCAAATATAAGCAGGCTTAGCGTCAATACATATAACAGCGAAATATGAAACACTAATGTTTTTATCGGATTCCGTCGCAGAGGGCGATTGATTTAGGAGCAGGGGATGATTGATTTATGTAGCTATGGGCGATTGATTTATGTATCAATAGGCAATTAACCTAAGGAGCAGGGAGTGATTGATTTAAGGAGCAGGGAGTGTGCGATTTATTTAGCAATAGGCGATTGATTTAAGGAGCCGGTAGTGATTGATTTATGGAGCCGGTAGTGCTTGATTTATGTTGCAATAGGCGATTTATTTAAGGTGCATTGGGGTAATTTATGTTGCAAACACGATTTATTTATGGAGATGGTAGTGATTGATTTGAGTAGTATTGGGTGATTAAATTGTGCAGCTAAGGTTAAATTAAAAAATGGAGCAGGGATAATTGATTTTTGTTCTGAAGAAAATGTCTTTGATCGCTTTATTTTTTAATCCTTGAAAACAAGACTTTTATTAAATCAACGTGGCAATTAAAATCTTAAAGGCGTGTCAACATTCAACATGACAACAACTGACTTGGCACAAACAATCGTGACAAAACCAGCGTGACATCAAAAGCGATAAGCATTTTGTGACGCTTATAAATGCAAGAACTGCTCATAATTCATAATAAAACTACATCAATATGGAATACAGCAGGAGATATCATAACACCCAATGTATGCAACAATAAAACACTCAAACTACTGGCTGATCAATGCACTGCACTAGCATGCTCTTGTTTTCGAATATTAGCAATAGCAACGCATTGAAGAAACAATAAAGAGTTTACTTTCCATGGGAGGATTTTAAAAATCTCTTTCATCAAGAACATTTTTATGGATAAACTAATTTAAATCGTGACTGGTCAGTTGGTCAGTGGCTAAACACACGAGCTAACAGTACTCACTCTGACGTGGTCGTTAAGACCGTTGGGGTCCCTGTTGACAAAGTCGATTTCCTTGCCCATCTTGTCAGGTGCTGGACTGGTGAGAGTGTGTAGACAACTGGATGGATCACCTCCAACTGCTCAAGTCAGACTGAACCGTCACTAGACGTTGACCAGCATAAATGTAACTATAGTGCCGGCAGTGATGACGTAGGTGTGACCTCTCACCTTCTTACATGAAGGCTGGCTCAAGCAAGAGAAAGCCGAGCTCAAATGTTGAGCTGAGTTAAACATTCCGAGGGGTGGGAAGGGGGGAGTATAATCAAAGAGGACACACTCCCTTGTCTGTTTGAATATCGAAGTGAAAACACCCCGATCGATTAGGCCAGCACTTCTCAGCCAATACATTGAATATATAGATCAGGCAAGCAATAAATAAGGAGCTATTTTGTTTTTTTCAGTTTCAGGTAGCTAAGAGAGAATAATATCAACGTTATTCAAAGTCGTGGCATTGGACAAAACTTTTGTTGCATTTTGTTTAGTTAACATAACATCAGATAATAATCAATAATTCTAATATTCATCTAAAAATAATCAATGATCTATGTGAGTTCAATCATCAAGCATGTGATTGAGCTAAGTTGAGCAACTGAGCCATAATCTTCATATCACTCATATATATATATATATATATATATATATATATATATATATATATATATATATATATATATATATATATATATATATATGTGTGTGTGTGTGTGTGTGTGTGCATGTGAGAGAGAAAGAGTGTGTGTGTGTCCTATATATATGTAAAGTGTTTACCACTTCCACTATAGATTCAGTCTCTCTTATTCAAGATATTTTCCGCCCTTTCGGTATTGATTTCTTCTATTCAGCCAGGCTGTATACTTATATAACCAGCTTTTATTCTATATCGTTTAATGCTATTCACGAAAGCCGCTGACGGCGTTATGTTTATTGTGCTAAAGCCACTTTGCAAGTAATAAAAGTTGTCAATGCCGTTTGCTAGATCGGGCTAATGGGGAACTGCTGTCGAAAACATGAAGAAAGGAAGGTTAAAAGTGTATGTGACCTTCAAAGGAAGGTTAAAAGTGTGAGTTACCTTCACAGGAAGGTTAAAAGTGTGAGTTACCTTCACAGGAAGGTTAAAAGTGTGAGTTACCTTCACAGGAAGGTTAAAAGTGTGAGTTACCTTCACAGGAAGGTTAAAAGTGTGAGTTACCTTCACAGGAAGGTTAAAAGTGTGAGTTACCTTCACAGGAAGGTTAAAAGTGTGAGTGACCTTCACAGGAAGGTTAAAAGTGTGAGTGACCTTCACAGGAAGGTTAAAAGTGTGAGTGACCTTCACATGAAGGTTAAAAGTGTGAGTTACCTTCACAGGAAGGTTAAAAGTGTGAGTGACCTTCACAGGAAGGTTAAAAGTGTGAGTTACCTTCACAGGAAGGTTAAAAGTGTGAGTTACCTTCACAGGAAGGTAAAAAGTGTGAGTTACCTTCACAGGAAGGTTAAACGTGTGAGTTACCTTCATAGGAAGGTTAAACGTGTGAGTTACCTTCACACAGAAATAGAAACTGTCATATTTTAGCTTCGATACAGTTTGTATCAGCTAAAACGGTAGGAGCTAAGACAGTGGAAGCTACAACAATGAGCACCAAGCCAATGAGAGCTAATTAAATGTGAGCTAAGATTATTGGAGTGCAGAGATAACAAAAGTAACTAAAGGTAAACTCGATGAATCTATCTATCTATAATATAACGCTGGTGGTAGTGTGTCAGTCCTTCATTCCGTCATCGCTATAGATTTTGGAACCATAAAAGTAAACATCGAACCAATCAGTGCTTTTAAATTGCATCGCATTGTCTAATTGTAAAATTAGAGTTGGGTTTGTTTATATAACGACTTAAATTTATTTTATAGTTGCCATAGTTTCTACTCTTTCGCATAACGTAAACAAATATTAAATACACGCACATTGCTAAAAAAATATTATACGGATCAATGTCAAATGATATTATAGCTTATATTCTTTGAAAATGGGATACATTTTAATAACAGTAGGGTCGAAAAAACTAATTAATCAAAATATTTAATAATTCTGCCAGGGGAGGTAATTTATTAAAAATTCAACTCACGCTAATAATAAAAATATGAATGCAAATTACGCGAACGTGCAAGACGACACTATTGTTGGAATATTATAATTAGCATGGATTTGATATTTAAGTTGTGTATATGTTATGCGTTTGCGTTAGCGCTTTCGTTTGTGTTTTTTGTGTTTGCGTTTGCATTTGCATCGTGTTTGTGTTTTCTTTTTCTTTATGTTTGCGTGTTGCGTTTGTGTTTGTATTATCGTTTTTTTTGCGTTTGCATTGTTTTTGTGTTTTCGTTTTTTATGTGTGTTGTGTTTGCGTTTTCTTTTGTGTTTGCGTTGTGTTTGAGTTTGTCTTTGCGTTTGTGTTTAATTTTGTTCTGATCCCAAGTTGGTATATTTAAAAAGATTCATCGTGGTGCAGCACGGGTATGCAGCTTCCGTGTGATATCACGATGTTCTATGTGGGGATCCGTGTGAAATTATGATGTTCTATTTGGGGATCCGTGTGATCTCATGATGTTCTGTTTGGGGTTTTGTCCATACGACCCTATGTTTCTGTTGTTGTTACTTTTGTGGTTACTTAGCTGAGTATTCGGCATTTAAATGTTCATTTTTACCGTCTATAGTTAAAAGAAAAGAAAGGCTACTACAAAATAAAATGTATTTATTACATGTAGTTGGAGATTTTACTAAATGTAAAGTTGAAAATTGTATTATATGTAAATTTACAAATTTTCATAAAATTATCACAATCAATCTTTTACACAAAAAGTGTGGGAAAAAAATCTCTTAGAGAAGAAAATGTCTACCCTGATGGATTCAAAACTTAACCAGACTGAAATAGACCTTCACCTTAAAAGATCACTTGTGTCTATCAAATATATCTTGTTAGATCTAGTTTATTGGATGTGTACTTTATAACAATACTTTTAGCATTTATTATGTTATACTTGTAATCATGATTTGAAATAAAGAATAAATAAAGATTTTGTTTTTATTCTTTTCCATATCAAATAAATGTTTTATGCCATTTTTTTAACACTAGATCTTGTACTATTCCCATCAAATAAAAATGGTTTTTGGTCAAACATTAACCTATGAAAAATGTGTTTATACTCAAAGGCAATTTTCAAAACTAATATCTGGTAAATAGACATTACAAAATACAAGCATCCTTCCAGTGTTTAATTAATAAGTAACTGCTTGAAGTTCTTCAGATCTAAGCTAACCGGAGACATTGGAGACCCGGATGTTACTAAACAGGAAGCTGAAAGCCTCACAGAGAGGCTGGAGGTAACATTGTAGACAGGTGCCGTAGAACTTCTGCAGACAGCCACAGTTGATCATGAACATCCGCATGCAGGGGGTGATGTGCCAGATATGCGAGAAGGTGATGCAGCCAAACTGGCAGCCCCAGCACATGGCCAGGGGACAGCCGCACAGCAGGGTGAGCAGCTTGTAGCAGCAGCCCTTGCAGCACTCGAAGCAGCGGTAGGCACAGGTCCAGACACAGTTGATGGAGTGGGCACCATCAGGCTCTGCGATTACCTCGTCAAATAGGACCTGCAAATATAAACATGGGTGGTCATACAATAATAGGTGGTGATCATACATACAAACATGGGTGGTAGTCATACAAACATGATTGTAGCAAGCGTAAAGATGGAGGAGGCTGATACAAAAACAACGCGCTAAAGTCGTGCCAGTGCTTTAGGGGAGTAATGTCTTAACCACTAACCAACCATAGAAACGTCTGACTATGCATATATAGCACACAGCCACCCCAAAGACCTGAGGCACTAAGCTGTGTACTATTTCTGCGTCAAGCTAATTGCTCCAGTCTAAGACGGTGAAAGCTAGAATTAGTAGTTCAAACTTGTAATTTGAACAATCTGAACTTCATATAACTTGTGCTCTATCGACAACTCTAAACTGTTTGGTTCAGGAGCGATTGGTGGTAGGCGGTTCTAAATATTAGTCTAATAGTGGGGTGACAGGACAACTGATCTCAGACAAAATATTCAAGACAATGTATCTCAAGGACAAAATATTATTAGAACGAATTCTCCCAGGATAAATTATTTCAGACAAAAAAGTGGATAATTAGATTGAAACTCATTATTTGTTCGCGCTACCACCTCTGTTGGACAAAACTGAATACAAAGGATGACAGTGAACACATGTTCGTGCTTTATCTGTTCAATAAATTAGAGGTAACCGCCCCCTTTGACAGAGGAAACAGGCCCTAAGACAAAAAACAAGCGCTCCACATGGACCATACAACATCAAACACGTATCATAAGAAGTCACAACCTTACGTAGGTGGCACATTATTGGATCTAGATAACCTAATCACTATTATAAAAAAAATGTTTCACTCCTTTTTATCATTAATGTGGTTTAATTAACTCATCGATTCACATCAATTCATAAGCCTTTTAATTTTTCCATACACTTTTTCTTTCTTTCAATTTTTAATTAAAAATAAACTTTATTCAAAATATTTTTGTTAATTAGTCTTGAATTTTGTTTTGTTTATTTATTATTAATGCCAAAAATGTGTAGTCTCTTAACGCCCCAGAGGTCAATAGCTCTTGGCACCAGAAGTTGTCCAGCGGCTATTATGGCACAAAGGGGTCCACTGATTGGGTCAAGGTTATTAGCGTGATCTTAAGTAGGAATACGGTGGGATACTAATTCGACGACTACATGAACCAAGGTTGTTTTTTTTTGGCACCTCGGTAGTAGAGTACGTTTGGCGCCCCGAGTTCCCCATCTTAGCACCTAGGGACGGCTGGTTGGTTGTCGTGGCCAGTTTTTTATGAAGCTTTTATTCAATCCAGGTTGGATTATGCTTCTGTAGTGTGGAGCGGCAGCTTTATAACTAAGCAGCGTCCTCTTCTTTCTTTACAAAAAAGGGCTATAAAACTGGTTACTGGCTTGTCTAGTAGTCTGAATTCTTTTCTTACAACTAAAATACTTCCATTAAATAAAAAGATAATATATACTAAATCAATTTTCTTATATAAAATATTCCACGAAACAGCCCCCTCTTACTTGTCAGATCTATTTTCTTTTAACATAAAATTTAATCGTCGTCTTAATTTACCATTCCCTTATTCAACCTTTTTCCAAAAACATAGCTTCGCCTACTCTGGTTCTAATTTGTGGAACAATCTTCCTAATAAAATAAAGCTATCTAGATCTGAAAATATATTCAAATCTAAACTAAAACTAAAATTATTTAATGACCTAACTGACTCATTGTAACATTTCTCATTCATCTATTATATTCTCTTTTTTATCTCATTATGTATGATAGCTATGTACCATTGTTTCTTTATTCCACATTTTTAGTGCTATGTTACTGCTATGTGTTATTGAATTGTTTTATTTGTTTAAACGGCCAATGTGAAAAAGGCCTTTGTGCCTACAATTGTAGCCGTTGTTTGAATAAATTTGAAATTTGAATTTGGCCCAGGGTTTCTACTTGGCTAAACATTCGTTTTAAAGAGAATCCAATACCAGAAATAAGGTGGACTACCACTAAACCAGGGGTCGCATCCGGAGCCTTACCGGTGGCTGCCAAAAGAGCCCAGACACCTGGGCAGTCGACGATTGGGTGTTCTAGTTCTATATTGATGAGGGGGTCAATGTACACTGGGGAGGGCGTCTGGACAGTAGTGTGGACAAACTCACGCCCAACGACTGACCCACACAAAAACAAATGCCGGCATTGATTACATTTAAATAACTGATTCATCGTCTAAAAACACACAATTTGATATCGCGTTAATGAAACCCCCTTAATATTTTTTATCCGTTGGGATATTATTTCTTATGAAATCGCAAAGATGCATGATGGGTACTCAGGTTTTCAATAAACTGTACACAAAATTTGATCTTTAATAGATCTTCGGGCATGTAGCTTTTAGGAAACGTCAACATTCGGCCAATCGTTGCATTCGAGTGAATGTTCACTCGGGCATTAGTTCATTTCAGGCATTTGTCCCATTCGGGCATTTGTCCCATTCGGGCATCTGTCCTTTTCGACAAACTCACACCGAAAGTTGACCATTCCCTAGTAAAAAGCCACCAAACAATGTCGTATCAGAAAGCTAGCATGACTATTGCACAACACTGGCCATCATTTCATCTGATTATTGCAACAATTTGTATGTCTTATCGTGTCATGTTTTACCAGAGTACGTATTAAAACTCTTTAAACTCCTAAGATCTTTCTTACATTTCTTTCAAACAGAGTCGACAGCCGTGCGTTTAACAGATAGAAAACTAGCTAAACCTTACCCTGACGTGATCGTTGAGACCGTTAGGGTCACGGTTCACCATATCCAGTTCCACGCCCATGGTATCCTGTTGCTTGTAGCTCGACCAAACACCGACTGACAGAACTCAACCAACACCGACTGACAGAACTCAACCAACACTGACTGACAGAACTCTACCTACTAGACCAGTAGACACCAGGTACCTTCTGCCACCAGAGTATGCCAGACCCTACCAACATACACCAAGATAAGACTGGTCTAATAACTGGAACCGTCCACCCAGAGATAAGGACTTGATAGATAACTCACAAGTGCCAGATTTTAATCAAACACCAGTTGCCACATGGTGCCCGGACAAAACATGTTTGTGTGGACATTTGGTTTTAGCACCAAAATTTACACAGGGCGTGGTTGCGTGGTCGGGTGGCCACAGCTCAAAATATGCCAATCTACACTTTATTTACATCTTGATGATCTGTATCAGTCTAAAATTAGCTCCTGTTACATGACTAGAACTAGCTCCTGTGACATGTAGCTGCACCAAAGGTCAGAACATGGTAGTATGTGACTTAGATAAGGCTGGGACAACGTGTTGCCGTTTGCTGGTGCCTTCATTCCTGTGGCGTCTCTAAGTCGGGTGTCGCCCAGTGTAGATAGTACATTATGATGTCACCCACACCTCTCCTCCAACAATATATATATATATATGTATATATATGTATATATATATATATATATATATATATATATATATATATATATATATATATATATATATATATATATATATATATATATATACACGCAAAACTCATAGCACCTCCAAATAACAAAGAGCACTTCATTTTACTCATAGTATATCCAAAAAATTCACAGCACCACACAAAATACATCGCGCCTCCAAGTAATGTATACACCTCCACAAAAGGCCTGTCACCTTTTCAAAACCCATAGTAGCTCCGTGAAACGTCCAACATAGACCATTGTCAGAGGCTTTGCGAGTAGGGGGCGGGGGTGCGGGCCGCACAGGGTGACACCATTTAGGGGGGTGACACCAAGATCTTGACAGGGGGGGGGGGCTTATGAGAAAACATGCAAACTATAGAAAAAGCAATGTTATATCCAGCTGTTTAACAACCGACTATAGATAAACATCATTAGTATTACATGTAAACACTCTAAAACTTTTGCCCCCCCCCCCCCCCGGGGGGTGGGAGGTAAGGGGTTAAAACAACTGCAAAATTCCCAGTGAATAAAAAAAAGGGGGGGGGGGGGACACAGTGAGGTACCGCATCGGGCGACACCCGACCTAGCGACGCCACTGCCCATTGTGTGTCTTGTCAAACCAGTGACAGTGAAGGAAGTAATGTGCCCTCAAAGTTATCAAAACAGCGAGCATTTAGAAATCCATTTGCAACAATAGATCTTTTAATCTGGTGTCAATTAAAGCCGTTCAGATAGTGTTTTCTCTTGATATCTGATTGTCCCCGAATTATTGCAGGGACCTAATCTTCAAGTGGTACCAAATTATACCATTTGACCGTTAAAACTAAAACAAAAGAAGCCCATGTAGCGTGGTCTGGTTGTAACACGTATCTGCGTTGTACACCACGACCTGATTGTTTGTTTGAACGCTTGTGGATCTACTGTCGACCAGAGGCGTAGCTAGGGGGGCGTGGAGGGTGGCCGCCCTGGGCGCCGACCCTACGGGGGCGACACAGAGGTTGATAAAATTTCAAAGCTCACTTTAAGCTGCAGTTTTGAATTATAAACAAAGTTAAGAAATTTAATGGCAACATCACTATACATACTGTTTTAACTGTTTTCTACTTTGGTTATGTAACTGTAAAACACATACCCTTAAGAAACAGTGGCCGCTTTTTGGCCAAATTTAAAACTATTTTTTGACCATACGAGAATGTGGATTTTGATCGGTCGGGTTCCTAAATCCAAGGCAGGGTTAAAAGCCATTAGATTTTGGTGAATGTGTGTGTGTGTTTGTGATTGTTTTATTTTATCATTATTTTTTTATTATTATTGATATTGTGGGTTTGGGGTCGTCCATAAAGGACGTCACACTCGTAGGGGGAAGGGGGTCCGTAATTTTGCGACGGTGTGTGATGAGGGTGAGGGAGGGGGGAGGTTTAGATGGTGAGATGTCACACTCTTGTATTATAAAAAAGCAATGTTAGAAAACAAATTTTAGCCATTATTTACCTTTTTAAAAACTGTTCTAATAAATCGTAATATGAATTGATTAAAACACTCTATGTTGACACAGTTTTTTGGAACAAAAAATATCGTATTTTATATTTTGAGGGGGGCGTGGTTGCAGGTTGAGGTTTGACGTCATTTTCGCGGGGGGGGGGGGGGGGGGTCTGGCTTTTGTGACGATGTGTGACGGGGGGAGGTTGGCTGGCTTTTTGTGACGATGTGTGACGGAGGGGAGGGGGAGGTAAAAATCGTCAATAAAAGCGTGACGTGATTTATAGATGACCCCTACCCAACTATAGCTGGTTTAGTTTTCTGTGTTTATTTTAGAGCTTCGAGTTTTAGTTACTTTAAAACTAATGTATTTTTACATCCATTGAACCTAAGTATTTATTGATAATATTTTCTTAGTTACTCCTTTCATTGATGCTTTAGATGAATGCGTATGTTTATTCATGCCATATGTTTAGTTCGCTGATTGTGTAGGCCTATGACTGGGGGCTAATTCCTTTGTGAAGGATAAGTTGGCTCTACAGTGTTTTTGTTACACGGTTGTGCTATAATTGCTCCTTGTAGCTATATTTAACCCTGTTGGGTACCATGTGTGTTTTTGGTAACACTGGATTAGATTAGTGATAGGAACTGATTTTAGTATTTTAGATTGTAGAAGTAGTATCGTAAATAATTTGTGTTTTACTCGAAACCTTAGCTAGTTTTCATTAGTAGTAGTTAGTATTAGTTCTTAAACGTCTTTTTAAACAAGTATATATATATATATATATATATATATATATATATATATATATATATATATATATATATATATATATATATTTCTTATAAATCATGATTTCTTTTTTTCTTTTCCATTTAGGTTGTTTTGTTGAGCGTTCTGTTTTAATGTTTATTTGATGCTTGTTGTGTGTTTCATTTGGTGTGTTTGTTGTTTCGTTTTTTTGGTTTTTACT
Organism: Physella acuta; assembly: GCF_028476545.2. Classification (NCBI taxonomy): domain Eukaryota; kingdom Metazoa; phylum Mollusca; class Gastropoda; family Physidae; genus Physella; species Physella acuta. The sequence continues at coordinate 919,294 of NW_026732232.1, read as the reverse complement.
TGTGGTATATTTATCTATTGATTATATATATATATATATATATATATATATATATATATATATATATATATATATATATATATATATATATATATTAGATGTATGTCATTGCTTCGCTATGATGTAAAATAAATTGAAAGTAGTACTCTGAAGAAATAAGAACACATAATGTAGGCCGATAAAACAAAACAATGTATTACTCTAAACAAAAAACAAACAAAATATACACACAATACAATCAAAAACAATGAATGCAACACAATCTGTTTTGTAATCCTTGTAAAAAAAAGGAATTTGACATAATAATTCCTGGAATATTAATTAAGTCAAGCGAGCTATGGGAAATATTCACATATGTCTATGAAAATTTTGAAATTAAAGCTTGTAAAAACCAGTTTTCAATTTAATAGAATCATTACATCTAATAGGTGGAAAAATGTGAATAATAGCCTACATATAATTAAAATATTGGTCTTGCGGTTCAGATCATACATTTTTAAATAACTACTGCTTTGTGTGTTCTTTAAAGATGATTTTGTAACATAATGATAAGGTATGGGTTGGATCACTGTATTGATCACACACCTCTTTACTGGTAAATGCAAAAACAATATTGACTGAGTTTTACCTGTTTCGCAAGCTATAATTCTGGCGGCATGGTACTTTGGTACCTCATTACAGTTCGGGTGGGGGGGGGGGGTTCAACTTCATTCACCACTGTCCGGTCACTTTAAGTCTATTATCTTACCTAGCGTATACCTAGGTGTGACATTAATGTCGCTCTACACAATTACGGCCAGTTCCGTTCTGGTGGTTAGGTTAAAGGGGGAGGGGGGAATAAGCAACTCAGAGTGAACATAGCGCATAGCGTCAGTTTTTAGATGACTGTTATAAACATAAACATACATATACAATAATACTTATTCAGAAATAGATTTAAATAAGTAACAGTGGTATTATGACAATACATTTTTTTTACAGAGGGGCCATGGGGGGGGGGGGGGAGGTTACAACCCCCCCCCCCCCCGCCTACGCCCTGATAATTAATATAACGTATTGAGGAACAGCTGGTTAGAGGCTATCCGTCACGCATCATGAACTAATCAACAAAGTCGAGTCTACCCTAACGACAGACCAAACCACTTAAGCAGACACTGTTGAGTGATCAAGTTCTTTGTATCCAGATAAAGCGGATCGCCCCAAATATCTCTACCCCCCCCCTACTCCAAACATCTACCACCTAATGAGTTTGAGTCTCCAAATATTGGTTGCATACATTAATTTACCCCCACCCCCCCCCCCCCACCCCCCGCCCTTTAAGCTGCTGTCACGATTCCTATAGAAGACAGTTACACTGTGTGTATCAGCCGTCTTTTATTGTTTGTAGATGGTGGGATAGTGTCAATCATTTTTAAGACACCCGCGCATTTTTTTGGCGAAACAGTTCGTGTAATAACCAATACAGGGAGACTTGATGGCGGAAGATATCCAATCCCCTCGACTCCCAATTTTTTAAAATTATGGTCCTCAACCCCTCGACCCGACACCCCCTCTGTTCTGAGGCCAGGAATTTCATAAATGCAATGTAATTTTCTTTTGTATTTTTACAACTGGGTGGAGCTTTATATTTAAAGTTGGAAAAGAAGGGAGTGGGCAGGGATGTCTCTGTTGAGATGAGGTTTTTAATTAGCTTAATTTTTGATTGGGTGAGCCAAGAGGAAACAGTGGTATATAAAGCTCTGGTAACCAACACAGCATCCACTGAGGGGAGATCTTGCATTGACCAGACTTGTAGATTTCTAAACCTAGGACAGTAAGTTCTTAATCTTCCAAGATGAAGCTGGATATAGATCTGGTCAACCGTGACCCCAACAGCATCAACGATCATGTTAAGGTAAGTCGTCTGCCTGCAACCTCTAACAGATCTTAACTTCAAAATAAAAAACAAAAAGTTATATTCTTTTTGTTGTGTTGTTGATGTTTGTTTTTTTTTTTTTTTTTTTTTTTTTTTTTTGTTTGTTGTTGTTGTTCTATTATTTTAAACTTTTACTTTTTTCCATTTCAATTTTTTTATTATTCCTGTACAAGAAGATTATTTTTTTTTTGTGTGGAGAAAACTCAGCGTATAAACATATAACGGTTGGGATTTTCTTCCATAAAATTCACCTGACGTATATTTTAAATAGCTGTCAAATTATATTAAAAATAAATGCGATAACTTAAGCGGTTTAAAAATATTGTCAACTATCATGTGTTGCAACAGCTACGATCACAGACGATATATCAGATATGCCCCAAGGTCGGGGTCAGGTCTACAACCTTTGGTATCGTAAAATTGATCAGATAATGTAATTCTATGACATCCTGTCCTATTGTATCAAAATGGGGCATTGTTTGAAGACTTAAATGTTTCTCATTCTCTTTTACTGGTAGCACGGTCATGTTAGAATTTGGTGATTCTGTCAGTAATTTTAAAAACTGATTTGATCGTTCTGTAGGTAACAAAAACACTTTGGGGGTTCTGTCTTTAATAAAAAATACTTTGGTGGTTCTGTCTTAACAAAAACACTTTGGGGGTTCTGTCTTTAACAAAAACTGTTTGGTGGTTCTGTCTTTAACAAAAACAGTTTGGTGGTTCTGTCTTTAACAAAAATAGTTTGGTGGTTCTGTCTTTAACAAAAAACAAGTTTGGTGGTTCTGTCTTTAACCAAAATACTTTGGTGGTTCTGTCTTTAACAAAAATAGTTTGGTTGTTCTGTCTTTAACAAAAAAAAAGTTGGGTGGTTCTGTCTTTAACAAAAATAGTTTGGTGGTTCTGTCTTTAACAAAAATAGTTTGATGGTTTTATCAGTACTAAAATCTTAAACTGGTTCCAGGTTGCTTTTGAAGACGTGCTGGCAGAGCCTGATGGCGGACACTCATTTAGCTGTGTCTGGAAAGGCGCCTACTGCTGCTTCTGCACCTGCAAGAGATTCTACTACAACCTGATGGCCATTATCGTTGGTCTTCCGCTGGCCATGGCCTGGGGCATCATGTACTCGTTGGTCAACTTCTACCAAGTCTGGATCATCACCCCCTGCATGAGGATCTACATCATCAACTGCGGCTGCTGCCAGAAGTTCTACAGTGCCTGCATACAATGCTACATGCAGCCAATCTTCGAAGCCGTGAGCTATTGCTTCAGCAATATCCGGGTCACTTCCCTTACAGGATAAACAAAACCTTGACCCTACTTAACACAAGCTAAGGGACTCAACCAAAGTGTCTGTTTATCTTACAATTTGCTTAAAATAGTTAAAACAGTACAACATAATATCAAGTGTAAATAAATAGATATAATAACTAAATTCCTTCAACACACAGACACAATTTTAAACAGACTAAATCGATTTAGAAAGTTTTTTTCCACTAATAGAAATATTTTTCAATTGCATATTAAAAGCAGTTACACTGGTATATATTCTCTTGGCTTATGAACATTTAAAAAAAAAACCAAGTAAAATGTGATTACCAACGATACCTCCACCACAAATACCTTATGTTTGTACTTTTCTTTTTAGTCTTTTAAAAAAATATCTACTCAACAAAAGTAGATAAGTCTGGCTGTGATATTAAAATAATATTTAATTGTGTTACATATGTTGTTTTTTACTTGATTTGGTAATTAATGTTTATAGGTAGTGTTCGTTATGTCCTCAATCAGATTTCAGTCTAAATACCGAGCTATAACTATAGTTTTGTGTGACTGCTCTCTGCCAAGTACCAAACCAATAATTATATTGTTGGTAAGACTAGGGGTCGGCGTGGTCGGTAAAGCTCATAAGGCTCATTAGCTGGGGACAGCCACTCTTCTATGAGAGACAACTCCAAAATCAAACAACTGCTGCCTTGTAGTTTGTTCTTGGTTGGACAAAGACTATGGAAGCAAATCAAAAAAGAAAAAGCAGGCTGAAATCGGAGTCAATGGCCTCAATGGCGCATAAGCAGTTGACACGTATATTTAATTGTGTTGAAGGGGATCCTTTCCAACACTAAAATTTAGAACAAAGAAGAAGAAGGTAAGACTAAATACCGAACCAATAACTATATTGTTGGTAAGACTAAATACCGAACACATAAACTTATTGTTAGGAGCAAACCTAAATACCGTGCCAATAAATATATTGTAGTGGGCATGCTTAAATACCAAACCAATAAATATATTGTAGTGGGCCTTCGTTTACACTGCAACCAGTAAGAACGTGTTTCTGTCTACCAGCAGTCATTGTTTTCAAAACATTTCATTTCATTATAGAATTTAAAGTTTTAAGACAAGTAGAGAATCTATACTACTGTAAAAGGAAATATGCTTAATTCCACTAATTTTTTAAAGTGAATTATACCCTATATCTAAAAGAAATCTAGAAATAACTAATATCACAGTCTTCATGATTAATATATGGTGTTGTGGAACAGCAAGCAAAGGGGCCGTAAGTCATGCATAAACAAATGGCCTGCTGACACGCATCAAGAACTGATCAACATAGTCAAGTTTGCCCCTAACGACAGGTCCTATGACACGACCACAAACCTTAATTGGCTGGTTAACGAGGCACTGGGTGATTACGATCTTTTACGTGAGGGGGGGAGGGGGGGGGGTAAAGCGGATCGCCCCAAACATATCTACCACCCCTACTTCAAACATCTACCGCCTAATGAGTTCGAATCTCCAAATATTGGTTGAATACATTAATTTACCCCCCCCCCCCCCATAAGCTGCTGTCCCGACCCCCATTGAAGACAGTTACACTGTGCGTATCAGGCGTCCCTTATTGTTTGTAGATGGTCAGATAGTGTCAGCCATTTTTAAAACAACCCCACATTTTTTGGCGAAACAGTTCGTGTAATAACGTGTAATTATCCAACCACGCGTGTAATTATCCAACCAATCGCGTGTTATTATCCAACCAATACAGGGAGACTTGATGGCCGAAGTTACCCAATCCCGTCAACTCCCCGTTTTTAAAATTAAGGTCTTCAACACCTAGAACCTTACGCCCGCTCTATTTTTATGACCAGGAATTTCACAAAGACAATGCACCTTTATATTGTATTTTTACAACTGGGTGGAGCTTTATATTTAAAGTTGGAAGAGAGAGGGTGGGCAGGGATGTCTCTATGTTTGTTGAAATAATGTTTTTAATTAGCTTAATTTTTGATTGGGTGAGCCAAGAGTACACAGTGGTATATAAAGCTCTGGTAACCAACACAGCATCCACTGAAGGCAGATCTTGCATTGACCAGACTGTGGATAGATATTGAACAGACCAGACTTGTAGATTTCTAAACCTAGGACAGCTCCTAAACTTCCACGATGAAGCTGGATATAGATGTGATCAACCGTGACCCGAACAGCATCAACGATCATGTTAAGGTAAGTCGTCTGCCTGCAAACTCTAGCAGATCTTAACTTCAAAATTTTTTAAAATAAAAACACAGGTTATATGGTTATATACTTTATTTGTTGTTGTTGTTCTATTATTTTAATTTTAAACTTTTTTTTTTAAATTTCAATCTTTAAATTATTCATGTACAATATTTTTTTTTTGATTTGAGAAAACTGAGCATATTAAAGTAAAAAAAAAACGGTTTGGGATATAGTTCCATAAAATTCACCTGACGTATATTTTAAAAAGAAAGCTGTCAAATTATATTCAAGATAAATGTCATAGTTTAAGCGGTTTAACATTATTGTACAACTATGATGTTTGACCGCAGACACCATATCAAATATGCCCCAAGTTCAAGGTCAGGTCTACTACCTTTAGTATCGCAAAACTGATCAGATAATTGGACCCCTTGAAAACCTATCCTATTGTATCGAAACGAGGCTTTTTTGGAAGACTTAAATGTTGGTGGTTCTGTCATTACTAAAATCTGAAACTGGTTCCAGGTTGCTTTTGAAGACGTGCTGGCAGAGCCTGATGGTGGACACTCATTCAGCTGTGTCTGGAAAGGCGCCTACTGCTGCTTCTGCACCTGCAAGAGATTCTACTACAACCTGTTCGCCATCATTGGTGGCCTTCCCATGGCCATGGTCTGGGGCATCATATACGCGTTTGTCAACTTCTACCAAGTCTGGCTCATCACCCCATGCATGAGGATCTACATCATCAACTGCGGCTGCTGCCAGAAGTTCTACAGTGCCTGCATACAATGCTACATGCAGCCAGTCTACGAAGCCATGAGCTATTGCTTCAGCAATATCCGGGTCACTACCCTTACAGGATAATCAAAACCTTGACCATACTGAACACAAGATGCAGGGATTCAAACAAAGTGTCTGTTTATCTTATAATTTGCTTAAAACAGTACAACGTAATATCAAGTGTATATAAATATATAAAATAACTAAATTCCTTCAACACACAGACACAATTTTAAACAGGCTGAATCGATTTAGAAAGTTTTTTCCACCAATAGAAATATTTTTCAATTGCATATTAAAAGCAGTTACACTGGTATATATTCTCTTCGCTTTTGAACATTTACATTTGAAATCTTCCAAGTAAATTTGTGATTACCAACGACACCCCACCACGAAGGCCTTATGTTAATGTTTGTATTAACTTTTGTATTTTTGTATTAGACTTTAAAAAGTCTACTCAACAAAATAAGTAGATAATTCTGGCTGTGATATTAAAATAATATTTTATTGTGTAACCTATGTTGCTTTTTACTTGATTTGATAATTAATGTTTATAGGTAGTGTTCGTTATGTCCTCAGTCAGATTTCAGTCTAAATACCGAGCTATAACTATAGCTTTATGTGACTGCTCTCCACCAAGTACCAAACCAATAATTATATTGTTGGTAAGACTCTAAATACCTAACTATAACTACTATAAGTACAGACAATTCTACCGGCTAAGAAATATTTCAAACACATCTACCAGGTAAAAATAAAATTCTTCAGACACACCTACAAAGTAAAAATTCTTCAGACTCGCGTAAAGGTAAAAAAAAATCTTCAGATACACATACAATGTAAAAATTCTTGAGACACACCAACAATGTAAAAATTCTTCAGATACACATACAATGTAAAAATTCTTGAGACACACCAACAATGTAAAAATTCTTCAGACACACCAACAAAGTAAAAAATTCTTCAGACACACCAATAAAGTAAAAACACTTCAGACACACCTACAGAGTAAAAATTATTCAGACTCGCGTTAAGGTAAAAAAATTCTTGAGACACACCTACAATTTTAAAAATTCTTGAGACAGACATACAATGGTAAACACTTCTTCAGTTACACCTAGCAAGGAAAACAAAACCTCTGCCCTGTCAGGTAGAACAAAGCAATCGATACAGACAAAGGCTGCTGGATTAAAGGGCCGGGGTAATGACCCCACCCACAAATGTCACGCCCTAATTAACTCCCATGTTGACCTGGGAATGCAGTCAAGCAAGACGACTAGGAGGGTCGGCGTGGTTTAAAGGGTGTATTGGGGAGGTGTATTGGGGTTTATGGGGGAGGTGTATTGGGGTTTATGGGGGAGGGTGTAGGGTGTAGGGGGTTTATGGAGGAGGCTGTATTAGGGTGTATGGGGGAGGGTGTATGGGGTTTATGGGGGAGGGTGTATTGGGGTTTATGGGGGAGGGTGTAGCGGATTTTATGCGGGAGGGTGTAGCGGGTTTATGCGGGAGGGTGTAATGGGGTTTATGGGGGAGGGTGTATTGGGGTTTATGGGGGAGGGTGTAGGGTGTAGGGTTTATGGGGGAGGGTGTATTGGGGTTTATGGGGGAGGGTGTAGGGTTTATGGGGGAGGTTGTATTGGGGTTTATGGGGGAGGGTGTAGCAGGGTTTATGCGGGAGGGTGTATTGGGGTTTATGGGGGTTTATTGGGGAGAGTGTAGTGGGGTTTATGGGGGAGGTTGTAGGGGGGAGGCATGATGACATGCTGACTGTTGTCATACAACTACTGACATGCTGTCTGTTGTCATACAACTACTGACATGCTGTCTGTTGTCATACCACTACTGACATGCTGTCTGTTGTCATACAACTACTGACATGCTGTCTGTTGTCATACCACTACTGACATGCTGTCTGTTGTCATACAACTACTGACATGCTGTCTGTTGTCATACCACTACTGACATGCTGTCTGTTGTCATACAACTACTGACATGCTGTCTGTTGTCATACCACTACTGACATGCTGTCTGTTGTCATACCACTACTGACATGCTGTCTGTTGTCATACAACTACTGACATGCTGTCTGTTGTCATACCACTACTGACATGCTGTCTGTTGTCATACCACTACTGACATGCTGTCTGTTGTCATACCACTCCAGCTCCTATCGACCACTGCTACAGTTGGCACAAAAATCTTCTGTCGTGGTTTGTTTTTCTATTTTCAGAGAGTTACTGTAAAACACAAACACATCACACGAAATAGTAACGACCTTGACCCACCCATGGAAACGCGCATGTTTGGCAGCGATGACGTAGTTGAACAGCTCGAATTCGTATCGATTCTTTGATTTTTTGGTTCGTCTGGTATCGATTCAGTCGAAAGTAAGAAATCGACGATTACTTCAAATTTAGCAATCATAAATCACTTGAATGTGATGTGAAATTGATTACATACAGATAATCGTTGAAGATATCGACCATGCTCCAAAATTGATACAAACACCCATTTTGCTTTTTAAATTTACAGAAATTAACAAACAAAAAGTAGGTCTACGCAGATTTTATATGTAATATATTCTAATACATTAATAATTTTACTTTTAAAATGTACACAAATTTACATATGAGAACATATATAATTAGATCTAGTAAGTTTATATTTTAAAATACACATTTGTTTGATCACCACGTGCTTAGTGTTGAGTGACGTTTGGTTTAGTAAACCTGTAGATATTCACCCATTTTCGCACCAGCCAGGAACTGCCAGGCAAATATTTATTAGCCAAGCTAGGATGGGTTTTCTTGAGTTGCCACATTGCACATTTCCGACCAATTGTACCACTTGGGAAAGCAATATAACGTCATCAATTCGCTATAAGAATTATTGCTTTTTATCTTATTTTTTTTTTCAGACAATTATTATGTAGCTAGTTAGCGAGTTATAAAGACTAGTTATTGAACCACAGCAAGTAAATTATAAATAGGGTTTTAAATATTCCACGTTCAGACTTTTCACAACGAGAGTATTATACTCGACGTCATACGCCATGGTATGGTTGAACTAAGCATTCGTCTAGACGTAATTCACCATTAGTGTTGTTGGTGCTATGATAGGTCTCAACATGAGATTGGTGCTATGATAGGTTCCAACATGAGATTGGTGCTATGATACGTCCCAACATAAGGTTGGTACTTTATTAGTCCCCCCCCATGTCACCGGTCCAAATAAGTCCCCCACATGTTGTTATTCTCCACCTGTGGTAGGTTCTAGCTACCTACAAGCAACGTGTGTCTACAATCACCAATCCAACTAGCCTACAGAACCATTATTTAACTGGCGTTTAAAACCGCCGTGCCTTAAAGTTTGTAATGAACATATTTTTTTTTATCTAGCAGGCCCCGAACCCAACCAGGTGATTTATGACGTCACTTGCAGTTCCGTCGCTATGATGTGACGTCATCGAGTTGTGGCAACGGTATTCAGTACCAGCAGTCGTTATTGTATATGAAATGTAAAGGGGGGAGGGGGTGAGAAGGGGGAATTGGTTGAAAGGTTGCTGACGTATTGGTCTATTACTGCAGAGGCTCGTTCCTGTGTGGTGCTGACGTCACGCTCCAGGGGTGGTAATTGGACAAAATAATTTTTCTTTAATTACTTGCAGTAAAACCCATTCACACACGTAAGGCCCATTCACGGCGCGTTTGGTCACATACAGCCAAGTTGCCTAGCCCCCTCCCCCACCCTCTTATCTATGTCGAAAAACAACGGCAGGCTCGGGTGTCATTTCATTGGCCACTTCATCTAATGTGATTAATAGGACGGCGGTACAAATGAAAAAATAAATGTTAACTTTAAGAATGAAAAAAATCAGTGAACTTTTTGTTCATTTTCCTGAACAAACATAAAAAGTGTTGACTTTTTGTTGACTTTCATGAAGAAGCTTAAAAACAAATATAGATAGTTGACTTCTTCAACAATCCATTAGCACTTATCGCCCATCTATGAATTGGGCACGATGTTCCAACTTCTCACTATTTCATTTGGTGTTCATTTGGTGTCGCTATTTTTATTATTGGTGTTCATTATGTGTCACTATTTTTATTATTGGTGTTCATTTGGTGTCGCTATTTTTATTATTGGTGTTCATTTGGTGTCGCTATTTGTATTATCATGTCTGCTTTCGCTAGCCAATCAGAACATGCTCCTGGTGTTAGGTACAAATTGTGTACACAAGACACCCTTAAGCTTTAGTTGTTGTTTAATAAACCTCCCAGTTGTTCAGTTTGGTTTTCTCCTGTTTAAAGTTTGAGTACATAAGTAGAAAGAAATCGTTGAATTATGTGCTAAAATTGTTGTGAAATATATTAGTTATGTGGTGAGCGCATCAAGTGCTAAACAGAGTTTTCTTCAGGCACCACCTACCCCCCCCCCCCCCCCCCCGCAAAGTTTACCGCCCCCCAGAACAAAATGGAATTTCTAATTTCTATATAAAAAATATATACTTTTGAAAGTGTCCGCCCCCCCCCCCCCCCCCCGGGAGAAAAAAGTCTGGAAGAAACACTGGTGCTAAAAATAAGATGACTTTAGGCAATAGCAATAAAGAAGGAGTGATCTCCCTTAAACTTTCTCGAATACTCTAATATAATACACCCGGGAATGGCAACTGTGGATATAGACATGATTTTTAATCAATTTTTAAATACTTAAACTTTTTAAAATAGAATAGAAACTCATTGAAAAAAAAAATGGTGCACCAAGTTTGAGAGAAATCGGAAATAACGTAAAATACTATTTCCAATCTACGGAAATTAATCGAAATTCGACCAAAAGCTGAGAGTTAGATCCTTTACTTATTTGTGAAGTTTCGTTTATCTATCTGAAACATTACTCAAGTTATAAGCTTTTGAAAGCACTTGTATTTTGAATTCACCCACCTAAAGTTAAAACACTTATATTACTAATTCACCCACCTAAAGGTAAAACACTTGCATTCTAAATTCACCCACCTAAAGTTAAAACACATGTATTATGAATACACCCACCTAAAGTTAAAAAACTTGTTTTATAAATTCACCCACCTAAAGTTAAAACACGTGTATTCTAAATTCACCCACCTAAAGTTAAAACCCTTGTATTACTAATTCACCCACCTAAAGTTAAAACCCTTGTATTACTAATTCACCCACCTAAAGTTAAAACACGTGTATTATAAATACACCCACCTAAAGTTAAAACACTTGTTTTATAAATTCACCCACCTAAAGTTAAAACCCTTGTATTACTAATTCACCCACCTAAAGTTAAAACACGTGTATTATGAATTCACCCACCTAAAGTTAAAACACTTGTTTTATAAATTCACCCACCTAAAGTTAAAACACTTGTATTACTAATTCACCCACCTAAAGTTAAAACACGTGTATTATGAATTCACCCACCTAAAGTTAAAACACTTGTATTACTAATTCACCCACCTAAAGTTAAAACACGTGTATTATGAATTCACCCACCTAAAGTTAAAACACTTGTATTACTAATTCACCCACCTAAAGGTAAAACACGTGTATTATGAATTCACCCACCTAAAGTTAAAACACTTGTATTACTAATTCACCCACCTAAAGGTAAAACACGTGTATTATGAATTCACCCACCTAAAGTTAAAACACTTGTATTACTAATTCACCCACCTAAAGTTAAAACACGTGTATTATGAATTCACCCACCTAAAGTTAAAACACTTGTATTACTAATTCACCCACCTAAAGTTAAAACACTTGTATTACTAATTCACGCAAGCGATCGGGCGTCACCAGTGCCCTACCTTTAATTTTGCAAGAACCCATTTTGTGTACCTTGCTAGCGGTCGTCATAACAAGGCCAATGTTTTTATGTTGCTATTAGCTGTGCCACATAGTTCGATCCAAGCCCCCCCCCACCACATAGTTCGATCCAAGGCCTCGGCTTTCTGCAGCCACCCCCCCCCCCCCCCACACACACACATCATATTTGCTTGAGTGAATAAAACAACATGAGAAATATTCCTTACATTTAAGAATGTTGAAACTATATTTACATAATGTCGGTGAATTCTCGTCTAATATTTTATTGTCTCGTTTATATTTGACCTGCTAGCTTCAAGTTTGCCCATACGTCACTTCCATTTTTCAAAGAAACAATTTTTGTTTAAATAACGACCGGGGGGGGGGGGGTTACTTGAACTGTTAAAAATTTCAACTATATTTTTTTTGTAAAAACCTGTTAAATTTTTCATCAATAAACCGAACATACTTTTGCCCCCGTCTAAAACAAACATGGTGTGGGGGGGGGGGGGGGGTGTTCACGCTTTTGATAGTTTATAATGTATATTTTAAAAAACATTCAAGTGGCTACTTCCCTTTTTTATTAACTTTTTTTTTTTAGAAAAATAAATATGAAATACAGAAATTCAAAATTAGTTTAAGTACCAAAGAGCAATCATAATGTAGCTTAAATCTGAGTCACACCTTAAGACTATTAAAAAAAATTTAAACACACACACACACATAATTTTTTTTTTTTTAATGAATCAATACTGAACATAAAATATTTAAAATCTCAAATATTTCGATTCACATATGAAAAAGGAGTTTAACCCCAAAACAACGAAATGAAATTTACCGTAAAGCAAGGCTTGTAGAGCTATCTCCCTTTAGAAATTTTTTTAACTATAAAATAAAAGTATAGAACAAGGTGTGTAACCGTCGCACATCTCTGTTTGTTTCGTTCCATTAATGTGGTTTTGTTATTATTTAAATGACAAAAGTTGTATTTATATTTAATTAAAGAGGTAAATGTATATTTGTTGTGTCTGTATATTTGATTTGATTTAAAGTGGTAAATGTTTATTTCTTGTGTCTGTATATATATCTCCAATTGTGTTAGAAATCCTTTCAATAAGTGTTGTGTTTGACAGTTCAAGATCTACAGTTCTAGATCTACAGTTCGAGATCTACAGTTCGAGATCTACAGTTCGAGATCTACAGCAATAGATCTACAGTTCTAGATCTACAGTTCTAGATCTACAGTTCTAGATCTACAGTTCTAGATCTACAGTTCTATTATCTACAGTTCTAAATCTACAGTTCTATTATCTACAGTTCTAGATCTACAGTTCTAGATCAACAGTTCTATTATCTACAGTTCTAGATCTACAGTTCTAGATCTACTGTTCTAGATTTACAGTTCTAGATCAACAGTTCTATTATCTACAGTTCTAGATCTACAGTTCTAGATCTACTGTTCTAGATCTACAGTTCTAGATCTACAGTTCTAGATCCACAGTTCTAGATCTACAGTTCTAGATCTACAGTTCTAGATCTACAGTTCTAGATCTACAGTTCTAGATCTACAGTTCGAGATCTAGAGCAATAGATCTACACTTCTACACTTTGCACCCCCCCTTCCCTCAAACTTTCGATTTGCACCCCCCCCCTCAAGATTTCGATTTGCACCCCCCCCCCTCAAACTTTCAATTTGCACCCCCCTCAACCTTTCATTTTATTTTTCCAACCCATTTTGGCGCCCCTAAGGTCGGCGCCCGGGGACATAAGTCCCCCCCCGCCCACCCCCCGCCCACCCCCCCCCCCCCCCCCGCTACGCTACTGATTCTACTACAGTTCTAGATCTACAGTTCTAGCAGTGTTTCTTTCAGACTTTTTTCTCCGGGGGTGGGGCACTAGAAATTTCCGGGGGGAGGGGGGGGGGGGGCGGTAGACTTTCTTCGGGGGGGGGGGGGGTGGACACTTTTAAAAGTATATATTTTCTATATAAATTATATAAATTTCATTTCGTTCGGGGGGGGGGGGGGGCGGTAGACTTTTTTCGGGGGGGTGGGGGGGGGGGGGGCAACTCTGAGTTCTAGATCTACAGTTCTAGATCTACAGTTCTAGATCTACTGTTCTAGATCTACAGTTCTAGATCTACACTTCTAGATCTACAGTTCTAGATCTACACTTCTAGATCTACAGTTCTAGATCTACAGTTCTAGATTTACAGTTCTAGATTTACAGTTCTAGATCTACAGTTCTAGATCTACAGTTCTAGATCTACAGTTCTAGATCTACACTTCTAGATCTACACTTCTAGATCTACAGTTCTAGATTTACAGTTCTAGATTTACAGTTCTAGATCTACAGTTCTAGATCTACAGTTCTAGATCTACAGTTCTAGATCTACAGTTCTAGATCTACACTTCTAGATCTACACTTCTAGATCTACAGTTCTAGATCTACACTTCTAGATCTACACTTCTAGATCTACACTTCTAGATCTACACTTCTAGATCTACTGTACCTACAGTTCTCGTCCACACCCGACTGCTACATGGTTTCTTTCAGACATTTGTCTCTGTGAATACACGTGAAACTTGCAGGGGGGGGGGAGTAGACTGCTTAGATTATACTTTTTTTCTAAATAAATTATAAATTTATATCATTTGCCCGGGGAAGGGGTGGTGGACGTAACCCACATCCCCTACCCTCGCACACGAAGTGATACCCCGGGTACCCCTGCAAAAACAAAAAATAAATATAGTGTTGTCAGGCGACTGCCCATCCATCATTACTTACATCACTCTGACCGGGACGTTATACAGCCTTTTGGCCATAACATATGATCAATTTTTAAATATATAGGGCCCGACAAATAGATGAGACTTTTTATTTTAAAAGATTCATCTAATTATAAAATGTGATATATTTATTTATTTTCAGAACATAACACAGAGTGAGCAGGGGTATTGATGTAGGGGATATAATCCATGAAATCTTGCTGCTCAATTTATAATAAAGAGTTGTTTTTTCTTGAACATAGGTTCAAAGAATATGATCAGAACAGGTCACGCGATTGTTTTATTGAGCACATAAATATGACTTTATCCCCACACATGTAGACTATATCTACGTGTTAAAGAAAAAACGTTGTTGATGTGTGTAACTTTAGCGACTGACGCAATCTGCATCATTGTTTCAGGATGCTATGTGGCGCTCAGGGTTATCCTGTGACCACCATGGCGCCTATGTTTGTTTTAAGTACCCAGGGGCCGTATGCGGAGCCTATGCTGTAGTGTAATCGGGGGCTACAGAGAGCGCCCCTATACGTCACTGACAGATGGGCGGAAAGCGAAGTGTGTTCTACCTCATTATTTCGGTTAGTGATTAACGTACACTCAAGGTTTTCATGCGTTAGTGTAGGGAAACCCGTGTCCCGATATTTATGATCCAAGCACAGGCATTGTTTACATTAAATAACTCACTTTTAGAAAACAAGGTCGCGCGTCTAAGAATATACGATTTGTAACGCATGGATGAACCCCTTCTTATATATTTCGTCGGACATTCTTCTATTCTCGCGGCAACGCGCGGGGACGGGAACAGGTACGCTAGTATGTGTGTGTGTGTATATATATATGTATATATATATATATATATATATATATATATATATATATATATATATATATATATATATATATATATATATATATATATATATATATATATTTAAACCTAGGGTCTGCATGTCCCTGAAAAAAAGCTAGTTCATTTAGCTTACATCGCAAAATCCTAGGAAAGTAAGACTATCACTATATGATGTAAGGGAAATAATTCATTAAATTTTGTTTTTGTAATAACGATTTGTGTCCCTTGAATCATTTTTTAAAAGATTTCGACAAATTCTTATTGATCCAAAATTTACTTTTCATAGTCAATAAAAATTACTTTATATCGTATTTTTGTCCGTCATAAAAGACTCATAAGAACTATTCAATAGTAAATGACAAATAGTATACTTCTTCAATTCACGATATTTTTTAAAATACTTTTTTAAGTGTACCTTTTCTATCAGTTTGCTATACCAGTTATAGTCCAGATCTAGATCTAGCCAATATATATTTTAGCCTTATTAAAAATTTGCATTTTTTAAGGGGTCTGTTATATTTTAGATCTAGTCTAGATCTAGTCTAGCAGAAGAGAAAAAAAAAGTATTTATGATTTGAATGTAGGCTATCATCAATGTTCATAATCAATTTGAAATAGTTATTTGACGTTTTTTTCAAATCTTGATCTGGCATAGTAGATCTAGTTTTGGGAAAATCTATTAAATTTTTCACAGGTTTTTTTTTTACTAATCTTAGTAATCTAATATAGATCTAGATCTAGAGTCTAGATCTATAACTAAGAGATCTAGAATAATTACTAAAATTTAAGGAGTCATCTTTTTTCACAATACTATTCTTAGACGATTTTACTTTTACGTACCTAGTCAAGTTAGTAGTATTAGTCTAGTGAGTCTAGCTACTAGCTAGAGCTCTAGACATCTAGAATAATCTAGATAGATCTAGATCTAGATCTAGTTCTAGTTTAGTAGTTTAGTAAGTTTAGGTCACAGTTTAGGAGAGGCTAGATCTACCACTAGAACTAAGTATACACAGTGAGTATACACTATACACTATGACTTAAGTCACTTAAGGAATGAAGAAATAAGCATTACCAACACCTAAGTTGCCAGCTGCTACAATAGTGAATAGAGTCTAGACCAGGGGTCGGCAACCTGCGGCTCGCGAGCCGCATGCGGCTCTTTTGATATCAAGGTGCGGCTCTCCAGCTCCTTGCACAAATACTACTAATCTTAATAATAAAATAAAATATTTGATATAAATAAATGTTAGTGGCTCTTTAAAACCAGGGAAATTTTGAAAATTGTAACTTTTGGCTCTTCCACTTCAAAAGGTTGCCGACCCCTGGTCTAGACCTTTGGCTTGGGCTTATGGCAGGCTTTTGCTTCCTTTCCCTGGTTTGGGATTGATGGGCAGCAGACAACATCAAGTCTCAAACGTGCATGCAGTACTCTTGTGGGCTACAAGCATGCATCATACAACTAAACCACACTGCTCTCAATCCAAAAACTATCTTAAAAAACTCTAAATAATAAAATTAAAATATGATTCACTTACGGATTACTGTAATGAGATATGATAATTTTAATTTAGAATAGGGGCCTATATCCCAATGATTTAATTATTTTATTTTTTCACTTTTGTGTGTTGACAGCAACCTTGTCTCAGTTTTTCACTGGTCCGGCCTTACGCCAGTTGCTGATGACGTACAACATTTTAAAAAGACTAGGCCATGGATCTTTTGGTGATGTTTATCTTCTAAGAGTTGAAAATGGTGATGAAGTGAGTATGGTGGATGCCTTGTGAGCTCCTCCATAACTTAATATCAGAATAACCTGATTAGTATTTAATGATTTTGTTTACACTTTTTAAAATAGTTTTTAGTTAATCAATTCAATTTAATGTAATCGAATTTATTCAATAACGGTAACAATAGTAGGCACTGAGGCCTTTTTTCACATTGGCCGTTTAAAATAAACAAAACAACAACGTAATAACAGCATTTAAAAAAGCAATTGTGTAGTAAGATAGCACTAAAAAATGTGGAATAAAGAAATAATATTACATAGTTATAATACAAAATGAGATAAAATAGGAATAT
Organism: Physella acuta; assembly: GCF_028476545.2. Taxonomy (NCBI): domain Eukaryota; kingdom Metazoa; phylum Mollusca; class Gastropoda; family Physidae; genus Physella; species Physella acuta. The sequence goes on along the minus strand of NW_026732232.1, from coordinate 901,561 downwards.
AATAGATGAATGGGAAATGTTGCAATCAGTCAGTTAGGGAGGTAATTAAATAATTGTTGTTTAAGTTTAGTTTTGAATATATTTTCAGATCTAGATAGTTTATTTTATTAGGAAGATTGTTCCACAAATTAGAACCAGAGTTTTTGGAAAAAAGTTTTATATGGGATCTAAATATGTGTTTTGTATTTTCCATAAATATTACTATAAATGAAAACTGTAACTTCTCTTGGTGATGATTTGTCTAACAGTATGCCTTAAAAGTTGTGGACACCACCAAACTTGTACAAGTGGAGGACAAGTCTGTTGATGCTGAGGCCAGGCTGATGATGAAACTATGCCACGCCCACCTGGTCCAGTGCTGTGCCTATTTCCTTTGCAACAAACACCTGTACCTGCTCACAGAGTTTTGTCGTTACGGCTCCTTGAAAAACTATTTAAACAACAGCTCCAGCCTTGGTGAGCATGTTCCAGAGGAGAAAGTTCTCATGTGGCTCAGTCAGTTAGCTGATGTTCTTAGAGTAAGTTGTTCTTGTTCTGCCAGTTAGTTGATGTTCTTAGAGTAAGTTGATCTACCAGTTAGCTGATGTTCTTAGAGTAAGTTGTTCTGCCAGTTAGCTGATGTTCTTAGAGTAAGTTGTTCTGCCAGTTAGCTGATGTTCTTAGAGTAAGTTGTTCTGCCAGTTAGCTGATGTTCTTAGATTAAGTTGATCTACCAGTTAGCTGATGTTCTTAGAGTAAGTTGATCTGCCAGTTAGTTGATGTTCTTACAGTAAATGGATCAGCCAGTTAGTTGATAAATTAGTTGCGAAAAGCTTTGAGCATTTACAAGCAATGAAACAATCCAAGCTGAAGCAGATTGTTTTGTATGATTATATTAATACTGTCAGCAGATTTTATTGATTGAATCAATACTTACTTAAAATCTAACACAAGCCAAATTACAAACATTTTAATATTTATACCATTTCCCTACAACATATTCTATATCTAGTTTCTAATGTGTAAGAACTAAAGTGTTAATGTATTGTGTTGGGGTTGCTATAAAATAACCATGTTTGTGACAAATTTAAATGATGGTGGAGGCAGTCTTACAAATTCCATAAAGCAAATCCTGTTGAGCTTAATAAACTAATCCTCCATTAACTGCCATGAAGACTAACATGCTGTGCAATTTATTTATGCAATTAGTCCCTGTAATCCAATTAACTGCATGTCTATGTATTCCCACTAAGTTTGTGGTTAGGATTGACCACTTGCACTGTTTCAGTACCTGCATGCCAGTAAAGTTATCCACAGAGACATAAAGACAGATAATATCTACTTGGATGACAAGCAGAATTGTAAACTGGGGGATCTAGGAATAGCCAGGTAGTCAAAAGCTGTCTTTTGTTGCTAATGTTGTATGTGACTTTTATAATAGCTGACTTTTACTAATGTTGTATGTGACTTTTATAACAGCTGACTTTTGCTAATATTGTTTGTGACTTATATAACAGCTTACTTCTGCTAATCTTGTATGTGACTTTTATAACAGCTTACTTCTGCTAATGTTGTATGGGACTTTTATAACAGCTGACTTTTGCTAATCTTGTATGTGATGTTTATAACAGCTGACTTCTGCTAATGTTGTGTGAGACCTTTATAACAGCTGATGTTTGCTAATGTTGTGTGACTTTTGTCATACATCACTTAACTAACTGCTGACTTGTGAGTAAAGTGCTTTATGTGGGTGGCTACTAGCAGTCCTTTAACATGCCAGGTGTTTTCAACATTCCCAGGGAGATGACCCACACAGCTGCCGTGGCCAACACCTTTATTGGCACCTACCTGTATATGAGTCCTGAGATTTTCAAGACCTCTGTCTATTCTTCTAAGGTGAGATTTTGGCTAGTCTTCTGAGATGAGATTTTATCTGTCTATTCTTGTAAGGTAAGATTTTGACTGTCTATTCTTCTAAGGTTAGATTTAGGGTGAAAAAAAGTTCATCTATTTATTAGCGTAGGAACATTCCCCAGAGTAAAAGTTTCAGTCCAGTTTTTATTATAAACTTTTTAAATTTTTTTATTAATGTTGTGTTTTTTTCTGTGTTCGGAGACTCAATCAAATTTTGTTGGACATCTACTATTTGCATGAATCAGCCATAATAGCCTTAAACAACAATGTCACAGTCACCCAATACATGACATCCACTTTATACTCTGGTTCTTGAAGAAATCACTACCTGTAGTCACTCTTCCTCATAGAATTTTATCATTCATGCTTTTGGCATCTAAGTTATAGGAACTGTAAACATAAAGAAATCAAGCCAATTTGATGTTTGTGTTTAGACAGATATCTGGAGCTTGGGTTGCTGTATCCATGAGGTCATGACCCTCAGCCCCACATTTAAAGGAGACAGTTTGGTTCAAGTCATGGGCAAAATTACTCGGGGAAAGGTAAAGTTGATTCAAAATTTGGTTGTCTTTTTTAAAATGAAATTCTTGCATTTTATCTGGCTAACCAAAGCCTACCACCAAGTAACAAACTTAATTTTTCTCTCCTGGCCCAGTTTCCAGCCATGCCAGATTTTTACAGCCCAATACTGCGGCAGCTGGTTGGAACCATCTTAAATGTAAACCCGAAGAAACGTCCAGATGCCACAGATGTTTTATATTATGTTTGTGTAAGTTACACTGTAACATCCATTCTAGATTCTTTACACACACAAAAGTTTTACAGCATTTAAAATAACTTCATTTAAAATCTAAATTTAACCTTGCATATTTAGAATGTATTACAAAACAGTATATCAATGTGAATGTTTTTTCCCACTTTTTTTACATAAAATTATCAGAAATATCTATTTATAAAGAAAAAAAATAGAATTAAAGTAAATAAATCTGATATATATCTATCAGCAAATAAAAGGCCAAGCCTACACCCCAGGCCCACACAGAGACATCCCTAAAATTGAGATTGACCAGATGCAGGTCTGTAAAGCTGTGCAGGACTTTGAGAACTCACCAGGGGGTGACGACCTTCAACCTTTTTTAAACTTCCCAAGCCAGCCTGACACAAATGTTGTAAGAAGAGCACCACGGCCTCTTCCACAGCCCAGACCCAGGTCAACTGTTCCAAAACATTCAAAACACAGAGCAGAGAAATCAAAATCTTATCCAAACTTCCAGCCAAATGAGGCAAACAGTTCTGAAAGTTTAGAAACTTCTGATACCATTCCCTCCTACACAACAGACTTGCCACAGACAAAATTAAAAGGTAAAGTAATTTACATGAACCAATCCAAAAAAATTGCATTTCCACTCTTCTATTGTGTTTATCTGACATTTTATTCAACTATAAAATCTAAAAACAACAGTTTGTAATTATTGGTCAGCAGAGTACCTGGTAACAACAATTTCATTTTTCACTGAATTTGGCCAGAAAAATATACTTTTTTCCTGACAAAAATAAATTTGATAACCATTCTAAAAGATGTGAATATTGCAAGGGGTGGTACTTGGGGGTAAATGTCATGTTTTGTTATTTCTTTCTAGAAAAGACAGAAATTGACAGGGCCACTGTTGGGGCTTCCATACCCAATGTTGACATTCACCAACCTCTAAACAACAGCAGCAATGTAAGTCCAGTCTGAACACAGATGTTTGTCTACATTACATGCACTTATTTTATGACTCAGGCATTTATTTACATTCAAGACATGCAGTCATTTGATGATTGAGTCATTTATTTTGTTCTTTAGGTTTTTAGTAATGTGGCACATAGGCTTATATGTTTTAAAATTTAATTTAGTTGAACTTTACATTTGATTAATGATTATCTCAATTTTATTTTAGAACAAATCATTGAAGAACTATTCAACATCTGAGTCTGAGAGTTTGGTGACCTTGTACACACGAGCCCAAAAGGTCAAGTTCAGTAAAAGAGTCAATGAGTGACCAGGTAGTCTCTGCATTTTATGACAAAATGAAATATTTGTTGTTTTGTTTTTAATAATATTTGAATAACTCCATTAGAAGTAAAAATAAATTGTGTTTATGTTATAGATGATGAACTGTACCACAGATTGTCACATTGTGTTTTGACGTATGCTGGCAGCAGCATAAAGATTACAGCTGTAGGGAAACTTGCCAACATACACATTTATTTTTTGACTGGTTAATTAATTTATGCTGAATAAAGTTTTCAGTCATAGGGAAACTAGCCGACATACACATTTATTTTTTGACTTGTTATTTATGCTGAATATGTTGCCAAGTGAAAGCTTTAAATAGATCAATGAAGATGTCCAGTCTGAGATACTGTTGTAGTGCTGACCACTGACCACACACATTGCTTGTACACAGATGAGTGAAGTTGTCATGACGCAGGTGAAGATGGTTTTATTAATGGGATATAAAAGTTCTTCATAAAATATTGATTGATGGGATATAAAAGTTCATCATAAAATATTGATTTATGGGATATTAAAATTTGTCACAAAATATTAATTAATGGGATATTAAAGTTCATTGTAAAATATTGATTGATGGCAAATAAAAGTTTGTCATAAGGTATTGATTTATGGGATGTAAATGTTCATCATAAAATACTGTTTTATGTGTTATCATACAATGCTGATTCAGTACAATAGATCTGAATATTGTTTTGTTTACTTGCAAATGGTGTATTTTTACATCAACATTTATTTTCATGATATATTTTTGGAATTATACAAAGTATTTTTTTTATTTTACACAATATACCTTTTGTATCTCATTTCAAATGTATTTGTAAAGAAAATATAATTATTTTTATCATTCAATTCTATTAAATATGAATGAATTTTGTGATAATTTTATTATAGTGAAACTTGTCTTAAATCCAAAGTAAGGGATCTCACTGCTTGTGATAGGGCAGCACACTAAGGTCAAGGTAAGATGGCTCTACATGGCCATACAATTAGATGGCCAAACAATTCAAAGCCAGTCCTAGCTGAATGATCTAACCACTTCAACATTGTTGACTATTCTTTTGTTAAGTGTTATGTAGTATTAGTAGCAAATGTTAAGTATTGTCATAAAAATTGTTCGCAAATAAAATCTGTTATTGATGTCATTTGTTGACATTTGAGATTGTTATTTACTACACTAACAATAAGAACAATTTCACTACTTTTGTCAAAACTTACAATAGTAAAAATAAATGTGAAAATAGTTCCATTTATATTAACAGCATATTCTTTATTACATTTACATATTCATTAAGTAAAAAACTGCAAAGAATCTGCATGCCTGCTGTCTATTCACTTAATAAATTGTACACAACTGTACAGCTGTAACATATCCCACAGTTTGCTAAAGTAAGAATAGGCTAGAAAATTGGAGGGCTATAATAGAACATTTATGTGCAGTGGCTTATAGGATATTCTATTAAATTCAAGACTAGTGTTTTTTATGATTACAGTATTTTGTAGTCGGTTTGTTTAGATTGGATAGAACATCAACACCAAATGGCATCAGAGTTTCTTCCAGGCATCTCTTCGAGAGATTCCCCCCCCCCCCCCCGAACGAAAATGGAATTTATGTAGAAAATATATACTTTTAACAGTGTCCGCCAAACCCCCCCCCCCCCCCCCCCCCCCGGGAGAAAAAAGTCTGGAAGAAACACTGAATGGCATGGAATCCAGCAGGGCGAGAAGACGGAGCTGTGTAGGCCCTGTGTGTGTAGAAAGTGTTGGAGTAAAACCTATTTTAAATGGCCTATCGATGATGCATTGAACTATTGGATTTAGCCGACGTCAGTGCCGTCCATAAATCGATATGATCGCAAATCGATCCGACATAAAGCTCTATTTATAGCTCTAAGTAAACACGAACACTTGATAGGTCGGTATAAGTTAGTGGATGTGATGATTTGTGTTGTATACCGCCGTGATTACTTAGCTTGATATTTGTATTACGATTGAAGTTTGCCGGACGAAATATTTGTTTTGACACGTGACACCAAAAGATTGCAGCAATGACTAACTCTAGCACTGCCACCAGCACATCGTCAGGTCGCCTGTGACCACATTTCATTTTTTTTTATTAAAATAATTGTTGTTGTTGGCTAGAGAAGATTAATATGACGTCACCATTCGTGATTCACAAACAACTGGCCACTGGGCGGTTCGTCAATGTTTACCAGCTGGGTACACACGATCAGGGAACGGTAAGTCTCTAAAGGTGTTTTTACAAGTGTTTTCTTAGATGTCTTTTTATAGTCAAGTCTTCAAGTTTAATTTCGACCCATTTCAAAAGGGATGATTTCTTTCCATTTAACTTTATTTCTAATGACAAAGCAAGAATAATGTGCAATCAATTCAGATATTAAATACGTTAGGTATTAAAATGACTTTGTTCAACAAGGAAAAGATAACTCTATCCGTCAGGTGAGCTAGTGTTGAATATTGTTTACATGTGTTGGAGACCAGCCGGGTGTTAATCAGGGGCAGATAACACTCGTAGACAGTGATTTTTATAAGGGGATGTAAATGTAAGCGACATTTAATGGCCTGAGTATTAAGCGAACTTGTTATACGTATAGTCATAAGGGGAATAGATTCAGGAACAATCGGCCTGGAAAGATTAAATATTGTACAGATAGTCTAAAAAATAGTGTATCGACTAACGTTTATATCTTTAAAATACAAGCTTTTAAATGCATTAAAATAATCAGGAGATATTCATTATTTTGTCTTAGCGATCAGAGTATAGGTAAACACGTTGGTCGCAAAGTGTATTGAACAGATTCCTAGAGCTAACAATGGTTGTACATTTAGTCAGTGGCGTAGCGAGGTCGGGTGTCACCCGGTGCGGGACTTAATGGTGTCACCCCCCCCCCCCCCACACCCCCAGAGACGTAGCAACCCTTCCCGGGGACAAACTTTCAATTTTCGATTTGCACCCCCCCCCCTCAAACTTTCGATTTGCACACCCCCCTAAAACTTTCGATTTGCACCTCTAACAGGACTATTTAACGCTCGAATTTATCATTTAATTAAGCGCAATTATCATTTTTCTCTATAAATTTTGCTATTTTTTGCCTTGGTGTCACCCCATAAATGGTGTCACCCAGTGCGGTCCGCCCCCCCCCCCGCCCTCGCGACGCCTCTGCATTTTAATTTAGTATCAGCTCTTTTAGCCTACACCGTAAGATACTGGCAGTATTTTTTCCACATTTCGGGGGGGGGGGGGAGGTAGACTTTTTCGAAGAGATGCCTAGAAGAAACTCTGGACACTGATAATTTTGTCTTTTATTCCAGTTTGTCAGATACTGGTCAACCACTATTTTTTGTTTTTATCCCAGTTTATCCTTAAGATACTGGACACCTCTACAGCAGACGCCGAGAAAACGAAAGCGGAAGTCGAGTCTGTCCTTGACCTGAAACACCCCCACGTCCAGCAGTGTTGCTCGTACAGTTTCGACTCTGACCGGAAGTTGTACTTGCTGCTTCAGGAGGTCAAGTGGTCACTACAACATGAGCTGGAGAAACGAAATTTTAAGTGGAACGACGATTTTAAACTGCTGGCTCAGATGGCCGATGGCCTCAAGGTGCGCCTGCAGACAAGTTTTGTTTATGTAGACAATGTCTGTCTGTGTAGACAACTTTAATAGAATATATATTTGTCGATACAAGACTATCTACGTAGACAACATTTGCATGTGTGGGCACACGTCTATATATGTATATATACATATATAAATATATATATATATATATATATATATATATATATATATATATATATATATATATATATATATATACACTTAAAACCATGTCACCGCTATGATATTGCCAGTTCCTACATTCCAAGAATGTATGTCACGGCCATCTTAGGACTGATCACGTGTACCTAGACATGGACAGAAATATCAAGTTGGGAGAAGTGGCCATTGTCAGGTAAATGCCACAACTGATTCTACCTTGTCAATTTCATTGCTTCGATGTTTGTTTATCTGTGTTGGTAAAACAGTTGGTAACATAGCCACATTTGTTGATGTATGTAACATGGCCACATTTGTTGATGTATGTAACATGGCCACATTTGTTGATGTATGTAACATGGCCGAATGTGTTGATGTATGTAACATGGCCGAATGTGTTGATGTATGTAACATGGCCGAATGTGTTGATGTATGTAACATGGCCGAATGTGTTGATGTATGTAACATGGCCGAATGTGTTGATGTATGTAACATGGCCACATTTGTTGATGTATGTAACATGGCCACATTTGTTGATGTATGTAACATGGCCGAATGTGTTGATGTATGTAACATGGCCACATTTGTTGACGTATGTAACATGGCCACATTTGTTGATGTATGTAACATGGCCACATTTGTTGATGTATGTAACATGGCCGAATGTGTTGATGTATGTAACATGGCCGAATGTGTTGATGTATGTAACATGGCCGAATGTGTTGATGTATGTAACATGGCCGAATGTGTTGATGTATGTAACATGGCCACATTTGTTGATGTATGTAACATGGCCACATTTGTTGATGTATGTAACATGGCCGAATGTGTTGATGTATGTAACATGGCCACATTTGTTGACGTATGTAACATGGCCACATTTGTTGATGTATGTAACATGGCCACATTTGTTGATGTATGTAACATGGCCGAATGTGTTGATGTATGTAACATGGCCGAATGTGTTGATGTATGTAACATGGCCGAATGTGTTGATGTATGTAACACCGTCATAATCTCGTGCCACAGAAAACCGGACAACTTGACCAAGCCCGTCATGTTCTATGAACTGAATGCCGGCAGACCGTGCTACCTGGGGCCAGAGGTCATTGACCACAAGCCCTACACAACCAAAGTAAGGTTTGAATAATATTCAGTTTCAGTCCAGATCAGCAGGTCAGTCTAAGCACTAGTAGCATCTTAGTGACTGACCACTGTAAGAATATTAGTGACTGACCACTGTAAGAATCTTAGTGGTACTGACCACTGTAAGAATCTTAGTGATACTGACCACTGTAAGAATCTTAGTGATACTGACCACTGTAAGAATCTTAGTGACTGACCACTGTAAGAATCTTAGTGGTACTGACCACTGTAAGAATCTTAGTGATACTGACCACTGTAAGAATCTTGGTGATACTGACCACTGTAAGAATCTTAGTGACTGACCACTGTAAGAATCTTAGTGACTGACCACTGTAAGAATCTTAGTGATACTGACCACTATAAGAATCTTGGTGGTACTGACCACTGTAAGAATCTTTGTGATACTAACCACTATAAGAATATTAGTGACTGACCACTATAAGAATCTTAGTGACTGACCACTGTAAGAATCGCAGTGATACTGACCACTGTAAGAATCTTAGTGATACTGACCAATGTAAGAATGATAGTGTTACTGACCACTGTAAGAATCTTAGTGATACTGACCACTGTAAGAATCTTAGTGACTGACCACTGTAAGAATCGCAGTGATACTGACCACTATAATAAGATAAGTGCTACTGACCACTGTAAGAATCGAAGTGGTAATGACCACTGTAAGAATCTTTATGATACTAACCACTATAAGAATCTTACTGGTACTGACCACTAGTAGTAGTATCATCTCAAGCTCACCCAGACAGCTTGAAGTTTTCTGATGTTGCTCATTTAAACACGATCTGTGTATATTTGAGTTCCGTGTTATCTCTCTGTTACCTACCTCATGAGAAATTGTTACCCACCTCATGAGAAATTGTTGCCTACCTCATTAGAAATTGTTACCTCGCGTCACATTTTATGTTACATAAAGGCTACATGTTGACATCACTTTTTGTTTTCAATTAAAGACAGATGTCTGGAGCCTGGGCTGCATATTCCTGGAAATCTTGAGCCAAAAGGCGCCTTTTATCTACGGCAATCTGGCAGGCATCACAAGCGGCGTCGTAAGTCCCAAGAACGTTCAATGTGTTGTCCTTAAAGTTATGTTTAATTTTTTTTTTAAATTAGAAACGTGCTGAAAATAAGACAGGGGTCGTCCATAAATGACGTCATCCTCGTAGGGAGGAGGGGCAGTAGCGTACGCAGGGGGGGGGGGAGCAGGGGGAGCGGCCGCTCCCCCTCTGGCCATTTTCAGCAAAGTGGCGCCTTTTTGGAAACTTTTTAAACTCTAAGTTTTAAACAATGATATTTGTTAAAAAAATATTTTTAGTCGGCACATCTATGTAAATCACAAGATTTCTTTTCAAGCACCAATTAAGCATTATTGTACTAGTCTAGTAGTGTCTACGTTTACAACACGTATTAACAGCTGCATCAGTTTGCCATTCTAAAAATAACCATCACGATGCATTGCAATGTTTAGAAAAACCTCTACGTTAGTACCACTTGGCAAGAGGGGTGTTAAGTTTAAGGTAACTGTATAATATATTTTCTTACGAATAATTGAATTAGAAAATGTTATACATAAATATTCACACATAATTACTTTATATATACAGTTTGAATCGTGTGATTAATTTAAAAAAAAATATAATACAGAAACAAATACAACTGATGTGGCACCTCTATTTAAATTTACTTATGAGCAAACTGCGTAATGGTGGGGAAATTTTGACAAGGTCAACAACGTCATCACGATGAAGTAGTAGTATTCATACAGTATGGGCGATAGTAATTACGATCACAAATTATATGAAACAGTTACAACCCCCCTCCCCATGGACCCCTCTGTAAAAAAATTTTTGTCATAATACCACTTCTACTTATTTAAATCTATTTCTGTAATATATATTTGTGTAATATATATTTGTGTAATATATATGTATGTTTAGAACAGCCATCTAAAAACTGACGCTATGTTCACTCTGAGTTGGTTATCTCCCCCCCCCCCCCCCACACCTCACCACCACAATTGTGTAGAGCGACATTAATGTCACAACTAGGTATACACTGGGTTGGATAATTGACCTAAGTTAAACGGACAGTGGTGAATGAAGTTGAACCCACCCCCTCAACCCACCCAGAACTGATCTGTTAAGTACATGTAACGTAATAATGTACCAAAGTACCATGCCGCCGGAAAATTAGCTTTTTAAACGTAAAACTCTATGAATATTGTTTTTGCAATTACCTGTAAAAATGTGTGTGATCAATACAGTGATCTAACCCATACTTATCACTATGTTAAAAAATGATCTTTAAAGAACACAAAGAAGCAGTAGTTAATTAAAATATATGATCTGAACTAAATGACCGATATTTAATTATATGTAGGCTGTTATTCCGAATGTTTTTCTATTATATCGAAAAGCGTGATTTTATACCAACTCTGATTTTAAAAACTTTTATTATGCTGTAATACTTTAGCATTTATGATGACGATATATTAAATTCTGTTTATAGACAAAAACATTTTGTAAACATGAATAGTGTTAAACAATTTCGTTATATTCTAAAGTAATTATTTATTTGTTTTGACATTTATAATTAAATGTGTAGATATATACATATTTATATTAAGAGAGTGATTATTTCCCCTATTTCACTTGTCTTAAATTATTTCCAAGGAATTATTATGTAAGAGTTTTTAGCGCAATTTCCATTCTGGAGAATTGCGTTTATTAACTCGTCATTTCTGGGAATGGATGGATGAATGAATGTATGGATGAATGTGTGTCCGGGCTTTAAGTCGTATCTCCTCCTCAACGAACCAATATCGATGACTAGTTCCAAAAGCAATTATGTTAAGCAAGTTACGAGAATGAGCATAGGCCATAAAAATTCCGGGTTTCTTTCATGTATTTCCCGGAAAAGCAAAAAAACCTCGAAAAAATGCAGTTTTTGGCCCATATCTCGGCAACCAGACCACTTAGCGACTTGAAACATGTACCAATCGATTCCTGTCGTAATTTAGAACAATATTGCCGAAAAAAGTTTTCAAAAATATCCTCTCGTTCGGTCACAAATTTTAAAATTACATAAACACCTACAAACCGATCGTTCTTCTAGCTTGAACACACCCCAGCATTATACGTCAGAGCTATTTTTAGATAACATAAGGAAATTGCGCATAAATGTCACTAGACTTTTTTAATTAACTTGTTTTACAAGAATTACAAAACAGATTGTGTTACGTTCATTGTTTTTGGTTGTACTATGTACTGGTATATATATATATATATATATATATATATATATATATATATATATATATATATATATATATATATATATATATATATATATATATATATATATATATTGTTTAGATTGATACAATTTTTGTTTTGTCGGCCTACATTGTGTGTTTTTTCTTATTTCTTCAGAGTGATACTTTCAATTTATTTTACATCATAGCGAAGTAATGCCATACAGCTAGTAATTATATATATATATATATATTATATATATATATATATATATATATATATATATATATATATATATATATATATATATATATATATATATATACGTATATAGAACGTGGTAAAAATTCGGCGCCTTTTTTTGCTCTTTTCGCTCCCCCTACAACGAAAACCTGGATACGCCTCTGGGGAGGGGAGTCCGTAATTTATTGACGGTGTGTGGATAAAGGGGGGAGGCTCAGATGCTTTGACGTCACACTTTTGCTTTATAAAAAAGCTGTGTTAGAAAACGAATTTTAGCCGTTATTTCGCCATTCAGAAAACTGTTTTAATAAATTCGGATAGAAATTGATTAAAATACTCCATGTTGACAGAGTTCAGACAAGATTTAGGAGGGGGGGGGGGGGGGTTGTAGGCTGAGGTGTGACGTTATTTGGGGGTGGGGGAATCTGTCTTTTTGTGACAATGTGTGACGGGGGGAGGGGGGGGTAAAATCATCAAATAGAGCGTGAAAAACATCTGAACATTTTATCGATGTGTACAGTAGAAGTAAAACTGTTCAAAGAAATTGATTGTCGTACTTTGAAGTTGATTGGTTTATCACCTTGGGTGACGAAATAAAACGGCTGATTGCTTAATTTTGTTTTTCAGCATCCAAAAATATCCACATTACGGCATGGCTTACCTCTATCAAATTTGATCGACAAGATGTTGGCAGTTGAGCCGAGCATGCGCAGTACAGCGGCGGAAGTGTGTGACACATTGAAGGTTTGTTTTTGAAATCAGATGGCCAGTTTCGTTTTTATACATTCTGTTTTGATTAGAGCACCTTCATGTTAAATATATATCTGGTTTACTAGACCTAAATCTGTTTATAAATTCTAAAATAGAAATAATTTATTTTCAGTAAAGACAAAAAGGAAAAAAAAATATTTAAAACTATTTTAAATGGGATGTAACTATTTTTCAACATTTTTCCATTACCACTGTGTCTGTGAACGACTTGTCCTAATTTCAGGATATCCGAGGAATGGAAGTGGTATCAGCAGACGTGACATTCCTGCCCAGGCTGTACCTGGACTGGGGGAAGGTGTATGCTGCCCTCGCCAAGTACAGGCACGATGTTATTGTGGGGACAAAGTCAACGTGTTGCTCCTTATTGTAGCGGGCCCTGTCTCCTGATGTAATGGTCCCTGATGTAATGGCTCCTGTCTCCTGATGTAATGGTTCCTGTACCATCATGTAATGCCCCCTGTCTCCTGATGTAATGACCCCTGATGTAATGGCCCCTGTCTCCTGATGTAATGGCCCCTGTCTCCTGATGTAATGGCCCCTGATGTAATAGCCCCAGTCTCCTGATGTAATGTCCCCGCCCCTGATGTATTGGCTCCTGTCACATCATGTAATGCCCCCTGTTATTTTATGTAATGTCCCCTGATGTAATGCCCCTGTCCCCCTGATGTAATGTCCCTTGTTCCATCATGAAATGGCCCCTTGTCCAATCATGTAATGGCCCTTATCCTATCATGTAATGGCTCCTGTCATATAATTGAAAATAAACGCTGTGATTTCATGAAGCTGATATATAAATATTTGCCTTTAAGAGTTATCAAAAAGCAACCTTAGTCATCTAACTGGCAATAAAAGATGGTTTGACTATTATTTTTATTATTTTTTTTTCTGATGTGTGCTATTTTACTTTGTTATGAAAATATACTAATGCCACCAAAGCTCCACATCACATAACAACCAGAAAATGCACTATGTTATTCTTGCTAAAGCTCCATATAACAATTAGAAAATGTACAATGTTATTCTTGCTAAAGCTCCACATATCAACCAGAAAATGTACACTGTTATTATTACTATATAACAATTAGAATATGTACTGTAAAGTCTTATTCTTGCTAAAGCTCCACATTACAACCAGAAAGTGTACAATGCTATTAAAACTGTTTTCAGTCTCAGCGCGTTCAATGCTTTTATACAAGGTTGTTTTTTTTTTTTTTTTTTTTTTTTTGTTTTTTTTTTTTTTTTTGCATTTCTCAATCTCAAACTTTATCAATCAAAGCACTAATAGACTTATTGCACCACCAATCATAGCTTCCCTTGGGGAATTTTTCTTGTAACCCACTTCGCCCCTGGATACTACTGTAATAAAGAGGGAGTGACCTCCCCTAAACTTTTTCGTATATTCTTACCAGCCGTCCCGGCCAGGCTCTGCACTGGTCTTTTTGAAAAACCTATCACAACCAAAACACAAACACAAACGAAAACAGAAACCCAAAAACAAACGCAAACACATACGCAAACAAAAACGCAAACATAAAAATAAACACAAACGTAAACATAAACGAAAATTCAAACACTAACGCAATTACAAAAGCAGACACTAACACAAACGCAAACACTAACGCAAACAAAAACGCAAACGTAAACATAAACGAAAATTCAAACACTAACGCAATTACAAAAGCAAACACTAACACAAACCTAAACGCAAAGAATATAAACATAAACTTAAGTGCAAACATAAAAGCATAGTGCTCACATTATTGCCCGGGGCGCAGAATCGCAGCCTACCGGGACGCCGGCGGAACCACCTGATTTAACTTAGTAAACAACTATAATACCCCTTTTTATCCATATTCTATTGCACAGTTTAAACCGAACTTAGTTGCCATTGCGCTCACGAGAAGGACCGGGGCGCTAAATAGCACCCTGGCGGGGCACCGGAGGAAGCCCTGGATTTGATTTAGTGAAGGACTATAGTAACCCTTCTTATCCATAGTCTTTCGCAATGTTTAAAACAAACTTTAAAGCTCACAGGATAGCCAGGGTAGCAAACGCTTCCCGGCCGGAGAGACGGCCGTTATACGATTATAATAAACCCAACTTGTCAGCAAACGGAAAGATAGAAGTAAACATAGAGGACATTTAAGAGCGGCTTCTAAACTGTTACTGATTTAAAATAATAACACGTGTCTAACCCATGTCAGTCCGTCTTCCACATACATACAGAGCTATAGAATCCGTTTGAGCTTTACATGTTAGATATTACACTATAGGGAGATAGACATGTTTTTTTTTCTCTTATAAGAAGTATAGAGGGGAATTGTAATCGTGCAAAAAAAAAACGAAATCGAGATTTTCATAATTCTTGACGTTTTACACCTCCCTGAGTCGGAAAACATAGTTTTGTAATTTTGTCCGTATGTCTGTGTGTGTCTGTATGTCTGTGAACAGGATAACTTGAGTACCATTACAGCTAGTTTGATGAAATTTCATATATAAGTGTTATATCAAATGTGTATTTCTGTATCAACTTTTCAGCAATTTCCGGTAGCCGGAAGTGGAACTTACTCTACTTTCAACTTCTCAAATGCCTATAACTTAAGTATTATTGTAGATAGATAAATGAAATTTGACAAGTAAGTAAAAGATCTAATTCTCTGCCTTCTTTCAAATTTGATTATTTCCGTTGGCCGGAAGTAGTACTTTACGCTATTTCCGCTTTCTAAAAAAAACGCATATGAATTTACAAAGTACTAGTATTCCGTAATTATTATACACATATTGTTTGCCGTTCACTTGGTGCGCAAGTCTTTTTTTTCTATGAGATTCTATTCTAGTTTTAAAAAGTTTAAATGTCGGATACCTCACGCTGTTACCTCTATATGCAGCAGTACACAAGTGTCGCATTCAATTTTAAAATTGTGCAAATCGAAAAACTATATATATATATATATATATATATATATATATATATATATATATATATATATATATATATATAAGATGACAAAATCCTGCCTACGCCCCGGCCTATGTGTGTGAGGAACTCGGCCGGTGTGGTGGGTAGGGGAGGGGGAGGCTTTCCGTGGAGGTTTACCAAGCAGTACCGCACCCCCCCCCCCCTGCTTTACAAAACAGTACAAGGGCTCGACTTGCATGAGTGTGTTTAACGGCAAGAGGTCATCATGACTAGTCAGGTGTTAAAAATAAATGTGCGAAATCCAATTTCCAAGAACTATGAAAACAGGCAGCATTGACTTATTGCTGAAGCTAGCTTTAGGCTAATTGATGTAACTAGCTGTATAATACTCACATCGCCTCTAATCTGTACGGTAATTTTAATTGTTACAACTTTAGTGTTACAAATTTTATGACAAAGTCGCTGTCTACAGTTAGTTTCGTTTTGTTTTCAAATGTTTATTTTTTTTTCTACTGCCAAGCTATTCTCGTTGCTTTACACTCGCGAAACTATAGCTAGGCCTTACTAGATCTACCTATAGACATACAATGCTGTTATGTCTTTGTTTAGGCCAGTTACAATAAATGTAATGGCTTAGTCTTAAATTTAGGGTTAGATTATGGATTGTGGATTTGGTTATGACAAGAGTTAAAGCAAGTTTTAGTTTTGTGTTAAATTCTGTTATGGTAGGCTTATAGTATATCCCTTCTCCAAGTTTGAGCTTGTAAATTTGCACTGGTTTCTGTTTCTCGAGTTTACCGAGAATTTGCCAGATCTATTGTTAGTTCCTACAGGGGTTTTGTTTTACTTCCTCTAATCACACAAAGTAGGCCAAAGCCCATTTGAGAATGGGCTTTTATTTACTTTACACTGTCTGTTTGTTATAAGATTTTGTTTAGTTTGCATTGTCTGTTTGTTTGTTATAAGCTTTTATTTACTTTACAATGCTGTTTTTTTATAAGCTTTTATTTAGTTTAAAATGTCTGTTTGTTATAAGATTTGGAATGTTTTACAATGTTGGTTTGTGGCAAATATTGTTACTCAATTTTAATGAGCGCTTTCGCTCAAACCTTGCATGTATATTGTTCTTCGATAACAACTTAAGAAAATCTAATTTTTAATCTAATTAGAAATTAGCAATTGACTTGAAAGATTATTAAATTCAATTTTATTTTTTATTGAAGTAAGATGCTCTTTTGAACGAATTTAAGTCTAGTAACTTTCCTTGATTTTAATTTCAGACTTGATATAACATATCAAATCATGGACTACATTATACACAAAACTATAGGGACAGGCAGATTTGTGGCTGCCTATCAGTTAGGTGTACCGCGAAACGGATTGGTAAGTTCGTTGTTTTATTCCTAGAATAATAGAATATTTACTGTAGTTTCGCTTTTGGTGTGCGTAGGCCTAGCTACCAAGTGTTTGATTATTTTATCATGTTGATCAACTAAACACGTTTTCCGTTGTAATAAATCAGTATTAATCCCACAAAGGATACCAGATACTCAACATTATATAAAATGAGTTGTTAAAGTAAATTTAAATATTACCAAAGCTAATAGCTAAGTGGCAACGATCACCTTAGATGTTCACGTATACTGAATAAAAATCCTTGATCAAACACGGCATAAGGAGCAGATAACTGTCGTGTAGAGTTTGATTGCTGCCATTTGTTCCAAGCTTTCATTTAGTTCGCAACGTCTGTTTGTTTGTTTATGGATTTGTGGGGGGGGGGGGGGGGAGCCGACCTTAGGGGGGCGCCAAAATGGGTTGGAAAAACAAATTGAAAGTTTGAGGGGGGGGGGTGCAGATCGAAAGTTTGAGGAGGGGGGTGCAAATCGAAAGTTTGAGGGGGGATGCTAACTGAAAGTTTATCCCCGGGCGCCGGGAAGGGTCGCTACGCCTGCTAAAACTTCACAAATAAATCCATATTTTACTAAGCTAATGGCCTGTATTTTTTTTACAAATCTCTGGACTTGTATTAACATACTCATGTATTGACATGCGCAAATCCATTGACATACGCACATGTATTGACATGCGCACATGTATTGACATGCGCACATGTATTGACATGCGCACATGTATTGACATGCGCACATGTATTGACATGCGCACATGTTTGCAGTACACTCTGAAGATCACAGACAAGACGACGACGGATGTCAGTGAACGTGACATCAGGGACGGGGTGGAGGCCGCCATCGACAAACTCCGCCACATCCACATCCAGCACTGCTTCGCCTACCACATAGACGAGCACAGACGTCTGCTGCTACTTCTGGAGCCAGTGAAACATTCTCTGCTAGATGCCATCAGGCAGAAGCCGTTTCACCATTTTTATCTCCTCCGTCAAGCCCATCGCGACCAGAGCCTGCTTTGGTTTGCACAGATGGCGGATGGTGTACAGGTAAAACATCGTGAGTTTAGGGTGGCTAGTTCTGTAGGTGAGGTGCTCACATACACCTGTAGCTGTAGCATTGCCTGGGTGCTCACATACACCTGTAGCTGTAGCATTGCCTGGGTGCTCACATACACCTGTAGCTGTAGCATTGCCTGTGTGCTCACATACACCTGTAGCTGTAGCATTGCCTGTGTGCTCACATACACCTGTAGCTGTAGCATTGCCTGGGTGCTCACATACACCTGTAGCTGTAGCATTGCCTGTGTGCTCACAAACACCTGTAGCTGTAGCATTGCCTGGGTGTTCATTCAAGGTGAGGTCATAAGTCCCATAAAACCCAGCGATAACAGAATGAATTTGCAGGATAAATTTAATTTATTTACTCAACTAACGAAAACCTATTTCAAACACATATCAGGGGCGTCACTAGGTCGGGTGACACCCGGTGTGGTATGCGAGGGTGTCACCCCTCCACCAACGACTATGATATACTAACAGTTTAGGGCATTTGGTGTCATCACCGTCTCGGATGGTGTCACTCAATGTGGTCCGCACACCCCACCTTGTGACGCCACTGTGTTTAAAATTTAATGTATATTCAAATAATCCTTACTTGTAACGCTAGCTTTCAAATGGAGCCCAATACAGCTTATAATCTTTTTTCGCAGTATTTGCACGCGCAGAATATATGTCATCGTGACCTTCGTACCGATCACGTGTTTCTTGATGAGAATGATGACGTCAAACTTGGAGATCTTGGACTCCTTAAGTAATTTGTTATGTTTGTAATCTTACATTACTGAAGAGTAATTTGTTGTGTGTAATCTTACATTACTGAAGAGTAATTTGTTGTGTGTGATCTTACATTACTGAAGAGTAATTTGTTGTGTGTGATCTTACATTACTGAAGAGTAATTTATTGTGTGTAATCTTACATTACTGAAGAGTAATTTGTTGTGTGTAATCTTACATTACTGAAGAGTAATTTATTGTGTGTAATCTTACATTACTGAAGACTAATCTGTTGTGATGAATGTTAGACTATGGAGAACGGATGTAATATCAGTGTCGCTTAATTTTGAGACACAATGTTGTACGACACAACTTTAGACACAGCTTTGTGTGACAGTTCCACCGTACCCAAATTTATATTCTATTTAACAAAAGAACTCAAAGGCTAGATCTGCCTTACAAACAAATTATCTGCATTTTTATACCTGTGTAAAGTCATGTTAATTTTTCCACTCAGTCGGTAAAGCTCATGGTTGCGAAAAACCGAAAAGTCTCGAGTTCGAACCCTCGGGCAGATGAGGCTAGTTAGCTGGGGACAGCCACTCTTCTAGGAGAGACAACTCCAAAATCAAACAACTGCTGCCTTCTAGTTTGTTCTTGGGCTGAAATCGGAGTCAATGGCCTCAATGGTGCCTAACCAGTTGACACGTACCCTTAAGTGCGTTGGAGGGGGATCCCTTCCAACACTAAAATTAAGAACGAAGAAGACGAACTAAAGACCCCAAATTCTAGAAACCATCTATTTAAATTTTCAGCAAGCAAGAAACGCGAGCTAAAAGCTTCAACTTTTTCGGTGGAGTTTTCAATGAACCCTGTTATATGGGCCCGGAGATGTTTAACAATGAAAAATACACGTCCAAGGTGAGACTGAAAGCTACAACTTCTATCCGTTTATTTTGATTTACAAACAAAAGCAACAATGGAATTTTCCTTACCGATCCTTACAAGAGTCGGTTAGCCCATATTGCCATGCAGTGTATAAATAAGTTGGCTAATGATTTGCTGTACAAGCATAACATAATACCGTTCCACCTGATCAGGACTATAGCCAAGATTTTTGGTGTTTTCAATAACATGGTATTTGAATTATAACCAACTTTAAGAAGACAGCCTATATTGTGTTAAGTCCAAAATAATGCACACCGAAAAATGTCTCAATAAATTCTAATTTAGAGTATTGTTTTTACACCGAATGAATGTGAGAATTAAATGTCTAGACAGATATCTGGAGTCTGGGCTGTGTTTTCTACGAAGTTTTTTACGGTAAACCAGCTTTTGTCTACAGCGAGGCCAAGCAAATCTTTGTGAAAAAGGTCAGTTCTATCAAAATATTTAAATATGGCAGAAAAAGGTCAATTCTAAACACCTAAAATAGCAGAATATATATATATATATATATATATATATATATATATATATATATATATATATATATATATATATATATATCAGAATACGACCAATTCTTTCAAAATAAAACATATTCAAAATATATTTGCTCTTTTGTTATAATATTGAATGTAGTTGTGCTTTAGTTGATTTTTAAAATCGTTAATAAAAACTATCCAATAAAATTGTTTGTTTCCCCACCAGAAAATGCCTGCATTCCGCTACAGAGATGTTTACGTGCTGATAGGGCAGATGTTGGAGATAGACAGGGAACAACGAATCGATGCCAAATCTGTTGTAAAACATGTTAATGTAAGCAGACTGGGCTGAGATGGGGTGGGGGGTGTTGAACCAGTGATGAGCGATTTGATTCAAAATCTGTTGTAAAACATCTTTAAGAAAACGAGATGTGCAGATGACCTTAGATTTATTTACGTTGTGCCTATTTATTTCTACACGTAATAAAAACATAAATAAAGAGTAACTTTGAGCGAAAATTATTCTTATTATTTTGCAGTCCCTTAGAGGTGCAGAATACGAAAAACCAGATTTCATGCCGTTTTCGGAGGTGAGCATTGAATGGGAGAAGGTGACGAAAGCTGTGAAAAAACACAACAACCCTCGGCCTGCTAGAGGAGCGGATGAAAGAGGTGGCTGCTCTATATCATAGTCCTCAGAGATGTGGAGGTCAGGGATGTACAGAGGTACATCATCAATCTTGGAGGATACAACATCAATCTTATAATATACAACATCAATCTTATAATATACAACATCAATCTAAGGGGATTTATACGTCCGTCTACAACATTTTCCTGCAACATGCTTTCACCTTCCGTGTATCATCAGCAGGGAACTACAACAGAACAACTTACAACTAGACAGCAATCGGCAGGGAACTACAACATAACAACTTATATCTAGACAGCAATCGGCAGGGAACTACAACATAACAACTTATATCTAGACAGCAATCGGCAGGGAACTACAACATAACAACTTATAACTAGACAGCAATCGGCAGGGAACTACAACATAACAACTTATATCTAGACAGCAATCGGCAGGGAACTACAACATAACAACTTATATCTAGACAGCAATCGGCAGGGAACTACAACATAACTTACATCTAGACGGCAGGAGGCAGGGAACTACAACATAACAACTTAAATCTAGACAGCAATCGGCAGGGAACTACAACATAACTTACATCTAGACACAGTGGCGGAACTAGAAAAAAAGGGCCACCCCGCAAAAAATATTTTTGGGCCCCATATATATATATATATATATATATATATATATATATATATATATATATATATATATATATATATATATATATATATATATATATATATATATATATATATATATATATATATATATCAAATACGTACATGGAATACTCAATACAGCCTTGTTCGAAATTCGAAAATGTTTTATTTTTAATTAAAACGAAACAGCGTTTGTTAGCTACTGTAGAACATCACTAATGTAGTATATCTGTTGTTTTTTTTTAACAAGAAAATTATTTTTTAACTATTAAAAAAAATTGATTACGGTCGGCTTTGGGCCCCTAAACGGCCTGGGCATTGCGGGGTCTGGCGGCACTATAGTTCCGCCCCTGTCTAGACAGCAATCGGCAGGGAGCTGCAATAGAACGACCTACACAATAACTTAAATAAACCGGGAGTGATCTCCCCCTAAACTTTCTCGAATATTCTCATATAAAACAACAGGGGATGGTAACTCGGGAAATAGACATGATTTTTAATCCAGTTTTAATTACTTAAACTTTTTAAAATAGAAAAGAATCTTGTAGATAATAGAATTGCACACCAAGTGAATGCAAAACAAAATGTGTATAATTGTGTGGAATATTATTAGTACTTTATAAATTCGCATGCGTTTTTTGAAAAATCGGAAACAGCGAACATTACTACTTTCGGTCAACGGAAATTACTCAAAATTTGACAAAAGGCGGAGAATTAGATCTTTTACTTACATGTCAATTTCATATATCTATCTGAAATAGTACTCAAATTATAGGTTTTGAAAAATTGAAAGTAGAAAAATTTCCACTTTCGGTTATCGGAAATCGCTCAAAAGTTGAAACGGATCTACGATACTTATATGTGAAATTTCATCAACCTAGCTGTAACGGTACTCAAATTATTCGTGTTTACAGACACACACACAGACACACTCACACACACAGACATACGGACAAGATTGCAAAATTATGTTTTTCCAACTCAGGGAGGTGTAGAACGTCGAGATTTGCAAAAATCTCGATTTTTTTTTTTTGCACGATTACAAGACTTTCTCTATACTTCGTATATAAAGGAAAAAGTAATAATTATTTGAACGCAAATATTGTTCAAAATTGTGAAATTTTTTTCTAAAAGATCTTTTGTACTGATACGTAAATATTGTTCAAAATCGTGAATGTATTTCTAAAAGATTAGATGTATTTTTGAAGAAATAGTGTTCAAATTTGTGACTTTATTTCTAAAAGTAGAAAAACCTCAAACATTTTTTCCAAGCTTTTCTTTAGGTTAAAGATGTTGTTTTTTTTGTTAGTATATTTTTGGTAATTTTTTTAGTCAAATCTTTTAACTCAGTCTTGACCAAAAAATGGAGCGTTTTATTACAAACTTTCAAGTTATTATATATTAGTCTCGAGAAATGAATATTAAGACTACTCTAAGCCATAAATTTAAATAAATAGAAGAAAATGCTTTTTGCTAGTTAAATTGATAATTATTAGAGTTAAAAAGTATGTTAATTACAAATCAACGATCACGACAAGAGGGGGGTGACACTATGACGTAAACATGCTTACTAAAAAGAAAACACAATGCTACATCCAGCTTTAATAACCGACTCTGGATAAATATCGGGTGAAATCAACTGCTAAATTTATAGAGGAAATAAAAGTTTAGTTGAATATTTCAATAATTATTAGTCAGTCAACGACCGGGATGGAGTGCCGCACCGGATGACACCCGACCTAGCGACGCCACTGCTGTAAGTATGCAACCAAATCACTCAGTAGACTGGGTGAGCAGCTGATCGCACTTGTGTACAAATCTGAGACACCCATTAGTGGCAGATGGCTGTTGTTTTGAGCTATTGTATAGCAAGCCACTGATCGGGTTTTAAAGCAAATTTTTGCTCGTGTAGAATGTTGACTTAAAATTGACTGAATGAAAAGAATAAGTATGGAAACACTACTTAATGATTTTAACACTTAAATACGAGCCTAGTATTATTTTTAAAATAATTCCTTGATACTAAAGAGTAAAAAAAATAAATGTAGAAACAGATAAAATAGATCTATATAAAAATAAAACCGTCACAATAACCAGCTTTTAAATGCACTTTGTTCTTTCTTTAGATATACATGTAATCACAACAGTTTTGACTATCAGGAGATGTCAACCGAAAAAGGGTTTAAATTTTTAAAAATGTTTTAATATCTAATGTAAACGAGGATGATGTTTTAAACATATTTTATTCCAGTGTAATTTGTAAACAATAAAAATGTAATATTGTAAATATTTTATTCAAATGTAATTTGTAAGCAAGAAAAGTAATATTCTAACTATTTAATTTCTTGTGTTGACTAAGTATGAACGAAATCTTCTTTCTCATATGGACGTTATATGCATCATTAAAAACAGAAATCAACCTGTGGCAGTGGTGGGCGAACTGGGGAGGGGGGTTAGACAGCGAGCAAAAGTGTTATATTTTAAAGCGATAACAGTTTCATTACACAACAGTTGTGAGAGTAGACGCTCGGAGCTACTGCATAGTCACGCCACTGGTGTGTCAAGTTAGTACATGGGTATGTATATATATATATATATATATATATATATATATATATATATATATATATATATATATATATATATATATATATATATATATATATATATATGAGTGTGTGTGTATGTCAATGTAGTATTTGTCAGTATGATGTGTCTGTGTACATGTTTGGCAGTGTGGTGTAGTGTAAGTGTGTGTAAGTGTGTGTGTCTGTGTGTGTGTCGCTTTAAAATCACCAAGTGCCAACTGTCTTGTAGAACTCCTTGCTTTTAGCGTCTTTTTGTCCTAGTTCACGCGTCGACTAAGTTAATGTCTGATTATTACAAAGTACAAAAAGTAAACAATATGTGTATTTTTTTGTAATAATTTAATACATATAATTTACAATCAAAATATAATTTTCCCAAAAATTATTTTAGTTTTCCAGTATTTGTGATGTAATGCTCTAAAAATAACTTATCGAATAGACTTTTCCTGGAAGAGCAGATCGCATTGAAACAAGACCAATTTAGGTTTCACTGTCGTTTGTCCAGTAGTACCAAGTTTTTTTGATACATACGTTGCCTATTGACTGAGTTGACTGAGCTTAAAAGGGTAAGTGAAAAATACCACAATATTTTGGGTGTGTGTTTGTATATATATATATATATATATATATATATATATATATATATATATATATACATATATATATATATACATATATATATATATATATATATATATATATATATATATATATATATATATATATATATATATATAGTATATATATATATATATATATATATATATATATATATATATATATATATATATATATATATATATATATATATATATATATATATATATATATTCATTTATTTATTCATTTATTTATTTATTTATTTATTTATAAAGTGGATTCATTTTATTAATTGATCTTCATTATGTCTTACCTATTGCTTGTTTCATTTGAAGCTTGATTCAACCATGAGCTACATGATTCACAAAGTTCTCGTCGCTGGTAGATTTGGATCTGTTTATCACCTGCATTCACTCACCAGCGGAACGGTGAGTTTGAGCGATGTCTCATCATGTATCTCAACAATCGTAATGCTGAGCGACACAACTATCTTCTCAATGGGTTTTGTGTAGTATTTTGAATCTTCAAAAAAATAATTAAATAAAGTGTTAATAAAATAAAAAAAATTAAAAAGATGCTTTATCAATGAAACCCTTTTAAATTGTATTGAAATTTCTAATCACCATGAACAAGTTTGCTAATCATTCGTTCGCAAAAAGATCAATAAATTAGTAAATAAGGTTCATGAAGAATCTGTGATGAGGAGGTTAAAATAATATATCACTGATATATATATATATATATATATATATATATATATATATATATATATATATATATATATATATATATATCAGTGATATATATATATATATATATATATATATATATATATATATATATATATATATATATATATATATATATATATATATATATATATATATATATATATATATATATATATATATCAGTGATTCTTAACCTGGGTTCGATCAAACCTCAGAGGTTTGACGAGTCAGTCTCGTGGGTTCGGTGGCGGTCAAGACACAACCGATTCATAGGATTCACGATAGAACTATTAAGAAGTGTTCGGTGAAAGTGCGCATGAAAATAATAGAGTTCAGTACCTCCAGAATTATATATTCCGAAAATACTTTAAGAACCTGGAGTTGTTTGTAATTAAGACGTAAAGCAAACCTTCCAAATTCATAACATTGGGGTAGTATTTGTAGTTTCTAGCTAACCCACCCCCGCCCACAACATCACCAGCCTTGCATGTGCATATAAGAATAAAAGATTAGACTATTTTAGTTTAAC
Organism: Physella acuta; assembly: GCF_028476545.2. NCBI lineage: Eukaryota > Metazoa > Mollusca > Gastropoda > Physidae > Physella > Physella acuta. Next base: position 875,126 of record NW_026732232.1, on the reverse strand, counting down.
ATAACTGTGTAACTCTTAATCTATCGAAAGAGTTACAGTACCTAGCAGAGATCGAACACAGCCACTTAGGGATTTCTTAAAACCTTTACAAATTGTTTAAACGATGGCAGTGAAAATATTTTCAATGGGTTATAGAAGCGATCGACTTTTCTTTACATAGTCTCTATAAATAGGTTTTACTGTAGCTTCTTTTCGTGGCTAAATAACTTGTCATGACACACTATTTTCTAAAGTTAGCAGTATTCATTTTTACACCTATGGCCACAAACACACACACACACACACACACACATATATATATATATATATATATATATATATATATATATATATATATATATATATATATATATATATATATATATATATATATATATATATATATATATATATATATGGTCCCATGAATCATTGTTAATGTATTAAATTTGATACAAAAATTATTTAACTTTTTATAAGTGAGTGATACGTATATGTAATTGTTATCTTCGTTTTCTTTCAGCTGACACTGAAGGTGATGGACAAAACAACGACAGAGGTGGCAGAGCGTGATATCAGGGACGGGGTTGAAGTGGCAATAGCCAGGCTCCAGCACCCTCACATCGTGCGGTGCCTAGGTTACCACATTGACGACAACCGGCGTCTGATGCTACTTCTGGAACCCGTCAAGTGCACTCTGAAGGATAAAATAAGCGATGCATATCTGCCAGTCATAATAAAAGATCGGCTGCAACCAAAACACATTAATGATATGCTGTCATGGTTTTCACAAATGGCTGATGGTCTAAACGTAAATCAATTTCAAAATTTGTGTTGTTCGACTGTTAGCAAAGAACAGAGTTAAGCATTTAGTTTACTAGCCGTCCCAGCCAGGCCCTGCACTGGCTTTTGTGAAAAACCTATATGTAAAAGACCGTGACATGTGTATTTAATAAATCAACAACCCAAACCCATACTCAAATAATTAACTTAAAGAACTATAATAATTTCATCAGTGAGGGAGCTTAGAACCAATCACTTTTTTTCAGTTCCTTCACTCAAAGAATATTTGTCATCGTGACCTACGAACAGATAATGTGTTTGTTAGCGCTGCTGATCAAATCAAACTAGGAGTCATTGGCGTTTTAAAGTAACTTGTTCAACCTTAACGTTTAAAAAAATAATTGAAAATTAAAAGTAATGTAATGACAAAATTTTATCGCAATTTATGAATTTCATCGCAAAATTGTGAATAAACTTGTGTATCATGTTGATGCAGAACCATTTTATATTCTGTTGGTAACGATGTTCATTACATTGATGTACAATATTTACTTTGCTAAACTCTAAAATTTCTATCTCAGAAAACAAGAAATCGAGGCTCGGACTTTCAAATTTTTTGGCGGTCTGCAGAAAGAGCCATGTTACATGGGACCTGAAATTTTCAGCAACGTAGATTACACTTTAAAGGTGCATAAGTACCAAACATATTTCCTTTATAATCAGTACCTGTGGCTGCATAGACATATTCAGGTGGCCGCTTCCCCTGCGAACATTTTTTATACAGTGGTGCCGTGTTCAGAAATGAAATTTGAGGTTAATTAAAACAAGCAACGATATTAAGTGATGAATAACTAAGACCACGAAAAAGTGAAATGGGGGTGCCTATTTTTAAGTCAGCGTCTGTACATCGCTGGCGTATATTTTGTGGTCGGCATTTTACCTTGTCACTATCATTCCTGTGGAGCATAAGGACTCAACAACACCTCTCTATTGTGCTCGGTTTGGACGATTCCTCCAAGTTAGGTCCATAATTTTCTGGCTGATTGTGCTGCACTGACAATTTATCTTTTCCAAGTTGGTTTTGGCCTATCTACTTTCCTAAGGGATTTCTATCTGGTGATGGTGTTTGTTGGTTTGTGTGCCCAATCCTTCCCCATTTGCGCTTTTACATTCCCTTGTCTATAGGGTTTTTTTTTTGTTTATTCCAATATTTTGTTTTTAAATACAGGGGTTAGCTGCAGTGAAGTTTATGTAAATAGTAATAAAACGGGTAGTGATAGTATCCTCAGAAGTTCAAGACAATTTCATGTACAATGGGCGTTTTTACCCAAGGTCTTCATGTGTGCTGACGAAGACCTTGGGTCGAAACGTCCATTGTCTTGAATCTGTGAGGGTACTAACATTACTGATTTGTTTCCAAAGTATAGTGTTGGTAATTTTCTCAGGCCACTCGACATTCACGCGATCGGCTAATGGAAACTTGTTGTTATTAGTTTGTGTTTCTATTCACTTTAAGAACCACAGAGAACAAATTTCACGTTAGCATTTAAAAAATCGTATTTTGCTCTTGACGTCCATGTTGTGCGAGGGTATTGAATGCGGACCTGGCCTTATTGATGCGGCTTTTGTTTTCCGCATCTACCCCCCCCCCCCCCCCATGTGAAGCGATATCATTTCCTTTTATCTTAAGTGCGAGTTCCCATGTGTTGTTAATTCTCATCACCAGTGTTTTCTACCAAGATTTAATCGCTGATCATCTTCAGAGAGTTTGATTGACTTGTGCTAGACATGATGAGTAGGCCCTCTGTCTGTTTAGTGAGGGTCCACTGAATTCCAAATGTTTGGTCTACGGTTATTCCCATAATCTAGTTAATGGCGATCAAAAGGAAATTGGCGAAAGCATACAATCCTGCTGATTTCCAATTTTCCTATCGTCTATCAATTGAGTTTGATTATGTAATTTTATAAACAAAATAAAGACAACAATATTCTTTGTTAAGTAAAAACAAAATTCAAATTAATGATAAAATCATAAATTCTTGTTAATTGTTGTACATTCTAGACTGACATTTGGGCTTTAGGTTGTATTTTCTACGAAGTTTTCTACCGTGAACCCGCTTTCACGTTCAGTGAAGCTAGGAAGATTTATAAGAAAAAGGTTAGTTTTGTCTGAAATTAATATATCTCTCAAATGCTGAATTTCTTTAATGTGTCTAAAGGGCTATTTGTTATGTGAAAACTCTTGAAATTTACAATTCGTATAATTATAAGTATATAACTTTAAGTAAATCTACAACCAGTTTCAGTGTGTCACTGTATCACTCTGTTTGGAACGTTTCATCAGACATCCTGAAAAGCCGCTCAGACAAACACCATTGAATGCGATAGATGGTACAACACAATCGCGATAAATTAAAGTGTATTTAACGACGCTATTAAACAAGGGTAAAATTAGAATAGAGAGCCGAAAAATAATTATAATAAGGGAATTATTATTGCTGATTATAATAGTACGCTGGCTAGCAAAACCTGAAGTCGTTTGTAGGTCTTTCCCTGACGCTTACTATGCACCTGGTAAGAAATTCTCCAAAATATTGTGGTTATTCAAGAGTCGCACGCACAGTTCTGACGCTGCTTTGGAAAAAAAAATGCCATTGCTTTTTGTAAATACATTTCCTGTATTTATTTGATAAGGAAAGTGATCTTTACGTTTAATTGTACATATTAGCTTCCAATACCGATTGTTTCAAATTATGAAGTCAATACATTACCAGATATTTGAATGGCAACATCTCATCATACTTGACTGAAAAATTCCGTGCCTGTTTTTTTTTAATACCAAGGTTATCCACCTCTGCATGCAGGTGCATATTCAATATAGCAAGTACGCTAATGGTTTTCCTAGTCTTGAAATTGTATTTTTTGCATTTCTCATTATTCTAATGTCAGTGCGATTAGCTCATTTGCAGTGGCATCTGGTTTTCTGCGTTCTTCAAATACATGAGAGATTTATTTATATTTTAGACTTACGTCATTTTAAAAAGGCGAAGTGGATCGGCAAGAACACTCGACCTTGTTATTTAGAAAATAATTGGCTTTTTGCGCAATGGCAGTTTTATTTGTCAATTAAACTGTTTGAATAAAGCATACGGAATAAGGAATTTTACCTAGTAGTGGAACAGTAACATATTTTTTTCATCTAGTCTACCAAAATATCTTTATATTTTATCCTGACAGATAGTGAGTTCAGTCGTTTATGGAAATAAGGATCTCTGTCAGTTAATAGAATCGATGTTGTGTAGCGAATGTACCAAAAGACTCAGTGCAACCGAGGTGTTAACTCAGCTTCGGGTGAGTAAAACTACACTGGGTTCAATGCTCATCATTTTTGTATTCTTTGCACAAAAATTCTTTTAAATATTATTTACAGAAAATGAGGCAGACAAACAGTGAGACACAGGACAACTTTTCGCCATTTATTGAAACGAATGTTGACTGGGAGAAAGTGAAAAAAACTGTTAAAAAATACAACAACCCAGAGCCTAAAGAGCATCAGAATGACAGCAGCCGCTGCACCTTGCTCTAAGTGAAACCACCACGAGAGGTGGCGTTTTAAAAAACAAAACCCAAACGATAGTTAGCCCAACACCACATGCCCTGCGCCATTTATCGTGAAGATTTAATCAAAAGCAATTCTTTAATTGTCACTGTAATATATTTTAATTACTTAAGGAACCTAGACTCAGATAACTTAGCATATTTAATTGAATCTTTTTTTTTAAATAATAAATAGCTATTTTAGTTTAGAAACTTGAGTTAAATCGGCTAGCTAACAGGAAACAATATTGATAAGATGGGAGGTGAATGTAACACAATTTTCGTGTAGAATTGGAAAAAGTGTGCTGGCTTATCCGGTATTTTAATGTTGATAAATTGGAGTCCTGCTAATGTTATTGTAGAAATACATTTTTAAAATCTCATTCGTGTTAATCATTTTGGTCGTTTGAATGTATAGCTAAGTTAAATGATCGCAAACTATACACAATGTATTTATCTACCCACCATTTCACCACATTATAATTATCATTAAAAAAAGTTTTTAAAAAAAAACACGTTTTCTGATTGAACTAAAAAGTAGAAAATAAATGCTATACATCACAATAATGAAAGGGATCACTCTACTATAAGCGATGAAAAACGTGGGGCGCCGAAGTAAAAAAATTTTATCGGTCATTGTTAATATAAGATGTAAAAGTTATATTACTATTGATTACATAATACTATTGATTTATATTAGGGAGCTTGTAGAGAGTCAACAGTATTAGAAACTGTAAGAAAATCACGGCGCCCCACGTTTTTCATCGCTTATAATAGAGTGATCGCTTGCATTATTGTGATGTATAGCATTTATTTTCTACTTTTTAGTTCAATCAGAAAACGTGGGTTTTTAAAAACTTTTTTAATGATAATTATTTTCTACTTTTTAGTCTTTGTCTGTTTGTTTGTCTGTCTTGCTATCGATTTGATCTTCTCGCATTCACTTTTTTTTGGGTAAACGAAGACAACTCGTAAAAAACACGTGCCTTTTCCAATCGACGTTTCTTCTGTGTTAGATTTGCATAGGTTTGTACACAAACACCGCGTGACCACTACTCAGTAAGCCTGAAGGGGGAAAGTACCGAACCTTGTTTTCATCAAATTACATATACTGGGTTATGTCCCTTTTCCCACGTTTTTTGTACAAATATATAGGGGTCTAAAATGATCAATAAAATGTTTCCATGGATCAATTTAGTAATAATAACAATTGAATATTCTATTGTCATCGGAAACAAAGCTTTCCTGAAAATTTCAGCGCGCTAGCTAACTGGGAAGTGCCCGAAATTTCGATCGCAATATTTGATTGGAGAGCCAAACAAACAAACAGACGCGAAAGCAAGTTAAAGAAAACGTGGGAGTAAAAAAAATACACTTAAATACTTTTAATTTATCCCAACAATCTCATATAATTAAGCACTAAATAATTTTAAAACAGCATCGATTGAAAGATAAAAAAGAAAAGTTTATTTTAATGATAATTGCTTAGTAGTATAACAAGATGAACTGGAAAAATATACTCCATGTCTTATGCTCAAATTTTGCAACTCGTTTTTGACCCACTTTTTACTTTTTGTTCGTTCTGAATTGCAGTGTTAGACGGAACAAATTCAAGTATTTCGTGTGAACCTGTTATGCGCCATATTCAGCCTGCTTTTCTTTCTGGATTTTACTTCCAAAAACAAATTACAAGGCAGCAGTTGTTTGACTTTGGAGTTTTCTCTCCTATATAAGTAGCTGTCCCCGGTAATCGAGATTCATCTAGCCAGGGGATCGAACTCGAGGCTTTTCGGTTTGGCAGCCATGATTTTTACTGAATCCACTTTAAATTCATCGATTTTATTAAAACTTTTTTGCTACATTCGTCTCAAATAACAACGCAAGAGTACCTAATTTTAATCTAAAATACACTTAATACACTATTTATTACAACTTCATTTAAAAGATTACTAAATATAATGATGAAACGGGAAATAACCCCAGGCAAACACGCCTAAGAATGTTGTTGGATTTAAAAGTTTTCATATCAACGATTTTTAAGCTTGAACTAACCAACAAGAGGGCTGGCATGTGTGAGAAGATCACTGGATCTGACACATTTGGAGAATATAGAGAAGAACGGTAAGTTTTATATAAAAGGATAAATGGTGTAAGACATAAAAAAGAAAAGGTAAAACGGATTCAACAGTCGACAACAAACAGTGGAAGGGGAAGGGGGCTCCAATGGTCTAGGTCTACCATTCATTGTAGATTAACTTAAGGGTCTTAGACACGGTTTCAGGAAGAAATAAACCGGGAGTGATCTCCCCTAAACTTTCTCGAATATTTTTATATAAAATAACAGGGGATGGGAACTCGGCTATAGACATGATTTTTAATCCATTTTAAATACTTAAAGTTTTAAAAATAGAATAAAATCTCGTGGACAAAAGAATTACACACCAAGTGAACGCTAAATAAAAAAGTGCATACTAGTGCGCAATATTATTAGTACTTTAAAAATTTACATTAGTTTTTTGAGAAATCGGAAGTGGCGTAAATTACTACTTCCGGTCAACGGAAGTTACTCAAAATTTAACAGAAGGTAGAGAATTAGATCTTATACTTACATGTGAAATTTCATTTATCTATCTGAAATAGTACTCAAGTTATAGGCTTTTGAAAAATTCAAAGTAGAAAAAATACCACTTCCGGTTATCGGAAATCGCTCAAAAGTTGATACGGATCTACGATTTTGATAAAATACTTATATATGAAATTTCATCAACCTAGCTGTAACGGTACTCAAGTTATCGTGTTTACACACGGACACACACACACACACACACACAGACATACGGACAGAATTGCAAAGCCCGGTTTTTCAGACTGGATTACACATAAAACCTCTTAGTTTTGATAAATCTGGATTGATAATTTTTGCCCGATTAAAATAAGTCCTCTAAACTTCGGATGTGATGAAGGACTGAGGTGTAATACGGTGAAAATTGTTAAAATTTCAAGTGATTTTTGTGCACGATTACAATACTTTCTCTATACTTCGTATATACGAGAAAGTAAAAAAGTCTCAGGAAAAAAGTTACAGAAAATAAAGTCAAAGGAAAAAAGTCACAAATATGTATTTTCATGGGAGTTGTTAATACTTTGCGTTTTCAGAAAGTACAAATCAACATACGATGAATTAATGAAATGTAAATATTTTAGTCATATAATGTGCCAATGCTGTAGTTGTAAGGTAACAAACGAAAAACTATTGAGTCTGAAGTAATGAGGTTTTAATTCTGTTATAGAATAGAATTAAGTAGAATATTCCAACCAACTCAGTTTTCATCGTGTTTTTAAAATACAAACTTTGAATCAGCGTGAAATGGGAAGAAGGCCTAGTTAATCTAAATTGTTGTCCTCAACGGGTCGCAACAATAGTTCAGCCACCCTTAATTCCCACAATTATCACCGTCATTACATCACAAAGCACAGGATCAAGCAAAAAAGTCGACACAGTACAAAGGATGTCGTTAAAGTAAAACATCAACAATGCACAATGTGGACCTGTGGACGGACAAGGTCGACATAGGGAAGGCCTACAGCAAAAGCAAAACACATACAAAACACAACCATGTGTATACATTTTTTTAATAATTCGTTTTTCTACCAGGTATTTACTTTTTGTGATAATCCAACTCGGGTTATTATTAAAAATCATATTGCTTTTACGATTTATTGATATATTACTAAAAATCACCACTTATATTTATAACCACCCAAATGTAACAACTCTCAACAAATAAATCAAACTATTTTTAGAACACTTTTGTAACTTTTTTCTGTGACTTTTTTTTCCGATAAAAATTTTACTATGTGACTTTTTTCTGTGATTTTTTTTCCTAGCAAAAATAGCGACTATTTTTCTTTTTTTCTGTGACTTTTTTCCGTTCTTGTTCCACACAACAGTAAAACCAGTTTGCTGTGTAGTGCAGATATAATATGGAGAGCTACTGCACCAACAAAATCAAAATGCAGGTGCTTATCAACACACTTCTCGGAACTAATCTGCTGTCCAAACGAGTACCAACGAAGCGCTGTGGCAGTGGACATACCAACGTACTGTTGAAGACAACATCCACCAAAGTAAAGGTGTGATCGTAAATTTATTTAGCTGAAAACCCATAGAGAAATACAGACCCTCAACTGGTATCCTCAGTGCAAGAAAAATGTGTAGACGCGATGAGGCAAGTTACATAGAAAAGAAGGGAGAGATTAACTCTGGACAGAGTTGCACACAAGGTTCGTATCAGAGGTATTTATCCAACCATGACGACAGGCTAACCTGAAATAGTTGCATACACGGTTCGTGTGAAAGGTATTTATTCAACTAAGTCGACAGGCTAAACATGATTACTACTGCTATTCACAATGTAATACAAACATGGTAGGCAAATAAAAGTGCTTTAAAAGTGTGTGCATACATCGACATCAACATCGACACCAACAAAGACACGGGTGTTTTAACTTAAGGGACAATTACAAACAGTTTTGAAAACTTCTGCTTCTGGTGCTAGTTACCCTCTTGACCACGGGTCTCGGCAAAAATTATGCTAATTATGCGCAAAATTTTATCTGTCGAAATTAAAAAACCGAGATCTTTAATCCTCTAGTAACATTTTTCTCATGCATTTTATTTAATTAGGCTATTTTATTGTTTATATGAAATCTAATAGCTTCGGGTATTTCCTATATGTCGAACGCTTTTTAAAGCGATCAATACTATAATAATAGTAACTATTGTATGTCTGACTAAGGGTTGATTAATGGGTATTTTCATTAACCGGAAGATAACTCATTATTGGATTTTAAGAAATTATTTTTAGATCTGACCTAAGAAAGATCTCACTGCCCAAATTAGTTAAGAATGTGTTAAGAGTACATAGCGCAAATAACTAACAGCCCATTTTTTTCACCTTGCTGTGGTAACATGTCTGATCATAATTTAAAATATGCCAGAATTATTATACCCCCCCCCCTCCATCTCCGCCCTTGTTGAATAGATTCTTTTCTCAGAACTTCACGGTTTCTGGGTTATTTTTAGGTTCAAAGAAATTCCTCAACAATCTATTTTAAGACTCCGCGTTAATCTGCAGATTTTCCATACTTGTTCCATTTCCATTTCAGGCATTAGACAATAAGGCTATAACGAACGTTTGAGCCACAATACTCGGAAAGGTTCGGGCACAGTTTTGCTGTTAATGTGTAAGTTATTTTTTTTTTAAACCAATAGAATGAAGCATAAAAACTTTTTTCATGTTATTAAGAATCATCGATCAATCCCTACAGTGTTTTCAAATTAGTGAAAAGTCGATACTTTAACTACTTATACTAAGTGTAGCCTACATACGCATAACCGAATTAATGTTTCAGTTAAGTAACATGTTTGCATGTGCTAAATGAATAAGATAGACGTGGAAATGATAGATAAACACACAAGTATTTTACTTAGGTCAAGTAGGGCTTATAATGGCTTATATGTTTCCAATTCTGAATTGCAGTAGTCCTATCAGAATGTCCTACCAAATTTTATCAAAGCTTGGCGGTGGTGCATTTGGACAAGTTTATCGTTTAAGAGTACCGAACGGTAATGAGGTAAGATTGACTATATATATATATATATATATATATATATATATATATATATATATATATATATATATATATATATGTGTGTGTGTGTGTGTGCCTCTGTGTGTGTATAGAAATAAATCTTAAAGCAGACCTCCCACCACTACGCTTCTCACCCATTATACAATACAGCATCAGTGTTTCTTTCAGACTTTTTTCTCCGGGTGAGTTCTAACAACTACTTGCACTGCTATGTAATCTCGGAATCACACGTGTAAATGTTATCATTTCTAGTTCTAGCTTCACTACTTGCACTGATTCAAATATGGTTTAAGTCCTTTTATGAATACTCAGTAGTACTCACAACGATCTAGCTCGACACCCAAGCGGCCGGAAGATTCCTAGCCATGAAAACAAAACATCGGGCAACTGGTACACACATCGGGCCACGTGTTTAAACATCAGGCCACAGATGCAAATTTCGGGCTACAGTTATAAACATCTGGCCACAGAAACAAAATATCGGCTGGGCCAACAATAAGCCAGCTTTCGCGGCCACCCTTAAGGCTGCCACCATCCAATGCTTAGACCGTAGAAGTAACTATTTTACTTAAAGATAACAATAAAATAACCAGCCAACATATGTATACAAATTCTACGTTTAATTGTATACTTACTTTACAACTGACGAGTTAATGACCGGAAGTTTTGTATTGTATTTCCAGTATGCGCTTAAACTAATTGCCCTGACTGAAAAGACGAATTACAACCAAGCGAAAGCTGAGGCTGAGCTCATGATGAGGCTGTCACATCCCTACATCGTACAGTGCGGGCAGTACGCTTTTGTTGGTGACAACTTGGTGTGTCTGGTACTCGAGTACTGTGGGCGTGGCAACCTCACCAATGCAATCGTCAGTGTTGTACCAGAGCAGCAGGCTCTGCTGTGGTTTGCCCAGATGGCTGATGCCATTACGGTGTGTATTTAAGTATCCCACATCTAGTTTCCCTAATAGAGGTCTGTATTACAATTGTTATCGTCAAATACAAATCTCTCCCCAGTATCTCCACGGGGAGAAGATAATGCACCGTGACATAAAACCTGACAACATTCTCCTGGGTGGAAACAGCAACATTAAAGTTGGTGATCTGGGCATTGCTAGGTAAGTGTCTCACACCGAAGTGGTGAGTCTTGTCTGACTAGCAATGGTTAAAGATAAAACGGCCCATTAAAGTTCAATATCATGAGCTAACTTTCAGCTATTTAAAAAAATATTGCGATTATATAGACTAATCAGTGTATTATCAAGCGTGGCCCAAGACATAATTTAACATTTTTTTTATAACCACTGCCTACTTCCTCATTTTCTACATATGTTTTATTGCATATGCTCAATGCTCAAACGGATTTCATTTCTTCAGGTATAAGCCTATAAGTAGAATTTTAAACCCTAACTCATATAGCAAATTACAAATTGTGAGAAAGTTGGCTATGTAACGAAAACATCTTGTTTTATCGACAGGGAGTAGGAATTCACAGCACAGAGTGGAGGTACATTTGCTGGAACACCTTGCTATATGAGTCCAAAAGTACTGCAGGAGCAACGCTATAACGAAAAAGTAAACTCTCTTCTTTGCAAGTCTTTAGGTCAGAATTTTAAAATTGACAAAAAATTACTAAAGCAACGCGGATCAGTAAAAAGAGAGTTATTTATTTGTAACTATAGCTACCTACATTTAAAAAGAAATATACTCGGTAATATAACTTAGAATTAGATCGTTGAAAACGTTAATAAAAATACATCATTATTTATAAACTTATTAAAAGCTATAGATACGGTGTAAATGTTTTTACAGACAGACATCTGGAGCTTGGGCTGTGTGTTTCATCAAACGCTTTCCAGAACAGCCCCCTTTACATATGGCAATTTGTTGGCAGTAGTTTCTGGGCCAGTAAGTCGTTCTCTGTGTTAAACACGGCCAAACTTGAATATGTTGTAAACTCAGCTTCGTTTGTTTGGTTCCTCCACCTCCCTCCCACCTCATCGTCGTGCATTCTCTTAAGGATCAACTTTTATTGCAATTTTTTTTAAATTTTAACCTCCCCACCCCCTCCCCTTCCTCACATAAATCAGACCCCCCCCCCCTTCCCCCATTCAGGGTACCTAGGAATGTCATTCAATATTTTGGCTGGTGATTTATGTAAATATTATATATTAAAATTTCCAATGTTTTATCAAGGTTTACATAATGTTCCTATCAATAAAACAATTGGAAAATATTATTTGAACTATTTTATTTTGTGTTGTTGTTACATCTCGTTTTTGTGTCTTCTTCTTCTTCGTTCTTAATTATTAGTGTTGAAGGGGATCGAGATTTATCTGCCAGTGGGGTTGAACTCGAGACTTATTTCGAATTTATCAACCATGAGCTTTTTGCCGACTCGACCACGCCTCCAACACAATTAAGCGTTACGTGTCAACTGGTTATGCGCCATTGAGGCCATTGACTCCGATTTCAGCCTGCTTTTCTTTTTGGATTTGCTTCCATAGCCTTTGTCCAACCAAGAACAAACTACAAGGCAGCAGTTGTTTAATTTTGGAGTTGTCTCTCCTAGAAGAGTGGCTGTCCCCAGCTAACGAGCCTCATCTGCCCGAGGGATCGAACTCGAGACTTTTCGGTTTAGCAACCATGAGCTTTACCGACTCGACCACGCCAACCCCGTAATGGAAAAGGTATTTTTATTGAGAATCTTGAATCATTGACTCTTCCTGTCAATTCGATGGACAGCTTTCATATGTAGCAAAGATGCCTTGTTCCTCACACATGTCTATTTTATGCCTCATGTTTGAGTTAAACATGAGAGCTTTTGACTATCTCCTTCTCAGACTCCTGGCCTGCCAGTGAATTACAGCACCGATACAAGAAACCTTGTATTCGTCGTGCTCGACAGGAACCAAGATACCCGCCCTAATGCACAGTGGATCTTTCAGAGTGTTTTAGTAAGTACACATTTCAATAGGTTTTAGTTGATCTGACTAAAGGGGAATTTTCATACAGATTTCGTCAAAGGCAAAAACATAATTATGCTATTTGTATTTGATGGTATATTGTTGTAGTGGCAACCACATCAGCGGTGTCTGTTAACATTTAAACTTGCTAGATAAAACTTGAGATAACACCAGGTTCATTGGTTTTTGAGTGCAGAGCATTATCAGGGTTGTGTGTGCGCATTTCACGCTAAGCAACTTGTAGAATTAGCAGTTTTTTGTAAGTCTACGAGATAACAATCTTTTAATTCTTCCCAGGGTTTGCTGGCCAACAGGGGACTAGGGTATCAGCGACATTTGTACTCACCTATAGGAAGGTTGAATATTGATGCCAAGGCTGTGGGTCAGGCTGTGACTGAATATACGAGTTCTGCTACATTCGTCCCAACAGAGGACGCAGTCAGCATGGAAGTTACAAGATACATCAGCAAACATAAAAACAAAAAGAGTTGTTGTTCGATTCAGTGAATCTTTCAGGAAATATGCAGGGCGTTTCAAACCCAAATAATGTATCGATAACTGGATGACTTCATCGCCATATCATAATTTTTAGTCATTTCATTCACAGCCATTTTATCTTTCAGTTACAACTATATACGAAACAGCCAACTTACAAGTGCATTATTTCATTAGGTCATTTGTCATTATACTTCTTATTTAATTTTCAAATTCCTACTAAATATAAAACATTAAAAGAAAGTAGTAAAAACGTTTCTTAGACTCAGATTTGTACCAGTTATTCTTATTTGGATATGCTTTGTTGTTCATGCCTACTTTCACATGTAACATCCTCGTCTTAAAATTTACATCTTGTAATCAGACAAGAACAACGATAAAGAAAGACAAAACTCTGATTCTGTTCAGGGCATATTATTGTTGAAATATTTATTGCACGTCAACAAATCCAGTGGCATCAAGGACAGTAGATAAAAAAAAAAAACATGGGAGAGCAAGGGAGATAAGCAAAGAGAAGAAAAAATTCTCACAGCAAGTTTTGTCCCATTTTTACTTTTACACCAAACTGGAATTTTTTTCATTCTATACAAATTAAATTTTATTTTATTAAACACAAGATTTACACAGAGATGCTTTGGATGCAATACTTGTTTCATTAATTAATAATTTTAAATTATTAAATTATTAAATTATTTTTAAACATCTTAAAATAATAGAGAAATAAAGTAAGAGGTTAAAACAACAGTTAAGTAAAAGCAGGTGAGTGCTGCAGCTAAACCAGACACACCTGGTAGACCAGACACAACCAGACACACCTGGTAGACCAGACACACCTGGTAGACCAGACACAACCAGACACACCTGGTAGACCAGACACACCTGGTAGACCAGACACAACCAGACACACCTGGTAGACCAGACACAACCAGACACACCTGGTAGACCAGACACACCTGGTAGACCAGACACACCTGGTAGACCAGACACAACCAGACACACCTGGTAGACCAGACACAACCAGACACACCTGGTAGACCAGACACACCTGGCAGACCAGACACACCTGGTAGACCAGACACACCTGGTAGACCAGACACACCTGGCAGACCAGACACACCTGGTAGACCAGACACACCTGGTAGACCAGACACACCTGGCAGACCAGACACACCTGGCAGACCAGACACACCTGGCAGACCAGACACACCTGGCAGACCAGACACACCTTGCAGACCAGACACCAGACACACCTGGTGAACACCTGTTCAGTTTGAATTGAACACCTGTCCATTCTGAATAGACCCAGTTCAGTTTAAGTTAAACAGATGGTCAGTTTGAGGCACGTGAATTAAGTTTACTACCATACGCACATAAAAAGGTGACTACACAAATGGTGTACTCATCAATCAGTTACTCTGAAATTTGTTAATTTAAAATGATCCTCAAGAGCTTCATGTATGTACATAAAAAATGAAATAAATAGTCTAATGACATTAAAGCATAACCTAATCAGGCTAGGAATTGTTAGTGGTTTCTATACATGACAAGAATTCATTTGGAAAGTTTGAACACTCTAGATAATTAAAAATCTGAAGCACAAAATAAGAAGAAACAAAAAAATTCTACATTTATGATTACAATATCACTTTAAGAAATGCAATTAAATGTAAAATAATAAACATTCAAGTGCAAAAATGTTTTAAAAGGCGGTTTCAACACCATGTGTTAGAGAGATATTGCCACAATAGGGGAGGAGGACTGATCAAGGTCTCAGTTTAGTTTATACTTTCAAGGTAAACAGGGAGATAATCAAGGTCTCAATTTAGTTTATACTTTCAAGGTAAACAGGGAGATAATCAGATTCTCAGTTTAGTTTATACTTTCAAGGTAAACGGAGATAATCAGATTCTCAGTTCAGTTTATACTTTCAAGGTAAACAGGGAGATAATCAATGTCTCAGTTTAGTTTATACTTTCAAGGTAAACAGGGAGATAATCAAGGACTTGTTTGCTCAGCACAAACAGAAAGAATCAGTTGAATAAAATCTGGTGGATAGAATCTAGTTCCAATTTTTAAAACAAAAATATGAGTGCTGCAAGTAGAATGTTTACAGAAAGCTTACAGCACTACTGGACCATAAAAATATGCTGTCTAATGACCGGCCAAATAAACAATTTATGGTGCAATAAATTCTTAATCCTAAACTAAAGTTAGGTTTCTTAACAAAAGCTTAGTCTATAAATAGATATTGATTGTGCCAGAACTTCTACACATAGTCCGATATTATGGGTTTAAATTATTATGAAAAGCTGCATCCACAATTGTTATTGAAAACTTTTTGAAAATGTTATGTGTACACTTTCATCCGTTAGCCAGTAGAATATCTGGCAACGCTACAGATCACTTGTATAAAAACGGGTTAAATTAAGTTAATAAATACCCAGTATTGCACTTTGTTTAAATATCTTTAAAAATTGTTTTAAATAATATACACAATTGTATCTGAAGAATGAATAAAACTTCAGCATAAAAAAAATCACAGATTAAAATGTTCTACATCATTATATCATGTTTTGGTAGTCCACGAGTACAGGAGTTCACCAGCAAAAGGTGGTTAGTCTTTTTAACAAGATTTCTTGCTGCATATCTCGGTCAATGTATATCTATTTATATTGATTAGAACAATCAAGAAAATTTGACTTAGCCCCTTGTAAAAGTGAACTCCTTAAAAAATAAAAATTAGAATTTATTCTGTTTATAATAATCACAATAGATCATATTATTATATTTAAATACTTATCCTGAAATCACTTTGTTGGAAAAATATATTTCATTTGAATATAGCACTATTCCAGTTTGTGTAAGGGAAACATTGTGTAGATGAAACATTGAGGGTAAAAAGGTAAATACTACTTGTTTTTTTTACAAAATAGTTCTTTTGTCAAGAAACATGTTGACACAAGTTTAATCAACATACATTTCAAAAGTTGAAGAATTGATTCCAGTGTAAATAAATTTTCACAACAACAAATAATAAAAAAGTGAGCTCTTCTTTTGGCATCACCATGATACTAAAAATAGAACCACCAAGATAGATACAAATCTAAGGCACAGCCTTCTATCTAGGGTCTGAACCAACCACAGCAAGTACAACAGTGAAGAACTAAAAATACATCGCCTAAGCGCAGTTTATCCCCTCACTATTTTTTGTCTCTGTTGGCTGGAAATGTCTCAATAGTTTGAGACCACCAGATAAACAAAATATTTACATAAATGCCTTTTACAATAATTAATATCCTAAAATAAGATAGAATACATTACGTAAAAGTTTTTGTTTAGATTTGGTGTAATTGAAAAATATTTTGACAAGAAAAGCAAACTAGTAAAAACAACGGTAGGGGGAGGGCTAAGCTACAACTTCCCTTGGAATTGATGATGGGGGGGGGGGGGGGGGGGGTAAACCTACAAGTTCCCATGGAATTGCCTCATCCAACAACAACAGATGTCTGTGTACACATTGTACACATTATTGCACACATCACTTGACAAGTTCAACACACTTCCTCAATTATCAAATAAATAGATTGGTAATTTAGATTTTAAAAACCTGCTTCATCCAATTTATACATCCTGATTGGAGCTAATGATATAATTTACTAGATTTTAATTTATTTATATTATTTGAAGTCCACAATTGTATGAAGTGTAGGCCTATAGTAACTTCCTATTGTAAGATTGTAATTAGACAAATGACAGCAGAGGCCAACACTAAGGTCCCAGTGGCTGGAGATTTTAAAAAAAGTAGCAGATACTGCGCCACCAAGTGAGTGCTAGGGTGGGTGAAAAGATTTATCAATCGTCTTTTAAATGCAATGTCGTCATCACAAGAACACTCTACAATAATAAATTAACAGCATAAATAATTAATGAGAAGGGAATAATGGTCTCAGGGTAACTAGGCTCAAAAAGCTATTTAATGCCTTACTTAGGGCCATATACAACAAACACAACCTGTCCATCTAGATTAGCATAAAACTTGACCATCTAGATTAGCACAAAACTTGACCATCCAGATTAGCACAAAACTTGTCCATCTAGATCAGAAAAAACTTGACCATTTTGACTTGGTCATGTGACAAACACAAATTGTCATCTAGATTAGGACAACCTTATCTTTACAACTTGTCATTTTAGATTAGGACAAGGATCTAGACCAGGACAAACCTCACCTATAACTCAACAGTTTTTGACAAGAAAAAATGCTGTATTTTACATCATAATAAAGTAAGTTTAGATTTTTTTAAAAGACAATATTAAATGAGTGACATGTTTTAAAAATTGTTTTTAAATTGGGGAGGTTTATAACTTGAAATCTTGT
Organism: Physella acuta; assembly: GCF_028476545.2. Lineage (NCBI taxonomy): Eukaryota > Metazoa > Mollusca > Gastropoda > Physidae > Physella > Physella acuta. The sequence continues at coordinate 857,273 of NW_026732232.1, read as the reverse complement.
GTGTCTGCACAAATGTGCACCATAAGAGAGGACCAGTTGAGCAACTGGCATTCAGGACCAGGAAGTCCTAGATCAAAACCTCGGGGTAAAGCTTGTGGGCTCAGCGCTAGATGGGGTCATTAGAAGAAAGGATTTCAAATCAAGTGTACTGTAGCAAACTATTACAATCATAACAAAAATATAACTTTCATTTGAGCTGTAAAAATGAATACACAGAAAAAGATAAGTTCAAACTTAAACTTTTTTCATTACATCCTGCCAATATTGTACTGGCTTTAATTAAGTGTTATATTTAAAGTTATTATTTATTTATTCTTTAGCTTTTACAGTAATTCATTAAATAAGTTTCTTCTCCTAATATGAGGGTTCATATCTAAAGAAATGAATCAGATTATCATCCAATCACAAAAGGGAGTTAACCAGTGTTTGTCACCATGGGACAACTGTACATGTTTAGTAAAGTAGAAAAACTGTCAAGGCACAAGATGCAGAATGTTACTGAGGTTATCACAAGAAACACAGATATGTAAGATATGTACAACATTGTATATACACTCTCATCAGCATACATGATCTAGCATTGAAAGGTTTAGTTGCCAACATGCTGTAGTGATCTGTTAGGAAAACTTAAATTTTAACATGCACACTTTGGTCACAGATCAATCTAGTCCATGATGAAGAAAAATACCAGATATAGAGGCTTTAAGGAAAAAGAAGACTGAAACCTAGGATTGCTTACAAATGTTAATATTGGTTATCAACTTCAGTCAAACTACACTGAAATATTTTGGAGATTTAAATTAAAAAAACTCTAACCCAAAAATTAGCTAACCTACCAAACAATTTTTGTTGATTATTGATATAAAATGGCAAATGATGATCTTAATATCATTCAATTAGAATAGTTTGAACTAACTGTAAACAATGGCGCCCAGCGGTCAGCCTGGTGGTCAGCCTGAGACTGATGAGTACAACACGGAACATCCATTACCAAATCAGAAACTTTAAGGTACATTCATGGCAAGTGGATAGAGCTTGCATTGAAAAATTTGAAAAATATTACATATATATATATATATATATATATATATATATATATATATATATATATATATATATATATATATATATTTATATATATATATATATATATATATATATATATTTATATATATATATATATATATATATACATGCAAAAAGACAGGTGAACTAGCAGCTGACCAACAATGTATTGTACTATGATAGTCTGCTGAGTACATCAGGTACTTCTGCTCTAACCTCTACAAATGCCCAGTCCAGCTGGGTAGAGGCACATTACAGCATTTAAAATAAGTGCATACATTAGTGAGATGGTAATGCTTCAAAGGAGCTAGGGAGCATGTTGTGTCCAGATGATACAAGTCATTGGTCCAGGACATTGGGGACTAATCTTCTTATATAACATTTAAAAACTACTTCATCTTTAGAACTAAGTTGTCTATGTGTTAAAAAAATTGGTGTTAGAGCACTAAAGTATTGTACAATCACAAACAGGAAGCGCCACAATGCACATGACAGGAAGTGCCATGATGCACATGAAAGACCAGATGTCATTAATTTAGAGTCAACTCAGGATCACCCAATCAATTTAGTTAGCAGTTTTCCAATTAAAGCTTAGACTGAATGATACATGAATGAGGGCAGGTATCCTGACTCTCTAGAACATAGCTAGCACTACTCTAAAGTCTTGAGATTCTTCTACAATTGGCTAATGCTCTTCCTATTACTGCTAGGTTTATATATCAAGCAAGCTGAAGAAGAAAAAAGATTCAGCAATGAGCAATGAAAGATACTAGCAATAAACCAAACTGAAATGACTAGATATCAAGATAAGACAACACTGATAAAATACTGTGTTACATCAATACCATCACCGCAAGATGGAGAAATAGGGGAGAGCATTCAAATGTAAGAATAAAATAGAATTCATTCTGTTAAATATTTACAATTATAAAAGAAAAGTGTATCAGATTTTAATGAATGGTTACCAGGCAATAGTAAATATACAACTTTTAAGAATAATGTTTTAAAAGGTATTTATAAGTAGAATATTGACGTATTGAATGATGTGTGTGAGATATATTGACATGAGAGAATAAAAGTGTGAAATATATATAAATGTATGAAAGAATCAAAGCGTGAAATATATATTTGTACAAAAGAATGAATGGGCGAATTATATATTGGCATGAAGGAATGAAAGAATGAGTTATATTGGCTTGAAGGAATGAAAGAGCCAAAGAAAGCTAATCACAACTTGGAAGATTTTTTTTTTAGCAAACTCAGAAAAAAAAGAACACATTCAACCATCTTCATGAATGTTTTTAAAGGTAAAATGTTTTAAATGATATGAGAATAATTTTAAGAAAACTTAAGTAATGTAAGTTAATAGTAGGTAAGTATATTATTTTGCCAATCAATGATTGTAAATACAACAAATGAATAGTTTAGTTTTAAAATACAAGGAATATTTCAAATGTTGATAGATCATCTGAATCATTGAAAATAATTTGGGACAATTTATTTTGTTTACAAATTGCAACAAATAGGATAAGTATGTACAATAATTAAAATCATCTCCTAACCAAGGCTACTTGACTCTTATTAGACTGCAGTCATTTTAACAGGGTATGGTAACACAATCTGCCTGACCTTTCAAAAAATGGGTTGACACAATCTATAAAACTTTGTATAGAACATGGTGACACAATCTATTTGACAATGTACAGAGTGGTGACACAATCTTTGAAAGGTACACCCAATACTGTTTAAGTGTCTATGGTATGGGTAGTAATAGCAGCAGCACCAGTTTCCAGGAATCCTTTCATATCTTACAAATCACTCTCTAGTTATCATTCCTGTTAGTAATAGCAGTAGCACCAGTTTCCAGGAATCCTCTCGAACCTCACAAATCATTCTCTATGTATCATGCCTGTTAGTGGATAGTAAGCAAGTCAATTTCTATAGAAGGGCCTATTTTGTTAAATTAAAATTTGTTGATAGTAAGAAAAAGGTTGCTCCTGTGGAGATTTATAAACAAAGAAATGAAATGGTTCTTTATTTACAAGCAATTAGAAATAGATTTAATTTTTGTTTGATGATAAAATGTAATAGAATTTATTTCAAGTGGGTTAAAGAATAGCTCATGCATTTGTTGATGTATTTATTAAAGTTGAACAACTCAATTATCCAATATTAGTGTAAATGCAGTATCCTGATAAAAGTATGCACTAAACATAAGCCGCACAATGCTGTGTTAAGGAGTAAGTCACGCAAATGCCTTGTAAAATATGCACCACACAATGCTGTTTCAACAGAGTTTAACTAACAAGCTGTTTGCCCAGCCAAGGCTATAAAGAAGTAACATTTACCAGTGAATGTTTGTCTATGTTATTGGTAGGACTGGAATAGCGAGCATTGTCCTGTAGCTCGTGTCTGTTGGCAGGGGAGCGCCGAGAGCGAGGTATAACGTTGCTGGTTTCTTCACATTCATAGTAGTCAGGCTCAAGGTGCCTTGACCTTCTGATGATCTCCCGAGCAGCTACATTCATCTCTTCTGCTGTCATGTTGGTGGCCTCGGCTATTTCACGTTGTAAACATTTGGGGTCTACATAGCGGTTCAGTCCTTCATCCTGCAGAACCTGAGAGATCAAGTAAAAATTGTAAACTCTGCACTTCAATTTTCTAAAATTTTCTTAAAACTCAGTTATTATCTAATCCCATCAATTTGTCATTGATTCATGAATATATTTGATTTATTATCGTTGTTTGATTTGTGAAACGTGAGCTAACCTTGAGTTTTTAATCAAAGAGCCAAAGTTACAGGTAAATAGTCTGCAATGCAACTTTGTAAATAAGCATGAATTTATTTATTTTTTATTTGTGTGGTTTTAACAGCTGAATGAAACATATAGTCCGTTGTTTTCTTACATTGATTTTAACTGATTTGGGGTAATATCCATTTAAAAGTTTGGATTAGTCTATGTAAAAAGTAAATATGATGTTTAAAAACCAAATATCAAGTTGGTTGTTTAAGAATTAGCTGGTGGTCTAAGATCCAACCAATGAATGAAAGTTTCAGTGAAATCAAACGAACCTTGGCTACCAAAGTTTCAGCACTACTTCTCCTGTTCTCAAGCTGTCGTGGAGATAGTGAGTGCTGCTGTTGGACAGCTTTGGGTATAATCAAGGGACCTCGGCCAACAGAGCGGTGGGGTTGACTGGAGTGGTCAGAGCTGACATCCACGTGGCGAGGCACCTCCTCTGCTGCAGGAGTAGACACAAGAACATTTTTAACTTCATTCCTCAATTCATAGTGGGTGGTTAATTAGAAAACTTTTTAGTCAGTTTCTAAATTCACAATTCATAATTAATCGATACACATATTTTCACAATGGGTAAACAGCTTTTAAAAATAACTTTATGGTAATTAATATAGTGCTTTTTGGTAATAATTGTTGATTAGAGATTGTGGTATTTAGTATTCAAACATGTTGTAGTGATTAAGCATAAAATTAGTGTTGTGGTGTTTTAGAAAACAAGCAATTTGTGGTAAAAATAAAATAATTTGCATTGAATGAAAAGCAAACAAAAAATGGCAGTATATATATAAAACACAAGAACAGCTCATTTGTTGAATATTGAGACAATGGTCAACCCCAGCTGAATTTTTCTAGACAGCTATCTCAAATAAAATGTTCTGCTATATACTGCATGATATACATTCAGATATTTTATTCAGATTTGTTTTACTACATCTTGATTTCTATAACTAGATTGCTCTTATGAACTTAATTTTTGTATTTTTAAAATAAAAAATTAGTAAAGTATGAGTACAGCCCTACTAATAGTTTTGCTTTTAAATGCCATATTTAAATTTTGGGTGAAACACCAACTAGGGTAGCTGGTGTAACATATTTCTTATCTAGACTAATGTTTAATTACTAAACACAACTTGTAAACAAAGCATGCAGTGTGATGGAGCAGTTTTCTAAATGTACACACAATTCTAGCAGCACATTTTCATGTGAAAATAAGAAAAGCTGCATGAAAGACAAAATTCAAAATAATATGTGGTTTAACATGTCCATAGAACCTGGCTTAAAAATGATTCCCATCAAACTGTTATGTAGTTAAAACCTTATCTTGGGCCATGAAATTTAGGGGCAAAAAATGTATATTTATAGTTACAATTATATTATCAATGACAATATAATCTGGAGTAAATCAAAAACAACTATTGTTTGTTTTAAAGATCTTTTTGAACAAAGGAAGCTGTACAATGAAATTACCTAATGGAAAATGAGTTGACTTTCCTTTTGAGAAAATTTAAGCGGATCTGAGTACATTTTGGTGGATATAAGGATATTTATAAATAGTGGAGGAAAATGATAAATATCAAACCAAACCAGTGTGACATTAAAGCTCTGATTAATAAAAAAAAATATCCACTGCTTAAACCTCATTTTCATCCCAATTTATAAAAAGTTAAGTGTAACATAACAAATACAATATTTAAGAACACAGGTACCGGCTAAAAATACAGCTCAGGGTGTAAACAAAACAACCCTGCAAACAGTGAATACCCAAACCCTTCCTATCTCACAGAAACCAATCCCTTGCTATCTGCCAGAACCCAAACCCTTGCTCTCTGATATAACCCAAACCCTTGTCTAACAAGCTATTTTGCTTCTTATTGTATTGGTTAGTTTTAACTGGCCTATATGCATATTTCTTTAGTAAACTTGAATACTATACAAAAGGCAGCCTACTCATGTCCTAACACAAGCTACAACAGTTACATCTGAAAGATGCTAAAATGTGAGCCAAATGTGTACTCTATAAATGATGTTTCTAATGGACGGAACACACAGAAAATCTCTAGAGCACACAAAGACTACATGATAGACAGCCATGTGATTTATACCTCTGTTGGAGCGATGGCCAAGCTTCCGCAGGAAACTGACCAATCGGCCACCTGCAGCATGTTATGGACAGACAAAATTTGTTACTAGCAATAATTTACTCTACCCATTTTAAGATCAAATTTGTTATTAGCGAAAAATTTAAATGCTATGCATTTTAAGATAAAAATCTTTACGAGCAAAAATTTACACACTACCCATTTTAAGATAAAATTAGTTTTTTTTATTTAATATGACAAGACTAAATTTAAAAAACAACTTTGATTTAAAATATCACCTGCGTATATGATCTTAGATGTAGGCCTATATATAACAAACCCTGGATCTAATCAGCGTACAAAGAAATTTAAAACATTTTAATTTTTCAGTCTAAAATTTGGCCTGGTGATCTTAAGAGAGCAGCAAATGAAGTAGAGCCGTGTGGGAACTGACCTGATGTTACATGAATTGTTGGCTGTGGTAGCTGGGAGTCCACTGATGGCTGGGTGATGCTCTGGGGATGTTTACACAGTCAAGTTAGTTTTATCTCGCTGGATCTTCCTTAGTTTTATACACTCGTTATTAGATCGTTCAGCTCACTGTGATCTTCTAGTTTTATCTAGCTGGGTTAGGATACTGTAGTTTTATCTAGGCATCATAAAGATGCCCTTTCAAAACTGAGGGTCCATGGGACGGATGAAGTAAATTTCCATTGTTTCTGTGATAGTGTGATTGGTACTATGCCCAGCTGCCTTTACTTTCCATAACATATCAGGTACCCATCAGAGCTGGGTGGACTCAGGGATGTCCAACAGACTTTAGCCTGGTGTTTGAACTCAAGTGATTAGGGATAGCAGCCAAGCGTGCTACCATTGGACCATGCTGGATGGTCTCAAAGCTAGGTAAAACTAAGCAGGTCAACCAATCGGTTATCTAATGAGGTAAGAACACACCTGCACTGGAGGTGTACACCTAACACCTTACCTGTTGCTGGCTAGGAAATCTGAGGGGCTGACCAGCCCGCCTCATCAAAGGATTTTCATCACTTCCTTGTTTACCAATACACCCAAGTTTGAATGAGGCGCCTTTCCTGCTCAGCCTTCGTGGTGGTGGGGTTGGTGGGGTGTGTTCCCTCTCAAAGTCACTGTCTTCTTGAGGCAGACTGCAACAGCACAAGTATTTTCATCAGTAAATTGTTCCAGACTCATTAGCTCAATTTATTTGCCTTATATAATGGGCCTATACAAGAAAATGTTCCTTAAAAAAATATACATACATATCTAAAAAGATCAACATGTACTCTCTACACACCTAGCTAAAAAGATCAACACTTACTCTCTATAACCAAGCTAAAAAGATCAACACTTACTCTATACACCCAGCTAAAAAGATCAACACTTACTCTATACACCCAGCTAAAAAGAGCAACACTTACTCTATACACACCTAGCTAAAAAGATCAACACTTACTCTCTATAACCTAGCTAAAAAGATAAACACTTACTCTCTACACACGTAGCTAAAAAGATCAACACTTACTCTCTACACACCTAGCTAAAAAGATCAACACTTCTCTTTACACACCTAGCTAAAAAGATCAACACTTACTCTCTATAACCTAGCTAAAAAGATCAACACTTACTCTCTACACACCTAGCTAAAAAGATCAACACTTACTCTCTACACACCTAGCTAAAAAGATCAACACTTACTCTCTATACACCTAGCTAAAAAGATCAACACTTCTCTCTACACACCTAGCTAAAAAGATCAACACTTACTCTATACACCCAGCTAAAAAGATCAACACTTACTCTCTATACACCCAGCTAAAAAGATCAACACTTACTCTCTATACACCCAGCTAAAAAGATCAACACTTACTCTCTATACACCTAGCTAAAAAGATAAACACTTCTCTCTACACACCTAGCTAAAAAGATCAACACTTTCTCTCTACACACCTAGCTAAAAAGATCAACACTTACTCTATACACCCAGCTAAAAAGATCAACATTTACTCTCTATACACCCAGCTAAAAAGATCAACACTTACTCTCTATACACCCAGCTAAAAAGATAAACACTTACTCTCTATACACCTAGCTAAAAAGATCAACACTTACTCTATACACCCAGCTAAAAAGATCAACACTTACTCTCTATACACCCAGCTAAAAAGATCAACACTTACTCTCTACACACCCAGCTAAAAAGATAAACACTTACTCTATATACAACTAGCTAAAAAGATCAACACTTACTCTCTATACACCAAGCTAAAAAGATCAAGACTTACTCTCTATACACCTAGCTAAAAAGATCAACACTTACTCTCTATACACCTAGCTAAAAAGATCAAGACTTACTCTCTATACACCTAGCTAAAAAGATCAACACTTACTCTCTATACACCTAGCTAAAAAGATCAACACTTACTCTCTATACACATAAATGCCATGCTGTTTGGTGCTAGGACTGAGGTTGGTGTTGTCTGGTATAACAGACTGTGGCAGCTGACCATCAAGTATCCTATTGGACTGCCCATGATGACCAGAGCCAACTGTGTCCACCACACTCCTGCGCTGCTCCTTCACTTCCTCTCCAGCCAGATCTTCCTCAACATCAACAAAGTCATCATCCTCATCCTCCTCTTCAGTTTTATCACCCTCGCCAGGAAGGTCAAGGTTAATTGTTGTTTCACTGTCAAAAATTTTAAATATTCAAAATTGTTGATTTAAAAACATGTTTCATTTGTATATTTATAAAATACATGACACATAATTAATTTTGATGATTTGAACAATATAAAAAATTAAAAGAATTTGCCTGAGATAATAGGATAAGCATCAAAATATAACTGCAAGAAAAAACTTTTGAAACTTTACAAAAAGTAAAAAATGAAAAAGATTTTTTTAACGGACATAAAATTTTATTGTCAAGATGTTATAAAAACTCCATAAAAAGAAGAGCTATTCCCATGTGGTACCCTGGTTTACTGTGGGGCACTTCAGCTGCCTTAGGTATGAGTGTCTGGGGTAGAGAAGTCAAATCTTCATTCAGGTGATTGCAGGAGCTGACTAGGTTGCCATTCATCTGTCAATAGACATCAACAGTTGCAACTACAAAATATAGCACATTTTCTTTTGACTAGGTTGCCATTCATCTGTCAATGGACATCAACAGTTGCAAATACAAAATATAGCACATTTTCTTTTGACTAGGTTGCCATTCATCTGTCAATAGACATCAACAGTTGCAAATACAAAATAAAGGCACATTTTTTTTTGACTAGGTGGCCATCCATCTGTCAATAGACATCAACAGTTGCAAATACAAAACATAGCACATTTTCTTTTGACTAGGTTGCCATTCATCTGTCAATAGACATCAACAGGTGTAAATACAAAATAAAGGCACTTTTTTTAGAAAAATTGATAAATTAAATAAAATTAAATTAAAAGATGACATTTTCATAGTTTTAAAATATGAACAATCTCAGACTAAATAGTTCATGTAATCTGAGATAAAAAGCCTGTTTGTCCTGTCAGATTAGTTGCTTCTCTGAAACTCATGATAAATCTGGCAACGCTGAATTTCTATAGATAAAATATGTCTCCAGAAGCTGCACATTCTCACACAAAAGAGGCCACACAATAATCTATTTAAAAATATGCAAGCTAAAACAACAGTATTTATAAACCAAAAGATCCTAAAGCAAATGCATGAAATGACCTACCCCCAACATTTTAGTAGCTGCTGTACTGACAGCTATGATTGGAGACAAGTTGGATGTGTTGTGTCCCTTGGTACCCTTCAAGGACTGGGTCCTGTTTAAGAAGGGTAGAATAGGTCGCACACCGGCCATAGCGCTAACAACACTACCAAAGAGTGAGTGGTTTCTCTGAGGAAAAATTAGGGTTTATTAAAAAATTTAGAGTGTACTGTAATGTTTAGAGGTATAATGTAATGTTTAACTGTAATGTTTAGAGGTGTGATAATATTTTGAGGTGTACTGTAATTTTTAGAGGTGTAGTGTAATGCTTTACTGTAATGTTTAGAGGTGTGATAATATTTTGAGGTGTACTGTAATGTTTAGAGGTGTAGTGTAATGCTTTACTGTAATGTTTAGAGGTGTACTGTAATATTTTGAAGTGAACTGTAATGTTTTGAGGTGTACTGTAATATTTTGAAGTGAACTGTAATGTTTTGAGGTGTACTGTCATGTATAGAGGTGTACTGTCATGTTTGGAGGTGTACTGTAATGTCTGGAGGTGTACTGTAATGTCTGGAGGTGTACTGTAATGTCTGGAGGTGTACTGTAATGTCTGGAGGTGTACTGACATGTTTAGAGATGTACTGTCATGTTTAGAGGTGTACTGTCATGTTTAGAGATGTGCTGTAATGTTTTACTGTCATGTATAGAGGTTTACTGTCATGTTTAGAGGTGTACTGTCATGTTTAGAGATGTGCTGTAATGTTTTACTGTCATGTATAGAGGTTTACTGTCATGTTTAGAGGTGTACTGTCATGTTTAGAGATGTGCTGTAATGTTTTACTGTCATGTATAGAGGTTTACTGTCATGTTTAGAGGTGTACTGTCATGTTTAGAGATGTGCTGTAATGTTTTACTGTCATGTATAGAGGTTTACTGTCATGTTTAGAGGTGTACTGTCATGTATAGAGGTGTACTCTAGCCCCCAATGATGTATAGAGGTGTACTGTCATGTATAGAGGTGTACTCTAGCCCCCAATGATGTATAGAGGTGTACTCTAGCCCCCAATGATGTATAGAGATGTACTCTAGCCCCCCAATGATGTATAGAGGTGTACTCTAGCCCCCCAATGATGTATAGAGGTGTACTCTAGTTCCCCCAATGATGTATAGAGATGTACTCTAGCCCCCCAATGATGTATAGAGATGTACTGTCATGTATAGAGGTGTACTGTCATGTATAGAGGTGTACTCTAGTCCCCCAATGATGTATAGAGATGTACTGTCATGTATAGAGGTGTACTGTCATGTATAGAGGTGTACTCTAGTCCCCCAATGATGTATAGAGATGTACTGTCATGTATAGAGGTGTACTGTCATGTATAAAGGTGTACTCTAGTCCCCCAATGATGTATAGAGATGTACTGTCATGTATAGAGGTGTACTGTCATGTATAGAGGTGTACTCTAGTCCCCCAATGATGTATAGAGGTGTACTGTCATGTATAGAGGTGTACTCTAGTCCCCCAATGATGTAAAGAGGTGTACTGTCATGTATAGAGGTGTACTCTAGTCCCCCAATGATGTATAGAGGTGTACTGTCATGTATAGAGGTGTACTCTAGTCCCCAATGATGTATAGAGGTGTACTGTCATGTATAGAGGTGTACTCTAGCCCCCAATGATGTATAGAGATGTACTCTAGCCCCCAATGATGTATAGAAATGTACTCTAGCCCCCAATGATGTATAGAGATGTACTCTAGCCCCCAATGATGTATAGAGGTGTACTCTAGTCCCCAATGATGTATAGAGGTGTACTCTAGCCCCCAATGATGTATAGAGGTGTACTCTAGTCCCCCAATGATGTATAGAGGTGTACTGTCATGTATAGAGGTGTACTCTAGTCCCCAATGATGTATAGAGGTGTACTGTCATGTATAGAGGTGTACTCTAGCCCCCAATGATGTATAGAGATGTACTCTAGCCCCCAATGATGTATAGAAATGTACTCTAGCCCCCAACGATGTATAGAGGTGTACTCTAGTCCCCCAATGATGTATAGAGGTGTACTCTAGCCCCCAATGATGTATAGAGGTGTACTCTAGTCCCCCAATGATGTATAGAGGTGTACTCTAGCCCCCAATGATGTATAGAGGTGTACTCTAGTCCCCAATGATGTATAGAGGTGTACTCTAGTCCCCCAATGATGTATAGAGGTGTACTCTAGTCCCCCAATGATGTATAGAGGTGTACTCTAGCCCCCAATGATGTATAGAGATGTACTCTAGTCCCCCAATGATGTATAGAGATGTACTCTAGTCCCCAATGATGTATAGAGGTGTACTCTAGTCCCCCAATGATGTATAGAGGTGTACTCTAGTCCCCCAATGATGTATAGAGGTGTACTCTAGCCCCCAATGATGTATAGAGGTGTACTCTAGTCCCCCAATGATGTATAGAGGTGTACTCTAGCCCCCAATGATGTATAGAGGTGTACTCTAGTCCCCCAATGATGTATAGAGGTGTACTCTAGCCCCCAATGATGTATAGAGGTGTACTCTAGCCCCCAATGATGTATAGAGGTGTACTCTAGTCCCCCAATGATGTATAGAGGTGTACTCTAGTCCCCAATGATGTATAGAGGTGTACTCTAGTCCCCCAATGATGTATAGAGGTGTACTCTAGTCCCCCAATGATGTATAGAGGTGTACTCTAGCCCCCAATGATGTATAGAGATGTACTCTAGTCCCCCAATGATGTATAGAGGTGTACTCTAGTCCCCAATGATGTATAGAGGTGTACTCTAGTCCCCCAATGATGTATAGAGGTGTACTCTAGTCCCCCAATGATGTATAGAGGTGTACTCTAGTCCCCCAATGATGTATAGAGGTGTACTCTAGCCCCCAATGATGTATAGAGGTGTACTCTAGTCCCCCAATGATGTATAGAGGTGTACTCTAGCCCCCAATGATGTATAAAGGTGTACTCTAGTCCCCCAATGATGTATAGAGATGTACTCTAGCCCCCAATGATGTATAGAGATGTACTCTAGCCCCCAATGATGTATAGAGATGTACTCTAGCCCCCAATGATGTATAGAGGTGTACTCTAGCCCCCAATGATGTATAGAGGTGTACTCTAGTCCCCCAATGATGTATAGAGGTGTACTCTAGTCCCCCAATGATGTATAGAGGTGTACTCTAGTCCCCCAATGATGTATAGAGGTGTACTCTAGTCCCCCAATGATGTATAGAGGTGTACTCTAGCCCCCAATGATGTATAGAGGTGTACTCTAGTCCCCCAATGATGTATAGAGGTGTACTCTAGTCCCCCAATGATGTATAGAGATGTACTCTAGCCCCCAATGATGTATAGAGATGTACTCTAGCCCCCAATGATGTATAGAGATGTACTCTAGCCCCCAATGATGTATAGAGATGTACTCTAGCCCCCAATGATGTATAGAGGTGTACTCTAGTCCCCAATGATGTATAGAGATGTACTCTAGCCCCCAATGATGTATAGAGGTGTACTCTAGTCCCCCAATGATGTATAGAGATGTACTCTAGCCCCCAATGATGTATAGAGATGTACTGTCATGTATAGAGATGTACTCTACCCCCCAATGATGTATAGAGGTGTACTCTAGCCCCCAATGATGTATAGAGGTGTACTCTAGCCCCCAACGATGTATAGAGGTGTACTCTAGCCCCCAATGATGTATAGAGATGTACTCTAGTCCCCCAATGATGTATAGAGATGTACTCTAGCCCCCAATGATGTATAGAGGTGTACTCTAGCCCCCAACGATGTATAGAGGTGTACTCTAGCCCCCAATGATGTATAGAGATGTACTCTAGTCCCCCAATGATGTATAGAGGTGTACTCTAGTCCCCCAATGATGTATAGAGATGTACTCTAGTCCCCCAATGATGTATAGAGGTGTACTCTAGCCCCCAATGATGTATAGAGGTGTACTCTAGCCCCCCAATGATGTATAGAGATGTACTCTAGCCCCTAATGATGTATAGAGGTGTACTCTAGTCCCCCAATGATGTATAGAGGTGTACTCTAGCCCCCAATGATGTATAGAGATGTACTCTAGCCCCCAATGATGTATAGAGATGTACTCTAGTCCCCCAATGATGTATAGAGATGTACTCTAGCCCCCAATGATGTATAGAGATGTACTCTAGCCCCCAATGATGTATAGAGGTGTACTCTAGTCCCCCAATGATGTATAGAGATGTACTCTAGTCCCCCAATGATGTATAGAGATGTACTCTAGCCCCCAATGATGTATAGAGATGTACTCTAGCCCCCAATGATGTATAGAGATGTACTCTAGCCCCCAATGATGTATAGAGATGTACTCTAGCCCCCAATGATGTATAGAGGTGTACTCTAGTCCCCAATGATGTATAGAGATGTACTCTAGCCCCCAATGATGTATAGAGGTGTACTCTAGTCCCCCAATGATGTATAGAGATGTACTCTAGCCCCCAATGATGTATAGAGATGTACTGTCATGTATAGAGATGTACTCTACCCCCCAATGATGTATAGAGGTGTACTCTAGCCCCCAATGATGTATAGAGGTGTACTCTAGCCCCCAACGATGTATAGAGGTGTACTCTAGCCCCCAATGATGTATAGAGATGTACTCTAGTCCCCCAATGATGTATAGAGATGTACTCTAGCCCCCAATGATGTATAGAGGTGTACTCTAGCCCCCAACGATGTATAGAGGTGTACTCTAGCCCCCAATGATGTATAGAGATGTACTCTAGTCCCCCAATGATGTATAGAGGTGTACTCTAGTCCCCCAATGATGTATAGAGATGTACTCTAGTCCCCCAATGATGTATAGAGGTGTACTCTAGCCCCCAATGATGTATAGAGGTGTACTCTAGCCCCCCAATGATGTATAGAGATGTACTCTAGCCCCTAATGATGTATAGAGGTGTACTCTAGTCCCCCAATGATGTATAGAGGTGTACTCTAGCCCCCAATGATGTATAGAGATGTACTCTAGCCCCCAATGATGTATAGAGATGTACTCTAGTCCCCCAATGATGTATAGAGATGTACTCTAGCCCCCAATGATGTATAGAGATGTACTCTAGCCCCCAATGATGTATAGAGGTGTACTCTAGTCCCCCAATGATGTATAGAGATGTACTCTAGCCCCCAATGATGTATAGAGGTGTACTCTAGTCCCCCAATGATGTATAGAGATGTACTCTAGCCCCCAATGATGTATAGAGATGTACTGTCATGTATAGAGATGTACTCTACCCCCCAATGATGTATAGAGGTGTACTCTAGCCCCCAATGATGTATAGAGGTGTACTCTAGCCCCCAACGATGTATAGAGGTGTACTCTAGCCCCCAATGATGTATAGAGATGTACTCTAGTCCCCCAATGATGTATAGAGATGTACTCTAGCCCCCAATGATGTATAGAGGTGTACTCTAGCCCCCAACGATGTATAGAGGTGTACTCTAGCCCCCAATGATGTATAGAGATGTACTCTAGTCCCCCAATGATGTATAGAGGTGTACTCTAGTCCCCCAATGATGTATAGAGATGTACTCTAGTCCCCCAATGATGTATAGAGGTGTACTCTAGCCCCCAATGATGTATAGAGGTGTACTCTAGCCCCCCAATGATGTATAGAGATGTACTCTAGCCCCCAATGATGTATAGAGGTGTACTCTAGCCCCCCAATGATGTATAGAGATGTACTGTCATGTATAGAGGTGTACTGTCATGTATAGAGGTGTACTCTAGTCCCCCAATGATGTATAGAGGTGTACTGTCATGTATAGAGGTGTACTCTAGTCCCCCAATGATGTAAAGAGGTGTACTGTCATGTATAGAGGTGTACTCTAGTCCCCCAATGATGTATAGAGGTGTACTGTCATGTATAGAGGTGTACTCTAGTCCCCAATGATGTATAGAGGTGTACTGTCATGTATAGAGGTGTACTCTAGCCCCCAATGATGTATAGAGATGTACTCTAGCCCCCAATGATGTATAGAAATGTACTCTAGCCCCCAATGATGTATAGAGATGTACTCTAGCCCCCAATGATGTATAGAGGTGTACTCTAGTCCCCAATGATGTATAGAGGTGTACTCTAGCCCCCAATGATGTATAGAGGTGTACTCTAGTCCCCCAATGATGTATAGAGGTGTACTGTCATGTATAGAGGTGTACTCTAGTCCCCCAATGATGTATAGAGGTGTACTCTAGCCCCCAATGATGTATAGAGGTGTACTCTAGTCCCCCAATGATGTATAGAGGTGTACTCTAGCCCCCAATGATGTATAGAGGTGTACTCTAGTCCCCCAATGATGTATAGAGGTGTACTCTAGTCCCCAATGATGTATAGAGGTGTACTCTAGTCCCCCAATGATGTATAGAGGTGTACTCTAGTCCCCCAATGATGTATAGAGGTGTACTCTAGCCCCCAATGATGTATAGAGATGTACTCTAGTCCCCCAATGATGTATAGAGGTGTACTCTAGTCCCCAATGATGTATAGAGGTGTACTCTAGTCCCCCAATGATGTATAGAGGTGTACTCTAGTCCCCCAATGATGTATAGAGGTGTACTCTAGTCCCCCAATGATGTATAGAGGTGTACTCTAGCCCCCAATGATGTATAGAGGTGTACTCTAGTCCCCCAATGATGTATAGAGGTGTACTCTAGCCCCCAATGATGTATAGAGGTGTACTCTAGTCCCCCAATGATGTATAGAGGTGTACTCTAGCCCCCAATGATGTATAGAGGTGTACTCTAGCCCCCAATGATGTATAGAGGTGTACTCTAGTCCCCCAATGATGTATAGAGGTGTACTCTAGTCCCCCAATGATGTATAGAGGTGTACTCTAGTCCCCAATGATGTATAGAGGTGTACTCTAGTCCCCCAATGATGTATAGAGGTGTACTCTAGCCCCCAATGATGTATAGAGGTGTACTCTAGTCCCCCAATGATGTATAGAGATGTACTCTAGCCCCCAATGATGTATAGAGGTGTACTCTAGCCCCCAATGATGTATAGAGATGTACTCTAGCCCCCAATGATGTATAGAGGTGTACTCTAGCCCCCAATGATGTATAGAGGTGTACTCTAGTCCCCCAATGATGTATAGAGGTGTACTCTAGTCCCCCAATGATGTATAGAGGTGTACTCTAGTCCCCCAATGATGTATAGAGGTGTACTCTAGTCCCCCAATGATGTATAGAGGTGTACTCTAGCCCCCAATGATGTATAGAGGTGTACTCTAGTCCCCCAATGATGTATAGAGGTGTACTCTAGTCCCCCAATGATGTATAGAGATGTACTCTAGCCCCCAATGATGTATAGAGATGTACTCTAGCCCCCAATGATGTATAGAGATGTACTCTAGCCCCCAATGATGTATAGAGATGTACTCTAGCCCCCAATGATGTATAGAGATGTACTCTAGCCCCCAATGATGTATAGAGGTGTACTCTAGTCCCCCAATGATGTATAGAGATGTACTCTAGCCCCCAATGATGTATAGAGGTGTACTCTAGTCCCCCAATGATGTATAGAGATGTACTCTAGCCCCCAATGATGTATAGAGATGTACTGTCATGTATAGAGATGTACTCTACCCCCCAATGATGTATAGAGGTGTACTCTAGCCCCCAATGATGTATAGAGGTGTACTCTAGCCCCCAACGATGTATAGAGGTGTACTCTAGCCCCCAATGATGTATAGAGATGTACTCTAGTCCCCCAATGATGTATAGAGATGTACTCTAGCCCCCAATGATGTATAGAGGTGTACTCTAGCCCCCAACGATGTATAGAGGTGTACTCTAGCCCCCAATGATGTATAGAGATGTACTCTAGTCCCCCAATGATGTATAGAGGTGTACTCTAGTCCCCCAATGATGTATAGAGATGTACTCTAGTCCCCCAATGATGTATAGAGGTGTACTCTAGCCCCCAATGATGTATAGAGGTGTACTCTAGCCCCCCAATGATGTATAGAGATGTACTCTAGCCCCTAATGATGTATAGAGGTGTACTCTAGTCCCCCAATGATGTATAGAGGTGTACTCTAGCCCCCAATGATGTATAGAGATGTACTCTAGCCCCCAATGATGTATAGAGATGTACTCTAGTCCCCCAATGATGTATAGAGATGTACTCTAGCCCCCAATGATGTATAGAGATGTACTCTAGCCCCCAATGATGTATAGAGGTGTACTCTAGTCCCCCAATGATGTATAGAGATGTACTCTAGCCCCCAATGATGTATAGAGGTGTACTCTAGTCCCCCAATGATGTATAGAGATGTACTCTAGCCCCCAATGATGTATAGAGATGTACTGTCATGTATAGAGATGTACTCTACCCCCCAATGATGTATAGAGGTGTACTCTAGCCCCCAATGATGTATAGAGGTGTACTCTAGCCCCCAACGATGTATAGAGGTGTACTCTAGCCCCCAATGATGTATAGAGATGTACTCTAGTCCCCCAATGATGTATAGAGATGTACTCTAGCCCCCAATGATGTATAGAGGTGTACTCTAGCCCCCAACGATGTATAGAGGTGTACTCTAGCCCCCAATGATGTATAGAGATGTACTCTAGTCCCCCAATGATGTATAGAGGTGTACTCTAGTCCCCCAATGATGTATAGAGATGTACTCTAGTCCCCCAATGATGTATAGAGGTGTACTCTAGCCCCCAATGATGTATAGAGGTGTACTCTAGCCCCCCAATGATGTATAGAGATGTACTCTAGCCCCCAATGATGTATAGAGGTGTACTCTAGCCCCCCAATGATGTATAGAGGTGTACTCTAGCCCCCAATGATGTATAGAGGTGTACTCTAGCCCCTAATGATGTATAGAGATGTACTCTAGCCCCCAATGATGTATAGAGATGTACTCTAGCCCCCAATGATGTATAGAGGTGTACTCTAGCCCTCAATGATGTATAGAGGTGTACTCTAGCCCCCCAATGATGTATAGAGATGTACTCTAGCCCCCAATGATGTATAGAGGTGTACTCTAGCCCCCAATGATGTATAGAGATGTACTCTAGCCCCCAATGATGTATAGAGGTGTACTCTAGCCCCTAATGATGTATAGAGATGTACTCTAGCCCCCAATGATGTATAGAGATGTACTCTAGCCCCCAATGATGTATAGAGGTGTACTCTAGCCCTCAATGATGTATAGAGGTGTACTCTAGCCCCCCAATGATGTATAGAGATGTACTCTAGCCCCCAATGATGTATAGAGGTGTACTCTAGCCCCCAATGATGTATAGAGATGTACTCTAGCCCCCAATGATGTATAGAGGTGTACTCTAGCCCCCAATGATGTATAGAGATGTACTCTAGCCCCCAATGATGTATAGAGGTGTACTCTAGCCCCCAATGATGTATAGAGGTGTACTCTAGCCCCCAATGATGTATAGAGATGTACTCTAGCCCCCAATGATGTATAGAGATGTACTCTAGCCCCCAATGATGTATAGAGGTGTACTCTAGCCCCCAATGATGTATAGAGGTGTACTGTCATGTATAGAGGTGTACTCTAGCCCCCAATGATGTATAGAGGTGTACTCTAGCCCCCAATGATGTATAGAGATGTACTCTAGCCCCCAATGATGTATAGAGATGTACTCTAGCCCCCAATGATGTATAGAGGTGTACTCTAGCCCCCAATGATGTATAGAGATGTACTGTCATGTATAGAGGTGTACTCTAGCCCCCAATGATGTATAGAGATGTACTCTAGTCCCCAATGATGTATAGAGATGTACTCTAGCCCCCCAATGATGTATAGAGGTGTACTCTAGCCCCCCAATGATGTATAGAGATGTACTCTAGTCCCCCAATGATGTATAGAGGTGTACTCTAGTCCCCCAATGATGTATAGAGATGTACTCTAGTCCCCCAATGATGTATAGAGATGTACTCTAGTCCCCCAATGATGTATAGAGATGTACTCTAGTCCCCCAATGATGTATAGAGATGTACTCTAGCCCCCAATGATGTATAGAGATGTACTCTAGTCCCCCAATGATGTATAGAGATGTACTCTAGTCCCCCAATGATGTATAGAGGTGTACTCTAGCCCCCAATGATGTATAGAGATGTACTCTAGTCCCCCAATGATGTATAGAGATGTACCCTAGCCCCCCAATGATGTATAGAGGTGTACTCTAGTCCCCCAATGATGTATAGAGATGTACTCTAGTCCCCCAATGATGTATAGAGATGTACTCTAGTCCCCCAATGATGTATAGAGATGTACTCTAGTCCCCCAATGATGTATAGAGATGTACTCTAGCCCCCAATGATGTATAGAGATGTACTCTAGTCCCCCAATGATGTATAGAGATGTACTCTAGTCCCCCAATGATGTATAGAGGTGTACTCTAGCCCCCAATGATGTATTTACCCTGTGCATGGGTTCCTCCACATCCTTGTCCAGAGTTTCTTCTTCGTCCAGGTTTCCAGAGATGGCTCGCCTGATCTCAGGGCCAAGGTCATGGACAGCTCGAAGTCCAGCCTACCCAAAAAATAAGGTCAGTTAACTATAGCAATATTTGGTTGCAACTTATACATATAAGAAAAAATATTTTTTTAAATATACATTTTTTTATATATACTGATAACTTTAGTCTTTCTAAATAGTTTTTTTTTTTTAAAAACATGCATTTTTAAACCTAATGGAAGTAGATTATAAAAATAACAATCAAATGACAATGAACAGATATACAAATCTAGATGAAAGGCACAAATAGACAATGCAAAAAAAATTTTCTCTACTAACCTGTAAGGCATTTGTATGCTCTTGACCTTTCTGTATTTTAACCATCTGCTCCTTGCGTTTCTTAAAACGTCTGAAGTAGTCCTGGATGAGGAAGGTGGCGTAGAACTTACCCACTGTTACATCATCATCTCCTACAGGTCAAACAAACGACTATTAGTTAAAGATACACAGAACAATTGCATTCAATTACATTAAGATGTGATTGAATGCAATTTTTGGCTCATCACAATTGTTTACAATGTACTAATGATCAATGCTTTATTAACAATTAATAATTATTTAA
The DNA here is from genome assembly GCF_028476545.2 of Physella acuta. Classification (NCBI taxonomy): domain Eukaryota; kingdom Metazoa; phylum Mollusca; class Gastropoda; family Physidae; genus Physella; species Physella acuta. Next base: position 836,491 of record NW_026732232.1, on the reverse strand, counting down.
TTATGCTTAAAATTGTTTTATAGTTTCTAAATACAGCAATGTATGTAAAATATTCAAATAATTATAAACTACAAAAAACTTAAAGAAATTTGAAAACTCAACTACACATTCTTTTTAAAAGGGAATAAAAAATAGATGTTTTTTAAAAATCTAATGTGAACAAGTGGATTGTGCAGTTGTATCTTTTACTAACATTCCAGTGGTGCATTCAAATAATCAGGTAAACAAACTATAAGTCTATTTCATACAAATGTAAAACTGTGTAAAAAAAAATACAAATCTACTAATTTATCTAATGCATTAATTTTCATAAAAGTGGGTATTAGAAAAAATGTTGCAAAAACTTTTTTATGAAAAACTGTAAAAGGGTTATTTGAAAGAAAAAAGAATATGCTACACTGTCCCTATTACATAATCTAAAATATTCCATTATAAATATATAATTAAGATTATCTTTTTTCATCAGTTAAAATTTATAAAACTTCTAAAATTCATTTCAAATCAGTGCAACTAAAAATATAAAAAAAATGTTGAGGGATTAAAATACATAGCCACACATAATTTAGGAAACATTTCTATTTCTACTTCATTCTCAATGTTAAGTTCAGGCTGAAGGTGTTGACCACACTGCTAATCTACTCAAAGTAAAAACATAGTCACACACGCTAGTTGTTTCATTTCTACATTTAGAGGCTAAAAAATTTTGTGTTAAAATGCTGGCTACATATGTAGGGTTACCATCACTATTCTGTCATTACCTTTGGAAATACATGGCAATATAATGTGTTCAATGCAATGTTCTTTAAAAATGTATTTAAACTTAATTTCTTTATATTTAAATATATATTCTAAGTATTTTCTGTTGGATTCCCTTGCAGAGGAATGCCAATCAGGATTTTTACATACACCCATTTTAATTGCAAATAAATATAGGAGCAAATTTGGTTTTTTTTGGTTTTACTTATCACTTCTAGTTGATTGGTTTTTTTTAAAGTTTATTGAAAAACCAGTGTGACCTAATGGAGAGCTCCAGCGTGACCTAAGGGTGAGTCATCTACCAAAGTGCCAGGCTGCCATGCGTTGACTAAGCTACTTACTACCTGCGGGCGGAACAACTTGATCTAACAACTTGGGACTGGTTCGTTTCCAAACTTTCTTGATGACTGCCCTCAGCTCCTCATTGGCTGTGTCAATGTTACCTTCTGTTTTGATTTTGAGTGAGGTTCTAACCAGGGCAAAGAGGGTGGCATTAAACATCACTGTACCGTCACTGTTTAGTGGCATGTTCATGCTGACCAGCCTCTGAAATATGTATTGACATCTTTGTTAGGGACACAACACACAAGTTCATTATTTACAATAGCAATGCAATTAATTGATGATACCCTTAATATTTTGCATGATTATTTAGATTCAGATATTATTTCCAATAAATTGTTATGTATTTAAAGATTTGTGACTGATTGAAAAATATTAGCAATAAAAACATTACAAATACTGGGAAATAAAACAAGTAAAGAGAGAATGGTTGCATGCTACAAAATATAAATTAAAAATTTAAAGAGTGAATGGTCTCATGTTACAAAATATTACAAAGAAAAAAAAGTAAAGAGAATGGTCTCATGCTACAAAATATTATAAATAAAAAAAAGTAAAGCGCGAATGGTCTCATGTTACAAAATATTATAAATAAAAAAAAGTAAAGAGTGAATGGTCTCATGCTACAAAATATTATAAATAAAAAAAAAGTAAAGCGCGAATGGTCTCATGTTACAAAATATTATAAATAAAAAAAATTAAAGAGTGAATGGTCTCATGTTACAAAATATTATAAATAAAAAAAAGTAAAGAGTGAATGGTCTCATGTTACAAAATATTATAAATAAAAAAAGTAAAGAGTGAATGGTCTCATGTTACAAAATATTATAAATAAAAAAAGTAAAGAGTGAAGGGTCTCACCTTACAGGCTACTCTGTGGGGACAGAGCTTACCAAAGCCAAGTGGTGGAGATATTTTTCTTAGCAAAGTCACCACATCCAAGTGCTTGATCCTCCCTCTGTTCAAACGTACAACAGTTATTCTGACGTACAACAGTTATTCTAACATACAACAGTTATTCTAACATACAACAGTTATTTTAAAGTATGAAAGTTATTCAAATGTATCAAAACTTTAATCTACTTAAATTAATAATTGGCCTAATCTTTTGTAAAATTTTAAAATCTCAAAGCAATTATTTATTTTCTTGACAAAATCACATAAAAAATGTTTGACTGACTTAGCCTCAGGGTCGTACTCCGACCATAAACGGACAAATTCATCAAGATGGTGCGGGCCGAGGATGGACCAATCACGAGTTAAATAGTCAAAGTTATCCATGATGACAGCGACAAACAAGTTGATAATCTGCACAAAATATTGGCAGCTTTAAAATAACTAGTTGGTAAATGTGGTTAGTTTAAAATATTAGTGGGATAATTTCGCTGGTCTAAAATATCAGTGGGATAATATTATTGTGTTTCAAATTATCACTGGGATGTTATGGTCACTTTATCAGTGTAGAGTAATTTGAGATTTTTTAAAATTTGAATAGGAACAGTAGCTAATTACATCAGAAATTTTAAGGTTTGATTTGAACTCAAATTGAAAAAAAAACTAACCAAGAAAGAACAGAGAATGTAGAATGAGATGAAGTAAACATAAGCAAAGTCATTCCCGCATGTGTGAGTAACTTTCATTGTTGAGTTGGTCTCCTCGCTGTGCTGGTCTGCCCCAGGGTCACACAAGACGGTGTCCTTGTCCGAGCAGGCCAGCATAATTTCCTGCCAGGATTCCCCAGTTGCTGAGCGAAACAGCACAAGCACAGCATGATGGAAAGTTTGAAAGTTGTTGTTTTTGTGGATCTGTGTGTTGTAATCTAGCTTGATTTTGCCAAACATCTGCACATAACACACAAGATATAAGTAAAATAAATTGTAATAAAAACAGAAAAATCATCTGCATGAGGTTATTATAAAAATAGTTTTGTTTAGACTTTTTTAGAGAATGTGTATCTACTGTTATAGAAAATTTGACAATATTCATTCTGTTCAGCTTGAATGAAAGTTTATAGACAATGATACAAATTAGATGAAATTAATAGAAAAAACAAAATTACAAAATTACAATTAAAATTGTTTTCATAAAAAACAAAAAAAAACTTTTTAAGTTTATTTAGAAGGAACTGTCTTTCAATAATGGGACTTAACACTTGAATAATTTAATGTCTCACCATGAGTGACAATTAAATTGGTGATACTCCCATTATAAACAGATAACATAAAAAAAGAAAAATAATTACACCAAATAATGTTATAGATGATATAGTTAGTGTACCTGCATTCCAATAACTGCATAGATGAAAAACAACATGACAATCAGTAACGCTACATATGGGAGTGCCTGTAAGAAATCACAGAGTTATAAAAAAACTTCTTCAGCAAAAAGTCAGCACAAAGAATAGTGAAAACAAAATAGCAATTCTTAATTGTAATGTTTAAATTATTTTTAATGAACTCATTTTTATACTAAGAACTAGTGGACTACTTCATGCTCAAAAGAAATTGCTACTGATTATTTTTTTAAATCCAGTGCAAAAGCTTATAAAGAAATCATACAATTTGTAGTTGTTAAGGTGGTTTAATTAGTTGATATATATATATATATATAGATTGTAAAACCAATATAAAAATCTGTTTTGGTTCAAGTTTCTATTCTGCTTTTTTCCCGAGAAATTTCTAGGAAGTCAGAATCATTTTTGAAAGCACTTTTTTTGCATTTTTTTTTTACATCTGTTTTGCTCTGTTATTTTATTGATGAACATTTTAAAAATTGGAATTCCCTGAACCAACTCCCATTTTTTACATAGATATGTGTTGAGTTCCATATGTGATGCTACCTGGAAAGATTTGATGAATGTCCACAGAAGAGTGCGGATCCCTTCACCCCGACTGAGTAGCTTGATGAGCCTCATCACACGGAACAGGCGGAAGAAGTTAATGCTGATAAACTTGTTACCAGGCTGAAATAAATGGGACACAAATCGTTCAGTACAAGTCAAACATTTTACCTGCATAAAACACACAACTCTCATGTTATAAACAAACTTTCTATTCACATTTCTATCAACTTTAAAATAAATTAGTTCCAACTCAACAAATATTTTAGTACGTTAACAAAGCATTCTTATGCTAGATGATCTAGTTGTATGAAGCATCCAATAAAAACATTAGATATTTTGTTTAGGAAAATACTTTACTTTCATAGAAAAAAATTAATGTACTATTGCTCTACACCAGTTTACATTTGAAATATTTTTCATGAAAAAAATAATGATATGGCTCTTTGTATTTATAAGCTTAATATCTGGAGAGGATTATAACTGTTCATTTAATTAATTTCTCTTATTACATTTAAAAATTGCATTATGTTTAAAAAATGTATCTTTTTCATACACATTTCCTCAAAATATTCTACAAAAATAAATTAGGTTGGTGAAAATAATAAATTTAATGTGATTAATATATATATATGTATATATATATATATATATATATATATATATATATATATATATATATATATATATATATATATATATATATACCAGGTATTTAAAATGCATCATTGTAATAAAGATCTAGTGTTGAAATTGAACAAAGCTTATGTTGCAATACAATTTAAGTTAGTACTAAATGACAAAGGGAGGCTACATGCATGTCATTCTGAAAGTGCTAGAAAAAGCTATTCTCTAAGCAGTTAAGAATCAGATACCACATTTGGTTTCCAGTCTTTGTATAAGCTGCTAAATTTTAGCTTATTTCTTCAACAACATTAACAGTAATAATTATACCTAAGTAGCCCTAAAAGACAGACTAAATTTTTTCCCCACAACATTTAAACTGCCTCATCAATACATTGAAAAAAAATTAGACAGGGATACTACAAATAAAAATTAATATGCTAATTATTTTAGCCAAGATCGAGTTTAACTATTAATAAGTAGAATACCTTAAACTAATCATGAATTATCCAATTTTGAAAATACTATGATACTTTTTATCAATGTTTCTATTGTTTTTTTTTTACTAAATGAAATAGTAAATCGTGTAACTAAATTAAATTTTAAACAATTCTCTTCTATTTAGCCTTTCCACAACTCACACCAGTAAAGAGTACGCTGCTTTATTTGCTGCTGTGTTTTAGAAGTTAGATTGTAGTCAAAACTTGTTTTCTTCAGAATTGTGTTTGTTTTAGATCTTTATAAATGACAGAATAGTTAAAGATACTAAAACTACTAATTTAGATGAACTACTATAGAAAACCAAAACAAGATACAGAAATACAAGAGATTTACAAAATAATTAATTAAAAACTAAACAATAATTTAATACATAAAAACTCCTAATAGCCTACTCATGTAAACTTGTTTTTTTGATAAAGATTTAACTTGGTACAACTTCTTTGGAATCAAGCAAAATATTCTAACTAAATATGTGCTGAGTGAACCAGTTTTCAAGTTTGTGATGTCACAGGTTTTCACCTGGAACTTAAAGTGTTAATGATGTATTGCTGAGCTGACCAAAATAACTTGCTCTTTCTTCTTTCCAGGTTTGTTGAAATATTTCCATCTCTCTTCACATGAACCTTTTCATTCCTATAGATTATATCTATTGTTTTTATAGTATTGGTTATTGAAGCAAAATTTGGTCTGTTGTATATCAGCACTGTATTCTGAGGTTTGACAAATACATTTTAAAATTTCATGATATATATACTTTAGAGTTTGACTATGTTATATTTTAAATAGTCTTTTGCTTTATTTTGATGCTTCTTTCTAGGGGGCTTCTTTCTAAAGCATCTTCCAAAGCTCAAATAAAAGATTTTTCAACAAAATAAATTGTCTAATAGTGGTGCTGAAATGTAATGAATTTTATTTTGAACTAAAGAACAACTTTGTTGCACAAGGAAAGCTAAAAAGAAAAATATTTCATCCATAACTTTTACAGCCAGAGGTGGATTGAACACATTTTTTTCATACAAGAATTTTGAAATTAGAAATTTTAAATTCACTAGCTAATTTTCTCTAATAAAATTACATGGGATGAAAACTGCTAGATATTCTAAATAAAAAACAAAGGAACTTTTGAATGATCTTTAACTAACTAAATAGAAGTAAAGTAAGAATGATACATAAATGGGGAATCATTTAACTTTGCTATTTAATAAGGCAGGTATGCAAAAAATATTTAAAAACTTCCAATGTGCTGAAGCAAACAAATGTTTGAAGCTTCCAATTTGTTAAATTTGCATGAAGCAAAAAAAAAAAAATGTCAGTAAGAAAAATAGTCCTACATTGAAAAATAAAATGTCTAGCAGCAAGTTTCCATCCCCATGCAGAATATAAATCATGCAAGTCTGGAGGGTCAAAGGGCAGCATGCATGGCTAAAGAGCTCTTGCTTTTGAAATAGTTTTTTTCTCTCCACCATAGATGAAGAAATGCCACCATACACTGTACAGGCAGCAAATAATGGACAAGTAATGAGAGCAGTAAACAAAGACGGATGGGTATTTTTTTTACTTACAGCTGTAGTGTCTGGCTGCATGGGTGTGAATAGAGTAGCTTAGCATTTCAGGCTTAAAGATATATCAATACCTATCTGACCTTTACCTTGGGCTACTGTAATTACAGTAAAAAATGTCTAAAGTGGATTTTAAAAAACACTTAATATTTCTGAAACCATATACCTTTATATAACAGGGATGAATTTAAAAAAAATTATTTTGTATAACTGTGACAGGTGTGATGAAATAGGAGCTTCAATAATGCCATTCCAATTCACATAAACATGAGTGCACACGAAATCGAAATTATCAAGTTTGGGTGAATGGTTTTTATATCATAATTATTGTTACACAAGGATAGACAAGAATAATTTTGTTTAAGAAACAGTAGGAAAACACTTTTTTTATAACTTAACACTGCAAGAAGACATTTTGGTGTGACCTACCACATGACATTTTTGTGTGACCTAACACAGCAAGAAGACATTTTGGAGTGGCCTACTACATGACATTTTTGTGTGACCTAACACAGCAAGAAGACATTTTGGGACTTAATACAGCAAGAAGACATTTTTGTGTGACTTTACACAGCAAGAAGACATTTTTGTGTGACCTAACACAGCAAGAAGACATTTTGGTGTGACCTAATACAGCAAGAAGACATTTTTGTGTGACTTTACACAGCAAGAAGACATTTTGGTGTGACCTAACACAGCAAGAAGACATTTTGGTGTGACCTAACACAGCAAGAAGACATTTTGGTGTGACCTAACACAGCAAGAAGACATTTTGGTGTGACCTAACACAGCAAGAAGACATTTTGGTGTGACCTAACACAGCAAGAAGACATTTTGGTGTGACCTAACACAGCAAGAAGACATTTTTGTAAGAAAACACATGGACATTGTATAAAGTTACAATTAGGATCGTTTTTTTTCACAGACCAAATGGCATTTGAAATTAACGGTCACAAACAAGCAGAGAATGTATCAAATCTCAAGCATTGGAATATAAACTGTTGGCACACAATGATCAAACTATTTATGCTGAAAATGGTTAAACTGTTAGCATACATAAAACCAAACCATTAGTGAATACAGGCAAAAAAGGTCATAGATAGAAAGAAAACACATGTAATAAAACAAATTCTAAATAAGTACAATTTTAGGAGATAAAACAAATGAAATTGACCTGTTTAGAAATAAAGCGATTTTTTAATGCAAATGCTTTTATTTGGTAATGTGCTTTTAAAACATTCTGGAATTTATCAATAATTATTACTAGTAAATAATCTGTATGTTACACTAAATAATTGATTATATAAATAATTTAAAAACTGTATGCATTGTAGTTTTTAAAATGTTTTTAATTTATTCATATACAAAGACCAAAATTGCCTTCATTGGGGTTATATTGGAGATTTGTTTATAAACTTTCTACTATTGTTTTTTGTCTTTTTTTACTGCCATGACTATAATGCAGATGTGAACATGAGTTGTCTCAATACAGTTTATTTGGAGTATCTGAAGCCACAAATGCAAATAGCAGCATATAAAATTATATAAAGCACATCATGTGGGTTTTCTTTTGTATGTTGCAAATTTTCTTTTCTCTAACTTTGTATCCACATGGAAAACGTCTAGTTACAGACACGGGTTTTTTTTGCCATTTCTTGCATTGGTTATGATTTAATGTAAATATTTTAAAAATACTTTATGTATCTCGAATTAATACCAATTATTTGAGTAAAATCCAGGTCAAATGTCACATTTGAAAATAGGTTTCTGTAACTTCTTTTGAAGTTGTTACAAGGCTCTTGATTGGCTTGATCAAGTAAAAAGCTGTATCAATGTGTTGCTGTTTAAGCTATTATTTAAGTTATTTTCAGATCCCAAATGGTGAAAAACAATACCTGATGTTATGGTTGTATGTTTGGGTTATAGTGTTGCTGTTGGCAGAAGCTACATTCACAGACATTTTTAAAATTGTCTATACTTACACTAAGTTCAGAGTAGATAATGTCAATAAAACTACCCAACACAATGACGAAATCAAAAACGTTCCAAGCATCTCCAAAGTAGTTCTAGGGAATAAGTGTATTTTTTTTAGTTTCTCATGTTATAATATGATGAACAGTATATACAACTAATGTAGGATATGTCTAAATAGGCTTATTAAATATAAAATATTTGACATTATATGTAATATATTTTAAAATAAAGAACAAATTAACTGTATTAAATTAAATAGTAGAACAAAGTAAAGTGTAATGAGCAGAAGGTCCATCTATTATGACAATTATTTGGATAAAATGTACACCTCGGCTTTTGCTTGTAAGTAAACTTACTTTGAATCTAAATGCTGCCAGTTTGAGGATAAATTCTGCAGTGAAAACACCAGTGAATATAATATTAAGGTAATCCAGAGCGGCTGAGTAGCTTGCACTTTGGCCATAGTACTGTGGAACAGAACAAATATAAGCTGAAGGCTTCAGATACAATCCAGAACATTACAATAAGGAAAAAAGCTTGGAAACTACCTTTGAAATGGATCATATAAACTGCAGTAAATGCCTTATGCTATTTTGTTTTTTATGTCTTCATGTGGAATTTTGTTTTAAATAATTTTATTAAAGTTATAATATAAGAACACACAAAAATTACATTTTACAGTCTGAGTCATAATAAGAAATAAAAATGGACAGATTATGTAATAATCCTGTGGATCTCTCAAACATAAGATCTAATTGAGGGGGAGCTGCCACCACAATTCTGTTATATCTATATATATCTAAGCTAGAATTTGGACACATTCCACATCTCTGTGTAGAGCTTTCAACTTGCAGTTGCTACCCTGCCAACAGACATTTTTCCATTGCTTAGAAATTGTCAATTGTATTTCCCTGGTGATAGTGCTGAAATCTTCCTCCTGAAATTTAGCACGAATTGCTCCAACCTCACAGATGAAGATAAGTGGTCTATACCAACAAGTGAATGACACACTACCATGCAAGTTGTGCTATCTATGGAACTGTATATATTATATACAAGTCTAATACACTCACATCTCAAAATATAAAGATAAATATCTCATGTGTTTAAAAATTATAAATGCATTTTGGATTTATCATTTGGCTCTAATTAGGGTAAAAAACTTGATATAAGTAAAGCATAGATTAGAACTGGTTAGAGAATAGAAATACCTTCATGGCGAGGGTGATTGTATTTGTCATGATCAGCACAAATATACCATATTCAAAGGCTTGTGAGGTGACAAACCACCAGATTTTGTACTGCCATCTTGCTTTTGGAATGTAGCGTCTGATTGGTTTCACTTTCAAAGCAAACTCAATACACTTGCGCTAGAAGAAGAAAATAAACATTTATTATGTTATCATCCTAAACACTTTGGACTCTTTTAAGGTCATGGGCGGGTGATCAGTACCAAATTAGCAAAAATGCTTATTTCTTAACCTAATGCTATCATACTTAGCATATAGTTATAACTGAAAAATAAAAAATGGCAAAAAAATATTGCCATGGGAGTGGTGGCCATCTTGGATTTTATTTACCTTTTTAACATTGAAATAACTTTTTTAATTATTATTATAATTGATCAAAATTTTCTCTAGTTATTCTAGAGTTATTCTATAAAATAATGGGGCTCACAGTTTTTGTACTCCTGCTCCACCTCATTCTGGAGAGTTATTCTATAAAAGGATGTGGCTCAACTGACCTGATTTTTGTCCAGCTCACAGTTTTTGTACTCCTGCTCCCCCTCGTTCTGGAAGGTGACAATGACAAAACCCACGAATATGTTCATCATGAAGAAGGCGATGACAATGATAAAGATGAAATAAAAGATGGCTAGGGCTGGCTTGTTGTTCTGGATGGGACCTTTGCCTTCATCATAGGAGTCTATGGACTTGTACAGCAACCTGGATATAAAAATCAAAACATTGGTATAACAAACTGGGAACATGACTAAAACATTGGTTTAATAAAGTGGCAACAAGACTTAAACATTGGTATAATAAACTGGCAATATGACTAAAACATTGGTATAATAAACTGGCAATATGACTAAAACATTGGTATAACAAACTGACAACATGACTAAAACATTGGTATAACAAACTGGCAATATGACTAAAACAATGGTATAACAAATTAGCAATACAACTATAATGTTGGTATAAATAACAAATGCACACACAAAACAATGAAAGAAACTCACGATGGCCATCCTTCAAAGGTAGCAACAGTAAACAAAGTCAACATTCCATTCCTCACGTCATCAAAGTTAAAATCATTTTTAACCCACTCCCTCTTATTTTCCTCTGGTTGATCATAATTTCCACCTTTGAAGCTAATAAATTGACCCCTGAAATATAAAGAGGTTTTTTGATTTAGCAATCAGGTATGTTTTTATTAGGTTTCAATAACTTTCAAATTTTTATTGATACACTAGCAAAACATTATTTCAAATCATTAACCTACTCATCACCTTTTTCAAAGTTCATTCAAATATATAATATAATGCCCACTTAAGAGACAGATCTTATGTAGAAAACTTAACTTACTGGCATTCCTCTTCTGTTAGTTTTGATTCATCTGTACAGAAATAAAACTTGCCCTAAGAGGTCAAAAAATTGTATTTTAGCTGGTGAAAGTGAGGAGTTCTATCTAAAGTTCTAGTCTCAGTTAATTTCTGCATCTAATGGGAGCTATTGTTTTTTGTTAACTATTTCCTTTAAATAGTTCCCCCATGACGGAGATTATGATAAAAGAATATTTACTTTTAACAGCTGAACCCCCATGACAGAGAACATGATAAAAGAATATTTACCTTAAACAGCTGAACTCTTACGACAGAGAACATGATAAAAGAATATTTACCTTAAACAGCTGAACCCTTACGACAGAGAACATGATAAAAGAATATTTACCTTAAAGAGCTGAACCCCCATGACAGAGAACATGAAATTGAGTAGAAATGTGACGAGCATGATGTTGTAGATGGTCCTGAGTGCCACAATCACACACTGGACAACATGCTGCGGAGATTAAATTTTGGTCAGTTGGTCACATCCTATTGTAAACAAAATTTTAACAAAATCTTTGGTCACAAACTATTGTAAACAGTAATTTAATAGAACACATTGAAAAAAATTGTTATATCTAGCTGCTGGAAGCCATGGTTAGACATGTGAAGAAACTACTTTCTCTCTGGGATTTAAACCTTTGTACAACTGATCTGTACCAACCTTAAGTCCTTTGGCCCTGTTGATAGCTCTCAGAGGTCTCAACACTCGCAACACTCTGAGAATCTTCACAACAGAAATGGCTTGGTTGCTGTGTGGTAAGAGGAATTAAATCTTATGTGATTTTATGAACAAAAGTTGTTAACAGTGTTACGTCACTATGTGATGAGAGGAATTAAATAAGTTAACAAGGCTAGGTTGCACTGTGGTTATACAAGTTTAAAAAAAGAAAACCCACTTACTCTATAGGAAAGGAAATCAGTGACACAGCCACAACTAGTAAGTCCAGAATATTGAATAAGCTGCGGCAGAATGCACCTTTGTGCAGCATAAGGCCATAGGTGATGATCTAATTGAAACAAAATTCAACACAACTTGAGACAATGTCAGTTGTACAGACAATAACATCTTACACAAATGCTGGTCTACAAAATGTAACTGATGTCCAGTTTGTTTTTTGTTCAGAGAAATATAAACACCCTGCTATATGTAAACTTGTTAAAATGATTTTTTAGACATTTTTTCATTACTTTTGTCATAAGTTAAACATTTACAACATTTACAACAATGATTAATACAACAAAGTGTGCTTACTTTGATTATAATTTCAATGGTAAAAATTGAAGTAAAGACGTAATCAAATTTGTTTAAAATTATATTTCTAGGCGATTCACTTTTCAAAGGATCCTCAGCGGCTAACATGGCACTGGAGATCAGAATGCAGGCAAGGACCACATTACCAAAATATGAATGGTTACATGTTTTGTGACAGATGATTCGGAATCTGAAAAGCAAAAATACATTTCTATGTATACAACGTTACAACAAAAATAGTAGTTGGAGAGTGCTAATATTTAGTGTAAGAAATCTCTGTGTGTGGAGGTAAGAAGAGAGTGTGATGTGCAGCACAAAATGAGTTTCAGTGGGGATTTGGTAGAACTGATAAAATCTCACAACAGCTGTGCTTAGGTTGTACTTGTTCTGTGACCTTGTCCCACATAAAATGTGACCTTGTCCCACATAAATGAAGTACTCACTTGTTGGTTGGGGCAAACATGAAGAGTGAAGAGAATGGTGGGATAGGCCTGACACGGGAGGAGATGTGGACCTCAGACATCCTGCGTGGTCGGGCAGATGATGGGGACTCATCTTCATCTTCTTCTCCTTGGTCATCTTCTGTACCTGTACACTCTGTCCCTTCATCTTCTTCCACTTCCTCTTCATTTTCCTCTTCATCATCTTCTGTAAACACAGATAAATGTATTACAAATTGTAACATAATTTACTACTCACTTTCCAAATATATATATATATATATATATATATATATATATATATATATATATATATATATATATATATATATATATATATATATATATATATATATATATATATATATATATATATATATATATATATATAGGCCTATATATATATATATATTAGTAGTTTCATGGATTACTATAAAATTCTCTTAATGATAACACTGTAATAATATATCTAGTCATTGAAATAGATTAAAATGTTCAGTAGGTAATAATGTACTTCTTCATGTGTCAGAAATTCAGAATATGAAACCTTTAGACACCATATATAAAAAATATTGAATCTATAACGAAGTATTGATAAAACTATGTATCAAACAATGAGAATCCTGGGGAATGTGAATTTTACCCCTGGCTGTGTGGGTGTCCCTGTACTCCCCACTTAGATTGTGCTCAGGGCTGAGGTGACTTCGCTGATCACTGCTTGTGCTCTCCTTCCTGTACGACCTGTAGGAATATTTTACTTGTGAGTGCCAGATTTTTCCAAGAATGATACCCAAATCAACAAGAGTAATCTAGAGTTACCTCCTGCTCCTTGAACTAGGCTGTCTACTCAGGTGGTTGGGTTCACCAGCCTCATCATTTCCATTCACATCCAGCCCTTCTTCTTCTCCTCCCTGTAAGATAAAAAATTAATTTACCATGCTATAAAAACTACTTTACTTCTCCAATGACTAGGCGAATGAACGACGCTTTTTTCAACCAAGGCACCTATTTTAAAATACATACATAGATTAAAAAAAAATTATAAAAAAGCATTATATACACAAAATTGGTCTGAGTTTATTATGTATGAGATTAAATAGCATAATAGTTTTCTAATATTAACAAACAACTTTTATCACAGAAAAAGGTTACCAAAATTCTACTTCAAAAGTTATTTCAATTAAAAATGTATTTTAAATGTGAAAAAAATAAATTCAGCACAATCACTGGAGCCACTTTTTTTCAATATCACTGTTTCAGTTACATTATAAATAAAGCCTAATTAAATTAATTAATTTAATTAATTTTAATTTCACTAATTGTATTGCTCGTAATTTAAAAAAAAAATTCTTAGATTCTTACTAAATGACCTGGATATGTAGATTGATAGCGTGGGGGAGGGGGGAGTTATGGAAATTCATCCAGGGGTTATTTAGGGAGTAATGGTTAGGGGGTAATGACTGGGGGGTAACTGATCCGTGCCTGGATCCGTGGTCGCCATGTCACTTACTGTTGGAGACCGCTCCACATCCACATAGTGATACTAATTGTTAATTACCTCCTGGTCTTTAGTTGGACTTCTGCTCTTTGACCGCCTTAATGACCTGGTCCTCTCCTTCTCTTCCTCTTTCTCCTCCTCAATTTCTGTCAAGCTTTGAGCATCTGCCAAGTTGTCAACAGCAATGGCCAAGAATACATTTAGCAGAATATCTAGACATTGGTCAAGGAAAAAAACCTAAAAAAAATTGTTACACATTTCTTAGCTGATGCAAAAAATTTCAGAGAATTGACTTGTGAGTGTGTGTATGTCAAGGATACAGTTACCTATAATGAACAGCAGAACAAAATATAAACACACTAATATTCCAGGGAATTTAACACCTTCATAAGCTCGAATCCCATCGTACATCACAGCATTCCAGTCTTCACCAGTAAGGATCTGCAAGTTCATTTTACAATATATATTTTACATAATATTCATTTTACAAAATATTTATTTAAACAATAAACATTTTACAATTCATGTAATTACACTTACACATTTATTTTTCATAATTTTAGAACAAGAATAAAATTTAAATGATTCTACCCTTTGTGAAAGTAAGAAATAAAAGAAAAAAGTTAAATAATGTTTGAATAACTTATGCTTAACAGGCAGCCACTTGGAGCATGTATGTAAGAGACAAATAGTTGTCTTGAATGTGTGAATAGCCACCTGAAAGACTGTGAGCAGCGAGGGCCAGAATGTGTTAAAGTTGCTGTATGTAAGAGACAAATAGTTGTCTTGAATGTGTGAATAGCCACCTGAAAGACTGTGAGCAGCGAGGGCCAGAATGTGTCAAAGTTGCTGTATGTAAGAGACAAATAGTTGTCTTGAATGTGTGAATAGCCACCTGAAAGACTGTGAGCAGCGAGGGCCAGAATGTGTCAAAGTTGCTGCGAGGCTTTGGGCTGTCTTTAAAGTTGAACTTGCCACCAAACAGTTGCATGCCCAGCAGTGCAAAGATGACAATAAACAAGAAGAGGAGCAGCAGCAAGCTGGCAATGGATCTCATACTGTTCAACAGGGAGGCTACCAGATTTCTCAGGGATGACCAGTACCTGAAGCAGAAATCTCATTTATTATAACTTGGGGGTGAGGGTCAATAGAGACGCACATTTAAAAAGAAAATAATTACATTTTATGTTGAATTTTTATAATTTACATTTTTTTTAAATGTTGAGTGTTTCAATAAGCAATTATCGTAGCTAAAAGATTCACAAAATTTAAATTACTTGCCCCTTATGTTATTACTTTTAATTTTTTAAACATCAATATTTCACATTAAAATGGTGTTGAACTATTTTTAATCCACGTCAAGTCAATTTTAAAATAGGCCTACAAGAATTTAGTATTTCAAAAGAATTACATTATAAATGAAGGGTCCAAACTAAAACTCTTAGTATTTGCTGGTCAAGGACAAACATGAGGTCAGCCTACCTTGTGGCCTTGAATACCCTCAGAAGCCTTGCACACCTGAGCACAGAAATGCCCAGTGGTGGAAAGACATCGGTTTTCTGCAGTATGACCTCCAGGATGCTGCACACCACTACAAAGCTGTCAAACCGGTTGAAGAGTGAAACAAAATAGCCCTGAAAACCCAGGCTGTACATTTTGACCAGCATCTCCGCAGTGAAGAGGACAACGAAGAACATGTTGGTTATAGCTGAGGAAGAAAAGGACAAAAAGAACTGAATAACCAAGGGATAGGGAATTTGTTGGTGATTGGTGAGGAAGAAAAGGACAAAAAGAACTGAAGAACCAACGGATACGGAATTTGCTGGTGATTGGTGAGGAAGGAGGGGAATATTTCATCAGTTGAACCAAAGTTTTTAAGGCAGCAAGTCTCACATTGGAAGTCGTCCAGCCAGGGAGGCTGTCCATAGTGTTCTGATGTGAGCACCACTGTGTTGAGAAAGACCAGGATAATGACTCCCCAATAAAAGGCTTGTGATTTGACTATCTTTCGACAAAATCTCCTATATCTTCTGTTCAACTTTTGAAAATGTAACCTGCAATAACAAATCTTAAATTGTAATCAAACGTTGTTTTTTTAAATGATATTCTAGAACTACATAGGTATCTAAACAGTTTTGTGTGTCATGGTATATATAGTAATATTTATAATTTTTAAAAATTTATATATTGACTCTTTAAGACTGTAACAATGCTCCCAGTGTCCACTACATTTTATCTATTTAATTTGTTGTTTTGCCCAATCTAAGTTTTTAATTGTAAATCTAGGTCATGCTATCGCCAGCTGTGATTGACAGTTGTCTTTACTTTTTATTATTTTCCAGTTTGGTTGATTTGGTATTTTATATAATTGTTTTGGTAAAAGCACTTGCAAAATAAGTTTTTTTAAAACTGCAGAATCCCATTCAGCTACCACCTCTAAACAGTTACGTAAGCCCATTGACAAAATTTACCAAACATTTTTGTATTTATTCTAATACTTATCCAGTCCATGTTTCAGGCAGAAAAATAGACATACTTTCATTTTATGAGAAGAAGAACTAATGAAAAATTATTTTTATCAATAATTTTCCCAATAGAAGCAGAATGTTTTTCCACACTTAATTTTCTCTTCTTTAAAACTTAGTCATTTTCTTTTTCAATAAATAAATAGTTCCCTAAATTTAGTATTAGTGTGTAGGGTGTTCGTTATGATTAATTTATATCACTAATGTGTGGGATTTAAATAAATGGATATAAAGATATAAGTTGTTTCGTGGTAAGGTAATGAAAAAATCTTGAGGGAAAAAATAATTCCAGTAAAATGTGAAAATACTTCCAGTCTTTAAGAGTTAATATTTATAATGAATAGCTAGTTGTATAACAACTGTATCCTTTAATAACTAAAGTAGGTTTAATGTATCTGTTATTAGGCTAAGATAACTGGCCTTTTCTGCTGGAACCACGACTGCTGAACTTCAGCATTCTCTCCCTCTTCCACCTTATCCACTGAGTCAATATCACTTGCAATTTTAGCTGAAAGTATCACAGTCAAACTCTAAAACTATTTTAAAGTATCACAGTCAAACTCTAAAACTATTTAAAAACAACGCTACGATCATCTCACTCTTTGCATACATTGAAATCATTTTAAAATAGGGAAAAAATTGTTGTTAGTTTTAAATTTTAAAATATTAAATAAATAAAAAGTTTTTAAAAGAAATTCGTTAGCTCAACAAAAAAAAACACCAGGAAGACCATATGATGAGCAGAAATTTGAGCAGCTTTTGTAAGCCAGATTCACCAGGATCATGCTAACATTGGTCCCATAGACTATCTTCTCACTATAGTAGGGAAGGAAAGGGAGGGGGGATTCTAAGAAACAAAAATTACAACAACAAAGTAGTAGTCTGATCATCAATCTATTTCATAGAGTCAAATCTATGACACAGGTTCACATTGGAAATTAAAATAAAATTCAAGCATTCAAATTAAAATTGAAAGAAATAAAAGGTTAAGTACAGTGTGGAGTAAGTCAAATAGCTGATAAATGGTGTCAATAAAGTAGTAGATACAAGGTGTGCCAACAGACAAAATCTACTTGTTTTGCTGAACTCATTTTAACCATGTCCTAGCAAGTCTTTCTTTCTGCGACTTCCTAACTTGCTAACTTTCATTAAAAACTAAAATAAAAAGAGTTACAACAAAATATCTACATTTTTTTTTCTTTTCATCAACTGAAAAAGACAAGATACAGTCTAATAGATATGGTAGGACAAGTTACAGTCTAATAGATATGGTAAGACAAGTTACAGTCTAATAGATATGGTAAGACAAGTTACAGTCTAATAGATATGTTACAACCAGGCAAATGAATGAATGATCTCTCAGGCAATATTGCAATGATGGTCCACAATGTGGGTTTTCTACATAGTAAAGATGATGCCAATGAAATCTTTGGGATTTCACAAGGTAGAGTTTCATAAAATTACTGTTTGACGCTGCCTAGCTATAGCTTAATGGTGTAGGTACCTAATAGCGCTAATGTATTTCTTTGGCTTGAAAATTGGATCAAATAACTTAGCTCCAACTTTAAAAACAGAAGAATCTCAGAAATATCAGTGAATTAGGTTTTTAATTTAACTGTGGGCGTAATAATATTTTAAAAACACAGAAGATCTAAGCATTTTTTGTTGTGTTCTTTACTGAAGGCTTTTAACAATACATTTTTCTTATCTGACTTATGAAGCAGTATCTATTGTTTGAAACTGTAATTAACTTACTAGCCTTTTCCCTTCCTAGAAGACTCATTCAACTTTTGACTTTAACTACAACAATTGCATTATTTTCAAATAATTTTTGTTGATCCAGATTTAAACAACTACCAGAGAAAATCATTACTTTTCCTCTTCTTGTTTTTTTTCATTAGCTTTAGTGACTTGCAAACAGATGTTTTGCACACTATCCTAGGCATTTGGAAAAACTAAATTCTAAGCAGTTTCTAATTTACAATATCTATAGCAAAGAAATATACCTGTTTTAAGAAAATCCATTTGTTCTATAAAAAGAGAATAGTGACAAATATCACTTTGGTAAGTTTTAAAAAATTAGCGCTGTCACCTAGAAGAATTTGTGAGAATAATGTTATAGAAAAGATGCCAAATGTAGGTATGAATTATAAAATGAATATAAGTTTTAATAGTAAAGAATATGGTAATACACTTGAGAAGGTATATAGCTGATAATATAAACTGATTATTGCCCGCTATCTCAGCTGCTATTGTATACCTGGCAATGCATTCCACGGTGCTAACCACCTAGCTAGTTAAGCTGAAAAGAATAGACTTACCAAAGGAAAAAATCCAGCAGGCTTTAGAATAAGCAAAAGAGAGATAATAAATGATAAACTGAGCAGTTCAGCAAATTATTTTCCTAGCACTTTTGTCTGTTGGCACGGCGAGCTTACCTCACGGTTTTGGGTTAGGATCTTTGAATAAACTAAAAAAATATTGGCTAAAATAACATGAGATGAGAGGAGCACATTTTTACCTGGCAGTTTTATCTACCAATGAAATGGGTGAAAATCTTGGCATTTGCTAAAGTATATAACTGCTAAAGTATATAAGTGTGCAGTAGAGCCCATTGTATGTCTTAGGCAGAACCCATTGTGTCCTACAACTGATAGGTGTAAAGTACTTAACATGAATGAGCCCATCGTGTACTACAAATAGTTGTAAAGTACTTAAAATTGTGTTCTGTAATCGATATGTGTAAAGTACATGAAGTTAGCGAGCCCATTTTGTACGATGATACTGTCAGATGTTCAAACACTTACAATGCCTCGGTGTTGCTCCCTCTTCATTTTCTTCTTCAACTTCAGGATCTATATCCTCTGGAGAATAAGTTGTGAGACATCAAAGTTCGTTTCACATTCTAGTTAACATCGACATTAAAGTTCAAATAACATTCTAGTTAACATTGACCACAAAGTTCATATTAACAAATTTTAAAATCACTCAATTGTTTATGTGTCACACCAAGCATATATTAATTCACTTGCTTGAGTGATCTAAATTGTTTGTTTAGCTGTTTGATCTAAATTTGTGTTTACCTGCTTGAGTGATCTAAAATTGTTTACCTGCTTGAGTGATCTAAAATTGTTTACCTGCTTGGGTGATCTAAAATTGTTTACCTGCTTGGGTGATCTAAAATTGTTTACCTGCTTGGGTGATCTAAAATTGTTTACCTGCTTGGGTGATCTAAAATTGTTTACCTGCTTGGGTGATCTAAAATTGTTTACCTGCTTGGGTGATCTAAAATTGTTTACCTGCTTGAGTGATCTAAAATTGTTTACCTGCTTGAGTGATCTAAAATTGTTTACCTGCTTGGGTGATCTAAAATTGTTTACCTGCTTGGGTGATCTAAAATTGTTTACCTGCTTGGGTGATCTAAAATTGTTTACCTGCTTGGGTGATCTAAAATTGTTTACCTGCTTGAGTGATCAAAAATTGTTTACCTGCTTGGGTGATCTAAAATTGTTTACCTGCTTGAGTGATCTAAAATTGTTTACCTGCTTGGGTGATCTAAAATTGTTTACCTGCTTGGGTGATCTAAAATTGTTTACCTGCTTGGGTGATCTAAAATTGTTTACCTGCTTGGGTGATCTAAAATTGTTTACCTGCTTGGGTGATCTAAAATTGTTTACCTGCTTGGGTGATCTAAAATTGTTTACCTGCTTGGGTGATCTAAAATTGTTTACCTGCTTGAGTGATCTAAAATTGTTTACCTGCTTGGGTGATCTAAAATTGTTTACCTGCTTGGGTGATCTAAAATTGTTTACCTGCTTGGGTGATCTAAAATTGTTTACCTGCTTGGGTGATCTAAAATTGTTTACCTGCTTGGGTGATCTAAAATTGTTTACCTGCTTGGGTGATCTAAAATTGTTTACCTGCTTGAGTGATCTAAAATTGTTTACCTGCTTGAGTGATCTAAAATTGTTTACCTGCTTGAGTGATCTAAAATTGTTTACCTGCTTGAGTGATCTAAAATTGTTTACCTGCTTGAGTGATCTAAAATTGTTTACCTGCTTGGGTGATCCAGTCCAGGTACCCCCTGAGGTCTTCCTCCAACTGCTGTTTTTCCCTCAGTTTCTGGAAGTCACCTCTGGCTTTTGCTTTCTCCCTTTCTTTAGAGAACTCTCTGGCATTTAGAAAAATGTTTCATCAGAACAAAGTCTATCACTCATTACATTTTATTATTAGAATAGCACTGAATCAAGACTGCTTTAATTGAAAACTGCTGATATTTCTTAAGTTTTTATTTAACTATGGAGTGTAAAATACCTACCCACTGAGAACTGATATTTCTTAATTTTTTATTTAACTATGGAGTGTCAAATACCTACCCACTGAGAACTGATATTTCTTAATTTTTTATTTAACTATGGAGTGTCAAATACCTACCCACTGAGAACTGATATTTCTTAAGTTTTTATTTAACTATGGAGTGTCAAATACCTACCCACTGAGAACTGATATTTCTTAAGTTTTTATTTAAGTATGGAGTGTAAAATACCTACCCACTGAGAACTGATATTTCTTAAGTTTTTATTTAACTATGGAGTGTAAAATACCTACCCACTGAGAACGGATATTTCTTAAGTTTTTATTTAACTATGGAGTGTAAAATACCTACCCACTGAGAACTGATATTTCTTAATTTTTTATTTAACTATGGAGTGTCAAATACCTACCCACTGAGAACTGATATTTCTTAATTTTTTATTTAACTATGGAGTGTCAAATACCTACCCACTGAGAACGGATATTTCTTAAGTTTTTATTTAACTATGGAGTGTCAAATACCTACCCACTGAGAACTGATATTTCTTAATTTTTTATTTAACTATGGAGTGTCAAATACCTACCCACTGAGAACGGATATTTCTTAAGTTTTTATTTAACTATGGAGTGTCAAATACCTACCCACTGAGAACTGATATTTCTTAAGTTTTTATTTAACTATGGAGTGTAAAATACCTACCCACTGAGAACACCAAGCACAAGGTTTAGGACAAAAAATGAGCCAATTATAATGAGACTTATGAAATATATCCAGGGCCAGTCACTGTTAATAGCATTATTTATCTATGAAAAAAACAAAATTGTAAACATCAATACATAACAAAACAAATTAGCAGGCATCCGTAAAAAAAAAACAACAAGTATTCGTGATAATCAGGATTGTAAGCAAAAATTTGTATAGTAAAAAAAATCTTGGAACATGGCTTTTATTTTCATCAATCTATATTAATAAGTGTTGATAATAATGGGTATAGATGATATTTCAAGATTAGCATAAGCTTTTAGCTTTACAGACCAGGAAATTGAATGCTAATTTTTATTTTCTGGAGTATTTAAAAGCTTTAAGACAAAGTTGTTGTTTTTTTTTTATAAATTTCATATCTGAGTATTTTGATAAGCAGTTCCAGAAAGAAAAGTAGTCAAAAATCCTCATGTAGCGTCTAAACAATGTTTTTTAGGCCCACCCAGTTGGCTTAGTGTAATAATTATTCACCAAAACACTTTACACAACCCATCCATGAGAGATGTTCTCACATCATGAGAGATGTTCTCACATCATGAGAGATGTTCTCACATCATGAGAGATGTTCTCACAACATGAGAGATGATCTCACATCATGAGAGATGTTCTTACATCAGGATAGATGTTCTCACATGAGAGATGTACTCACATCATGAGAGATGTTCTCACATCATGAGAGATGTACTCACATCATGAGATATCTTCTCACATCATGAGAGATGTTGTCACATCATGAGAGATGTTCTCACATCAGGATAGATGTTCTCACAACATGAGAGATGTACTCACATCATGAGAGATGTTCTCACATCATGAGAGATGTACTCACATCATGAGATATCTTCTCACATCATGAGAGATGTTGTCACATCATGAGAGATGTTCTCACAACATGAGAGATGTTTTCACATCATGAGAGATGTTCTCACATCATGAGAGATGTTCTCACAACATGCGATATCTTCTCACATCATGAGAGATGTTCTCACATCATGTGAGATGTTCTCACATCATGAGAGATGTTCTCACATCATGAGAGATGTTCTCAAAACATGAGAGATGATCTCACATCATGAGAGATGTTCTTACATCAGGATAGATGTTCTCACATGAGAGATGTACTCACATCATGAGAGATGTTCTCACATCATGAGAGATGTTTTTACATCATGAGAGATGTTATCACAACATGAGATATCTTCTCACATCATGAGAGATGTTCTCACAAAATGAGAGATGTTCTCGCATCATGATAGATGTTCATACATCATGAGAGATGTACTCACATAATGAGAGATGTACTCACATCATGAGAGATGTACTCACATCATGATAGATGTTCTTACATCATGAGAGATGTTCTTACATCAGGATAGATGTTCTCACATGAGAGATGTACTCACATCATGAGAGATGTACTCACATCATGAGAGATGTTCTTACATCAGGATAGATGTTCTCACATCATGAGAGATGTTTTTACATCATGAGAGATGTTATCACAACATGAGATATCTTCTCACATCATGAGAGATGTTCTCACAAAATGAGAGATGTTCTCACATCATGATAGATGTTCTTACATCATGAGAGATGTACTCACATAATGAGAGATGTACTCACATCATGAGAGATGTACTCACATCATGATAGATGTTCTTACATCAGGAGAGATGTTCTCACAACACGAGAGATCTTCTTACATCAGGATAGATGTTCTTACATCATGAGAGATGTTCTTACATCATGAGAGATGTTCTCACAAAATGAGAGATGTTCTCACATCATGATAGATGTTCTTACATCATGAGATATCTTCTCACAACATGAGAGATGTTCTTACATCATGAGAGATGTTCTCACATAATGAGAGATGTTCTCACAACATGAGAGATGTTCTTACATCATGAGAGATGTTCTCACAACATGAGAGATGTTCTCACATCATGATAGATGTTCTCACAACATGAGAGATGTACTCACATCATGAGAGATGTTCTTACATCAGGATAGATGTTCTCACAACATGAGATATCTTCTCACATCATGAGAGATGTTCTCACATCATGAGAGATGTATTCACATCATGAGATATCTTCTCACATCATGAGAGATGTTCTCACAAAATGAGAGATGTTCTCACATCATGAGAGATGTTCTCACAACATGAGAGATGTTCTCACAACATGAGAGATGTACTCACATCATGAGAGATGTTCTTACATCAGGATAGATGTTCTCACAACATGAGATATCTTCTCACATCATGAGAGATGTTCTCACATCATGAGAGATGTATTCACATCATGAGAGATGTTCTCACATCATGAGAGATGTTCTCACATCATGATAGATGTTCTCACAACATGAGAGATGTTCTCACATCATGAGAGATGTTCTCACATCATGAGAGATGTTCTCACAAAATGAGAGATGTTTTTACATCAGCATAGATGTTCTCACAACATTAGATATCTTCTCACATCATGAGAGATGTTCTCACATCATGAGAGATGTATTCACATCATGAGAGATGCTCTCACAACATGAGAGATGTTCTCACATCATGAGATATCTTCTCACATCATGAGAGATGTTCTCACAACATGAGAGATGTGCTCACATCATGAGAGTTGTATTCACATCATGAGAGATGTACTCACATCATACATTACTGTGGTCCAGCCCTCCATTGTTATACATTGGAAGACAGTGAGCATAGAGAGTCCAAAGTTATCAAAGTTTGTGATTCCGTAATTTGGCCCTTCAAACCCATCAGCACATGTCTCTCCATCTTGAGGCTCACACATGTAATCCCCACCACACACACGATTGCCCTCTGCAACTACTTCACCTGTGGGTCAAGTTAAACGAGGGTTTATCACATGTGGGTCAAGTTTAACAAGGATTATATCACATGTGGGTCAAGTTTAACAATGGTTTATCACATGTGGGTCAAGTTTAACAACTGTTTATCACATGTGGGGCAAGTTTAACAAGGGTTTATCACATGTGGGTCAAGTTTAACAAGGGTTTATCACATGTGGGTCAAGTTTAACAAGGGTATATCACATGTGGGTCAAGTTTAACAAGGGTTTATCACATGTGGGTCAAGTTTAACAACTGTTTATCACATGTGGGTCAAGTTTAACAACTGTTTATCACATGTGGGGCAAGTTTAACAAGGGTTTATCACATGTGGGTCAAGTTTAACAAGGGTTTATCACATGTGGGTCAAGTTTAACAAGGGTATATCACATGTGGGTCAAGTTTAACAAGGGTATATCACATGTGGGTCAAGTTTAACAAAGATATGTATGCCAGGAGTTAAAAAAATACTAAACAATGAAGTTTAACTTACATTTATGTGTTATGTTGATGTTTTCGTTTATACAACAAGCTTTGTGCAGTTTACCATAAAACATCTCCAGGCCAATGATAGCATAGATAATGATGACAAATATTACAAGTAGGGCAATATGTAACAATGGAACCATGGCACGAACAATGGAATTTAATACCACCTGGAGACCTGGAATAGAAACAATACTTTAAACTTACTGCCTGCTTAGACACTTTTTACTTAACTCAATACTTTACACCCATCTTAAAGGCCTCAATAATCTACAAACTTAACAAACTTACTTGGTGCCCTAGACACCAGTCTTAAAGGCCTCAATACTCTACAAACTAACAAACTTACTGGGTGCCCTAGACACCAGTCTTAAAGGCCTCAATACTCTACAAACTAAACAAACTTACTTGGTGCCCTAGACACCAGTCTTAAAGGCCTCAATACTCTACAAACTAAACAAACTTACTTGGTGCCCTAGACACCAGTCTTAAAGGCCTCAATACTCTACAAACTAAACAAACTAAACAAACTTACTTGGTGCCCTAGACATCAGTCTTAAAGGCCTCAATACTCTACAAACTAAACAAACTAAACAAACTAAAGAAACTTACTTGGTGCCCTAGACACCAGTCTTAAAGGCCTCAATACTCTACAAACTTAACAAACTTACTTGGTGCCCTAGACACCAGTCTTAAAGGCCTCAATACTCTAGAAACTAAACAAACTAAACAAACTTACTAGGTGCCCTAGACACCAGTCTTAAAGGCCTCAATACTCTACAAACTTAACAAACTTACTTGGTGCCCTAGACACCAGTCTTAAAGGCCTCAATACTCTACAAACTAAACAAACTTACTTGGTGCCCTAGACACCAGTCTTAAAGGCCTCAATACTCTACAAACTAAACAAACTAAACAAACTTACTTGGTGCCCTAGACATCAGTCTTAAAGGCCTCAATACTCTACAAACTAAACAAACTAAACAAACTTACTTGGTGCCCTAGACACCAGTCTTAAAGGCCTCAATACTCTACAAACTAAACAAACTTACTTGGTGCCCTAGACACCAGTCTTAAAGGCCTCAATACTCTACAAACTAAACAAACTTACTTGGTGCCCGAGACACCAGTCTTAAAGGCCTCAATACTCTACAAACTAAACAAACTTACTTGGTGCCCTAGACACCAGTCTTAAAGGCCTCAATACTCTACAAACTAAACAAACTTACTTGGTGCCCTAGACACCAGTCTTAAAGGCCTACTCTACAAACTAAACAAACTTACTTGGTGCCCTAGACACCAGTCTTAAAGGCCTCAATACTCTACAAACTAAACAAACTTACTTGGTGCCCTAGACACCAGTCTTAAAGGCCTGAATACTCTACAAACTAAACAAACTTACTTGGTGCCCTAGACACCAGTCTTAAAGGCCTACTCTACACACTAAACAAACTTACTTGGTGCCCTAGACACCAGTCTTAAAGGCCTCAATACTCTACAAACTAAACAAACTTACTTGGTGCCCTAGACACCAGTCTTAAAGGCCTCAATACTCTACAAACTAAACAAACTTACTTGGTGCCCTAGACACCAGTCTTAATGGCCTACTCTACAAACTAAACAAACTTACTTGGTGCCCTAGACACCAGTCTTAAAGGCCTCAATACTCTACAAACTAAACAAACTTACTTGGTGCCCTAGACACCAGTCTTAAAGGCCTACTCTACAAACTAAACAAACTTACTTGGTGCCCTAGACACCAGTCTTAAAGGCCTCAATACTCTACAAACTTAACAAACTTACTTGGTGCCCTAGACACCAGTCTTAAAGGCCTCAATACTCTACAAACTAAACAAACTTACTTGGTGCCCTAGACACCAGTCTTAAAGGCCTCAATACTCTACAAACTAAACAAACTTACTTGGTGCCCTAGACACCAGTCTTAAAGGCCTCAATACTCTACAAACTAAACAAACTAAACAAACTAAACAAACTTACTTGGTGCCCTAGACACCAGTCTTAAAGGCCTCAATACTCTACAAACTAAACAAACTAAACAAACTTACTTGGTGCCCTAGACACCAGTCTTAAAGGCCTCAATACTCTACAAAATAAACAAACTAAACAAACTTACTTGGTGCCCTAGACACCAGTCTTAAAGGCCTCAATACTCTACAAACTAAACAAACTTACTTGGTGCCCTAGACACCAGTCTTAAAGGCCTACTCTACAAACTAAACAAACTTACTTGGTGCCCTAGACACCAGTCTTAAAGGCCTCAATACTCTACAAACTTAACAAACTTACTTGGTGCCCTAGACACCAGTCTTAAAGGCCTACTCTACAAACTAAACAAACTTACTTGGTGCCCTAGACACCAGTCTTAAAGGCCTCAATACTCTACAAACTAAACAAACTTACTTGGTGCCCTAGACACCAGTCTTAAAGGCCTCAATACTCTGAACGCTCTCAGAGCTTTCACATCAAATCCCTTGAGTTGAAGTTGGGATAAAACAGAACTAATTATTCTGGGGAAAAAAGGTAAATTATGTTAAGTATTGACATCCTTTTTTTTGCAAATAATATACCTCATTAGAATTACATCTTTAAAGACATTTACAAATTATGAATTTAAAAAAAAAAACCACAAGTTCTGTCACAGCAAAAAATGACAATTTTATGATGTTACAGCATGGCTACATATGTAAGGGATAACGTAGCTTCAAAAATCACTGTATTATAACTTCAGTGTTATTACATTTATTTTAGCAGCGTATACGAAGAGGAAGGCTTATAAATTTTGGTTGCACATGATAAATGTGCTTCTCAGGGTTGCACTGGATTAATGTGATTCTAAGGTTTGCACTGGATTAATGTGATTCTAAGGTTTGCACTGGATTAATGTGATTCTAAGGTTTACACTGGATTAATGTGATTCTAAGGTTTGTACTGGATTAATGTGATTCTAAGGTTTGCACTGGATTTGATGTGATTTCTATCACACAACACCATTACTACACCACCACCACTACACCATCACTACACCACCACTGCACCACAACTACACCACAACCATTACCCCACCACTACTAAACCTCCACTACACCACCATCACTACACCACCACCACTACACCACCACCACTACACAACCACCATTACACTACCATCACTACACCATTGCTACACCACCACTACAATACCACCACAACACTACTGCTACCCCACCATCACTACACCACCACCAATACCCCACCATCACTACACCACCATCACTACACCACCACTACTACACCACCATTAGTCCACCACTACACAAATAACCACTACCCAACCATCACTGCACTACCATTACACCACCACCACTACACCACCACCACACCACCACCAATACAGCACCACCACTACCCAACCATCACTAAACCACCACAACACCACCAACACTACACCACAAACACTACACCACCACCACCACTATACCACCACCACTCTACCACCACTACACCACCACCACTCTACCAACACTACACCACCACCACCACTATACCACCACCACTCTACCACCACTACACCACCACCACTCTACCAACACTATACCACCACCACTCTAACAACACTACACCACCAACACTCTACAAGCACTACACCACCCCCACTACACCACCAACACTACACCACCAACACTACACCACCAACACTACACCACCACCACTCTACCAACACTACACCACCACCACTATACTTTTATTTCTCTTAGAGAGGTTAGTCAAAATAATGTTGATAAAAAGAAAATAAAGACAAATGGTGCAAGACTTGGAAACAATGCGGATAAATATGGGGAACTGAAGATATATACTTAAGAAATCGACCCTATCAAAACGACCCGCTACTAAATTGCTACCTCAATACAGCTCGTGACAAAACGGCCCCGACAAAAGGCCCCGACAAATGGCCCCGACAAAAGGCCCCGACAAAAGGCTCCGACAATTCATTGTTTCCAGTTTCCCCGTTTATCTCGCAGTACTGTTTGTTGTTAGTCATGTATCTGACAGAATAGAATCGCCTTAGATCTGACAGAATAGACTCGCCTTAGATCTGACAGAATAGACTCGCCTTAGATCTGACAGAATAGACTCGCCTTAGATCTGACAGAATAGACTTGCCTTACAGCTAGCTGACAGAATAGACTTGCCTTAGATCTGACAGAATAGACTTGTCTTATAGCTAGCTGACAGAATAGACTCGCCTTAGATATAACAGAATAGACTTGCCTTAGATCTGACAGAATAGACTCGCCTTAGATCTGACAGAATAGACTCGCCTTAGATCTGACAGAATAGACTCGCCTTAGATCTGACAGAATAGACTCGCCTTAGAGCTAGCTGAGAGAATAGACTCGCCTAAGATCTGACAGAATAGACTCGCCTTAGATCTGACGGAATAGACTCGCCTTAGATCTGACGGAATAGACTCGCCTTAGATCTGACAGAATAGACTCGCCTTAGATCTGACAGAATAGACTTGCCTTAGATCTGACAGACTAGACTCGCCTTAGATCTGACAGACTAGACTCGCCTTAGATCTGACAGAATAGACTCGCCTTAGATCTGACAGAATAGACTCGCCTTAGATCTGACAGAATAGACCGGTGGTGCAGCGACAACGGACAATTGATAAATGTCAGTCATGAGAACAGTAAGACATTTCCCAGTGAGATTTGTTGCTGTTTCACGACATCAGTTGTCAAAACTTGATACATAAAAAGTCTTGATAAACCGGCACATTTGAACATTGTGACGTAACGTCTTATGGCGTTAGACGGCAGGTGAAGATTTATAAATAGCTTGACAGAACAAGCAAAGACCTCTCAGTGAAACTAGATCGTCGCTTTGTTGCTGATATCTTGTCAAGTGCGTCTTGGTCGCCCCTGGCTCACGTTAGCACGTACAATAATGCACGTGCACTGGTGAGCAGCAGATAATCTCTGTTCGTGTGCCGCATTGTTGCGTTAATGTATTGTGGAGAGGACGCAGAAGGCAACAGTCCAAATTCTTGCTAAAAGTCATCTTCATATTTTGGCGAGACATAAGACTATATATATATATATATATATATATATATATATATATATATATATATATATATATATATATATGGTATCGTTAATAAAACATTATACCACTGTTAATATTCTATAGATTAATTCGTCAAAAGTTTTACAAAGATATTTTAAGTTTTTAAAAACCCAGCTTTCCACGCAAACCTTCTCGTCGTACAAACATAAGTACTCGTCAATTTATTTTAGCATGCTGTTTGTGAAAACATTACCCATCCGGTGTTGAACGAACGGGTTGTAAAACAACCGTTGTGAATTAACCATCAGGCTGTAACAATACAACTTTATGCCACCCCCCACTCACCCCAACCCCTCAAAGGTTACAAACACCATTCTGCCACCCCCTCACCTCAAACCCTCAAAGGTTAGAGTGTAACACCATTCTGCCACCCCCCCCCCCCCACTCTAACCCCTCAAAGATTAGAGTGTAACGGTAACATTTCAGCGCCCCACCTATTAGGATGTAATACGCGCCCCATCGCTCTCCGGGACGTAAAGACTGTAACTTATTAAAGATTTCTACATGCTTCAATGCGCCCAGAAAGGTAGCCTACTGAAATAAGAGTATATCTGCAGAGTTTCTTCCAGGCATCCCGAAGAAAGTCTACCGCCCCCCCCCCCCCGAAGGAAATGGATTTTATATAGTAAACATACACTGCCCCCCCCCCCCCCCGAAAAATGTTGACCGCCCCCCCCCCCCCCTCCCGAAAATTTCAAAAGTCCCCCCCCCCCCCCGCGAGAAAAAAGTCTGGAAGAAACACTGAACACCGAGGTAGCATATGCCTACGGTTACGTTACATCTTGTAAATAATGTTTCATTGTTCATGTTATTCTTTTTGTCTAGAGGAAAATGTTAGGAAGTAAAACTCGAAGAATTATTGTTTGAACCGGCTTGACGTTGACCGGCTTGACGTTTGACCAGCTTGACGTTGAACCGGCTTGACGTTGGACCGGCTTGACCGGCTTGACCGGCTTGACGTTGGACCGGCTTGACGTTGGGCTTTCTGACCGGCTTGACGTTGGACCGGCTTACAAGGTAGAGGTTTTGACAATTCAAAGTTATAGAACGGTTTAATTATTCAAGCACCCAGAGAAATCACAAGCTTAAACATCCTGTGGCGTAGCTAAACATTGCGAACCATTGGACCAGTGATAGATTTGGCTAAAGTACTGCTCGCGACAGTCGACCGACCCTTCGACACTTTTTTTTTCTTCTTAGCCTTATGTTGAGCAACATTTATAACATTAGAAATACTTCTCTCTGCACCGTGTTGTGTGCCAAAAATGTGCCACTTGTTGAATCGGTATCTAATCTAGTATTATTTGGGTGGTATTTTTTGCAGGTAGGGCTGGTAGGATTAGGATTAGGTTCAGTGTTACGGGATTAAGTTCAGTGTTAAAGGATTAGGTTCAGAGTTACAGGATTAGGTTCAGTGTTACAGGATTAGGTTCAGTGTTACAGGATTAGGTTCAGTGTTACAGGATTAGGTTCAGTGTTACAGGATTAGGTTCAGTGTTACAGGATTAGGTACAGGACACCAGGACCCCTGAATGCACCACATTTACCACCATGACCCCCGCATACATTTACCACCAGGACCCCTGAATACAACACATTTACCACCAGGGCCCCTGAATGCACCACATTTACCACCAGGACCCCTGAATGTACCACATTTACCACCATGACCCCCGCATACATTTACAACCAGGACCCCTGTATACAACAAATTTACCACTAGGACCCCTGAATACACCACATTTACCACCAGGACCCCTGAATACACATTTACCACTAGGACCCCTGAATACACCACATTTACCACCAGGACCCCTGAATACACATTTACCACTAGGACCCCTGAATACACCACATTTACCACCAGGACCCCTGAATACACCACATTTACCACTAGGACCCCTGAATACACCACATTTACCACTAGGACCCCTGAATACACCACATTTACCACCAGGACCCCTGAATACACATTTACCACTAGGACCCCTGAATACACCACATTTACCACTAGGACCCCTGAATACACCACATTTACCACTAGGACCCCTGAATACACCACATTTACCACTAGGACCCCTGAATACAACACATTTACCACTAGGACCCCTGAATACACCACATTTACCACTAGGACCCCTGAATACAACACATTTACCACCAGGACCCCTGAATACCACACATTTACCACCAGGACCCCTGAATACACATTTACCACTAGGACCCCCGCATACCATAAAAAGTACTCACTCCTACACACTCCCACATAAAGTACCAAAACACATGTTGCTTAGTTCAAATACACACTTTGAAAGGTGTGCGCCTTATCACTGTTTCATGTCAAATTAGATTTTTTTTTTTTGTTAATTGCTTCTGCTCCAATGAAACGGAATTTATTTTCTTTACCGTATATAATTTAAAAAAAAACCCTACATTTTTCGTAATTTTGCCGAAAGATTTTTGAAAATTTAAGCCGATACAAACAAAATACATTTGATCGCGTCGAGGTGTTTAAAAAATTGTTTTTACTTTGCATCAAAATGTTTAGGCCTATACGGTTAAGCTATATTGAATGGCAATCTAAACCATTTCCATGAAACAGAATAGGTCTATAACGAATATAATTTTGCTTTGATGAAATTCCTTTTATTGTTTTGGGGGGTTTTAAAAATCAGGCGGTTATTTTTCTACATTAAATAAAGCCAATGATTATAATGGCTTTGTGCGTCACTAACTGGGTCAGACAGTCAGACAATGGGCGAAATGTGGGTCATATACTGGATCAGACGGGTCAAAACGTGGGTCATACGATGGGTCAGACACGGGTCATAACGTGGGTCATATACTGGATCAGACTGGTCAAAACGTGGGTTATACAATGGGTCAGACACGGGTCATAACGTGGGTCAATGGGCCAGACACGGGTCATAACGTGGGTCATATACTGGATCAGACACGGGTCATAACGTGGGTTATACAATGGGTCAGACACGGGTCATAACGTGGGTCATATACTGGATCAAACAGGTCAAAATGTGGGTTATACAATGGGTCAGACACGGGTCATAACGTGGGTTATACAATGGGTCAGACACGGGTCATAACGTGGGTCATATACTGGATCAGACACGGGTCATAACGTGGGTTATACAATGGGTCAGACACGGGTCATAACGTGGGTCATATACTGGATCAAACAGGTCAAAATGTGGGTTATACAATGGGTCAGACACGGTTCATAACGTGGGTTATACAATGGGTCAGACACGGGTCATAACGTGGGTCATATACTGGATCAGACACGGGTCATAACGTGGGTTATACAATGGGTCAGACACGGGTCATAACGTGGGTCATATACTGGATCAAACAGGTCAAAATGTGGGTTATACAATGGGTCAGACACGGGTCATAACGTGGGTTATACAATGGGTCAGACACGGGTCATAACGTGGGTCATATACTGGATCAGACACGTCAAATGTGGGTTATACAATGGGTCAGACACGGGTCATAACGTGGGTTATACAATGGGTCAGACACGGGTCATAACGTGGGTCATATACTGGATCAGACACGGGTCATAACGTGGGTTATACAATGGGTCAGACACGGGTCATAACGTGGGTCATATACTGGATCAGACTTGTCAAAACGTGGGTTGTATAATGGGTCAGACACGGGACATAACGTGGGTCAATGGGTCAGACACGGGTCATATCATTGGTCAGACACAAGTTCAAACATGGTTCCCGACTCCAAGTTGATACAGAGTCTGACACTAAGATTCAGCCATACATCTGGTATGTGTGTTGTATGTGTGTTGCAAATGAAATAAACCAGCCACTATATGTTTAACCGCAGTTAGATCGAGATCTTTCTCACAGCGTTAACTGTCTGGTGACTACGTCAGCCACTGACGGTTTGATATTCGAACCTATACCCAAGTGGGTGAGTGCAGTGGCTTCCCCTCCCCCGCACCTAATCATTGCCGAACCCTCCACTCCCCCACATCCAATAAAAGCCTAACTCTTCACCCCCCCCCCCCATCTCCCCCAGCCAATAATGGCCAAACCCCTCACCACCAGCGCCGCCCCCACCGGTACAGCAGCACTAATGTGAGAGTGCGAAGATTTGTCTGGGAGACTTGGTGAGTCAAATCGATCAAAAGAGCCAGGCTTCAAGTTATCGTTAGCTTCCCTCAGCTTCCGCGGGAGTAAATACGGCTCAGACACCAGCAACTTTTATTTACTCTCCAACTTTTCCTTGACAAAAGCTAACTGAATCTTCAATTGTTGAGACAAGCGAAAGAAACAGAATAATCAAAGGCCAGAAGGTTTTAACCTCTATGTTGACGTGTTCAGTATAACATTCCGTCGTAGTGGGGCCATTAAAAACTTGATTATCTAATACATTCAACGGAATATTTCTGGTCGAATTAATAATAAAGTGGATTGATTCACTGTGATGTCAGGCATAAAGCTGAATTTGGGATCAAACTACTCAGGCCCTTGTTGTATGTCATGCCCTTATTGTATGTCAGGCTTTTATTGTGATGTCAGGCTTTTATTGTGATGTCAGCCCTTGTTGTGATGTCAGGCTTTTATTGTGATGTCAGGCTTTTATTGTGATGTCAGGCTTTTATTGTGATGTCAGGCTTTTATTGTGATGTCAGGCTTTTATTGTGATGTCAGGCCTTTATTGTGATGTCAGGCTTTTATTGTGATGTCAGGCTTTTATTGCGATGTCAGGCTTTTATTGTGATGTCAGGCTTTTATTGTGATGTCAGGCTTTTATTGTGATGTCAGGCTTTTATTGTGATGTCAGGCTTTTATTGTGATGTCAGGCTTTTATTGTGATGTCAGGCTTTTATTGTGATGTCAGGCTTTTATTGTGATGTCAGGCTTTTATTGTGATGTCAGGCTTTTATTGTATGTCAGGCTTTTATTGTGATGTCAGGCTTTTATTGTGATGTCAGCCCTTGTTGTGATGTCAGGCTATTATTGTGATGTCAGGCTTTTATTGTATGTCAGGCTTTTATTGTGATGTCAGGCTTTTATTGTGATGTCAGCCCTTGTTGTGATGTCAGGCTATTATTGTGATGTCAGGCTTTTATTGTGATGTCATGCCATATTGTGAAGTCAGGCTTTTATTGTGATGTCAGGCTTTTATTGTGATGTCAGGCTTTTATTGTGATGTCAGGCTTTTATTGTGATGTCATGCCATATTGTGATGTCAGGCTTTTATTGTGATGTCAGGCTTTTATTGTGATGTCAGGCTTTTATTGTGATGTCAGGCTTTTATTGTGATGTCAGGCTTTTATTGTATGTCAGGCTTTTATTGTGATGTGAGGCTTTTATTGTGATGTCAGGCCCTTGTTGTGATGTCAGTCCTTTATTGTTAAGCTATGACGAAGCTTGCAATGTATTCACCAGAAGTCGATACCGTCTAGTTGCCAGATAAAAATTACTACAGTATAGCAAGGTCAAAATTATTGAAAATTAGGGAATTAAGAGATTATAATAATAACGTTTTGTTAATGTTTCTGTAACTGGTATGTGATCCAGTAAATCAATATAACCCGCAATATAACAGTCTGTGTACCTCAAAATAACGGTATGTCACCCCATGTCTGAGTATGTCACCCTCTGTCTTAGTGTGTCACCCTCTGTCTTAGTGTGTCACCCCCTGTCTTAGTGTGTCACCCCCTGTCTTAGTGTGTCACCCCCTGTCTTAGTGTGTCACCCCCTGTCTTAGTATGTCACCCCCTGTATTAGTGTGGCACCCCCTGTCTTAGTGTGTCACCCCCTGTCTTAGTGTGTCACTCCCTGCCTAGTGTGTCACCCTCTATTTGACTTACTCCTTAAAACCGTGTGAGTCACGAGTAAGAGTTTAATGTATTTTCAGTCGATATTCTTACTACTTTAGTTCCATTTAGCTGTAATGGCATTATGTGAATGGAGAATTATGTAAATGACTAGATGAGATAAATCACGCGAGCATTAAGGTTCTATCGAGGCAGAGTAGCGTCCCCTACACAGAATCTATCACTGAACGTTTTCTTGTCTCCCCTACTTAGAGCCAGCTCCTCTAAAACCGAACGTTAAAGTTAATTTTAATCTGATTTCACTTTGATGATTGAGCAGGTGCATATTTTTATGCGTTGTATTAATTACTCGGTGTATATATAGCACGTGAAAGATTTCAGCTGGCTTCATTAAGGCTAATTAAAATAAAAAATTGATCACAGGCGCCGACATCGTTTCTGTCTGAGAATGTGGTGGTGCCAGTTCTTAGAAGAAAGAAATTTTCTTGAGTACCCATGGCTGCATATCTGAGACTTGTCTGTCTACGTACTCGAGACTGTAGGTGGGTGGTGTACAGTGGGTGGGGTGTACAATGGGTGGGGTGTACAATGGGTGGGGTGTACAATGGGTGGGGTGTACAATGGGTGGGGTGTACAATGGGGGGAGTGTACAATGGGTGGTGTGTCTGTACAATGGGTGGGGTGCACAATGGGTGGGGTGTACAATGGGTGGGGTGTCTGTACAATGGGTGGGGTGTCTGTACAATGGGTGGGGTGTCTGTACAATGGGTGGGGTGTCAGTACAATGGGTGGGGTGTCTGTACAATGGGTGGGGTGTCAGTACAATGGGTGGGGTGTCAGTACAATGGGTGGGGTGTACAATGGGTGGGGTGTCTGTACAATGGGTGGGGTGTCTGTACAATGGGTGGGGTGTTTGTACAATGGGTGGGTTGTCTGTACAATGGGTGGGGTGTCTGTACAATGGGTGGGGTGTCAGTACAATGGGTGGGGTGTACAATGGGTGGGGTGTACAATGGGTGGGGTGTCTGTACAATGGGTGGGGTGTCTGTACAATGGGTGGGGTGTCAGTACAATGGGTGGGGTGTCTGTACAATGGGTGGGGTGTCAGTACAATGGGTGGGGTGTCTGTACAATGGGTGGGGTGTCTGTACAATGGGTGGGGTGTCAGTACAATGGGTGGGGTGTCTGTACAATGGGTGGGGTGTCTGTACAATGGGTGGGGTGTCTGTACAATGGGTGGGGTGTCTGTACAATGGGAGGGGTGTACAA
Organism: Physella acuta; assembly: GCF_028476545.2. Classification (NCBI taxonomy): domain Eukaryota; kingdom Metazoa; phylum Mollusca; class Gastropoda; family Physidae; genus Physella; species Physella acuta. The sequence goes on along the minus strand of NW_026732232.1, from coordinate 798,907 downwards.
TGGGTGGGGTGTACAATGGGTGGGGTGTCAGTACAATGGGTGGGGTGTCTGTACAATGGGTGGGGTGTCTGTACAATGGGTGGGGTGTCAGTACAATGGGTGGGGTGTCAGTACAATGGGTGGGGTGTACAATGGGTGGGGTGTCTGTACAATGGGTGGGGTGTCAGTACAATGGGTGGAGTGTACAATGGGTGGGACGTCATTATATCCAGGTGAAATTTGTGTACAGCTCAGAACTCCGGGCATTAAAAATCGAGGTGAACAAAACATAAAACAGAATTACCAGCTATTAGCCCCAGCAATGCTATTAGCCTCAACCATAACTGCTGTTATAGATTATTGTTTCACGTGCGGTTAATGTTAGCACCCCCCCCCACGCTATTTTTTGGTGGGCCATATGTGCATTCGCCACATCCATTACCATATCACATACGTTACCATACTACCTCATTTATAAACCTTTCATCACATACGTTACATTAATGCATTCTTAGCCAACAAACGTTAAATCCTATAAAATAACAATACATTAGATCGTCTACAGAAACAACACAATAGAACACCAAAATAAACAAACATCCTAAAACATCAATACAAGCAGCACACTCTATCATCATTACAAACAACACAAAAGAACATCATTACCAACATTACACTCGATCATCATTACAAACAGCACACTCTATCATCATTACAAACAGCACACTAAAACATCATTACAAACAGCACACTAAAACATCATTACAATCATTACACTCTATCATCATTACAAACAGCACACTAAAACATCATTACAAACAGCACACTAAAACATCATTACAATCATTACACTCGATCATCATTGCAAACGGCACACTAAAACATCATTACAAACAGCACACTCGATCATCATTACCAACATTACACTCGACCATCATTACAAACAGCACACTCGATCATCATTACCAACAGCACACTCGATCAACTATACAAACTTTGAACTTTTAATCAGATGGGGAGTGTAGGGCTGACACACAGGAAGATGCGGCTTTGATAACGATATCCAGATGCTTGCCCGTACAGCACTCCTCCACCGGAATGTTACTTGAACACACCCCATCTGCACAATTTTGCCTGAACGCATCCTATCTTCTCCTGGAACTTTTTCACAACTTTAAAAATCGGTACTTTTTTAAGCAAGGGGGGAAGTTCGTTCAAAAATATTTTTCCCCAACTTCCTCTACAAATATTTTTTTTACTTCAAATTACAGTTTAATGAACCAACGCAGTAACGTCACGCTTTTTTAGAAATACCCCATCACCTCACTTCAAGATATACAGTCATAAATTTTTTAACATATATTTTATATATACACACACACATATATATATATATTATATATATATATATATATATATATATATATATATATATATATATATATATATATATATATATATATATATATATATATATATATACAAAAAATATTGGTGTATGAGGCGAGAGTGAATGTATTGAATTAGTGGCACCAATACAACCCGGTGCGACTAACAAGCGTCCACCACTGCAGTAGTCGTGATATGACTTGACCAATCCATCACAGCGATATCAATCTATCCTAGACCGCCGTATCGATACACGAGATCGTCTGACCTGCCAGAGACGGCAGGTAAATGGCAGGTAAATTTAAATGGTGTGAGCAAGGTGGCACGTACAGGTTGGATTAGCCGACCTGCACGTTGGCATGTTTCAGATCGTAAAGAGCTCCGTGTTCATTTCTGTTACAGGCCTTTGTTTAGGTCACAATCTGTCGGTATGTCTGTGTCTGTCTGTCTGTCTCTGGGCGGGTTCTATCAATAAAGAAAAGTTAGCAATAATTTTAAAAAAATGAACCTCTAGCTCTGCAACTGTAGCCCTAATCCTCACACGTCATGTTTTTAGTGTCAAAACAGGTGGCTTATGCCGGTCACTCTAATTATGCATGCCGTACAGTTTAATTATGGTGACATTGGTTTGGTCAGCCTGGAACAGTAGCTAGAAACGTCTTAAGCAAATCTCTTGATGTTGGTTACGACAGAAGTTGAGAATAAATTTTAAAATCTGAAGAAATCGCTGGGTCAGGTGGGTTGATTTTTAAAGCACAAAATCAAATGAAACATTCCAAATATGTTAGCGTGAGTTCTAAAAACTTAACATTTTAAATGTGTGTCTGTTAGCGTGTATTTTATTAAAGTGAATGAAACATTCCAAATGTCTTCTGTCGTGTGTTCTATGGAACCCCACATTCCAAATGTCTTCTGTCGTGTGTTCTATGGAACCCCACATTCCAAATGTCTTCTGTCGTGTGTTCTATGGAACCCCACATTCCAAATGTCTTGTGTCGTGTGTTCTAATGAACCCCACATTCCAAATGTCTTCTGTCGTGTGTTCTATGGAACCCCACATTCCAAATGTCTTCTGTCGTGTGTTCTATGGAACCCCACATTCCAAATGTCTTCTGTCGTGTGTTCTAATGAACCCCACATTCCAAATGTCTTCTGTCGTGTGTTCTATGGAACCCCACATTCCAAATGTCTTCTGTCGTGTGTTCTAATGAACCCCACATTCCAAATGTCTTCTGTCGTGTGTTCTATGGAACCCCACATTCCAAATGTCTTCTGTCGTGTGTTCTAATGAACCCCACATTCCAAATGTCTTGTGTTCTATGGAACCCCACATTCCAAATGTCTTGTGTTCTATGGAACCCCACATTCCAAATGTCTTGTGTCGTGTGTTCTATGGAACCCCACATTCCAAATGTCTTGTGTCGTGTGTTCTAATGAACCCCACATTCCAAATGTCTTCTGTCGTGTGTTCTATGGAACCCCACATTCCAAATGTCTTGTGTTCTATGGAACCCCACATTCCAAATGTCTTCTGTCGTGTGTTCTATGGAACCCCACATTCCAAATGTCTTCTGTCGTGTGTTCTATGGAACCCCACATTCCAAATGTCTTGTGTCGTGTGTTCTATGAAGCCCCACATTCCGAATGTCTTGTGTCGTGTGTTCTAATGAACCCCACATTCCAAATGTCTTCTGTCGTGTGTTCTATGGAACCCCACATTCCAAATGTCTTGTGTTCTATGGAACCCCACATTCCAAATGTCTTCTGTCGTGTGTTCTATGGAACCCCACATTCCAAATGTCTTCTGTCGTGTGTTCTAATGAACCCCACATTCCAAATGTCTTCTGTCGTGTGTTCTATGGAACCCCACATTCCAAATGTCGTGTGTTCTATGGAACCCCACATTCCAAATGTCTTCTGTCGTGTGTTCTATGGAACCCCACATTCCAAATGTCTTCTGTCGTGTGTTCTAATGAACCCCACATTCCAAATGTCTTCTGTCGTGTGTTCTATGGAACCCCACATTCCAAATGTCGTGTGTTCTATGGAACCCCACATTCCAAATGTCTATCTGTCGTGTGTTCTAATGAACCCCACATTCCAAATGTCTTCTGTCGTGTGTTCTATGGAACCCCACATTCCAAATGTCGTGTGTTCTATGGAACTCCACATTCCAAATGTCTTCTGTCGTGTGTTCTAATGAACCCCACATTCCAAATGTCTTGTGTCGTGTGTTCTATGGAACCCCACATTCCAAATGTCTTCTGTCGTGTGTTCTATGGAACTCCACATTCCAAATGTCTTCTGTCGTGTGTTCTATGGAACCCCACATTCCAAATGTCTTGTGTTCTATGGAACCCCACATTCCAAATGTCTTCTGTCGTGTGTTCTATGGAACCCCACATTCCAAATGTCGTGTGTTCTATGGAACCCCACATTCCAAATGTCTTCTGTCGTGTGTTCTAATGAACCCCACATTCCAAATGTCGTGTGTTCTATGGAACCCCACATTCCAAATGTCTATCTGTTTGCGCTGGTCTTAAATAGTGAATCGAAATGAGTAAAAGCCTACAGGGAAACTAATTGAATCAATAATTTAAGCTTAAAAGAAATTAGCGAGCGTGTTTTTTTTTTCTTGTTTCATTTACCTCCTTTAAAAAGTTCCTGAGAAAAAGCATGGTTTAACTTAGTTGCTAGTCGGTAGCAATCGCTAGCAGTTGGTAGAAATCGGTAGCAATATGTAAGGTGGTAGGGATGGTAGTACAGTGAATGGGTGCTATAGGAAATGTGTGATTGTTGTTAGGGGGTTTGGATCTCCAACTGACCCCCCAAAATGACAATTGTTTCACGTTAATTAATCACACTAATCAACGACGGGGTGCACTCGAGTCTAGTTCTATTCTATTCAAAAGAGTAATTATCATAATAAAATTTTTTGCGCTATCAAAAATAATATGGAATATATGTGTGTATTGTACGTATGTGTTTATGTATATCAACACACATGTATACACATTAATATTGGTATATATATATATATATATATATATATATATATATATATATATATATATATATATATATATATATATATATATATATATATATATATATATATATATATATATATATATATATATACAAACATTTCAAGCCACGTCTACGGCTATGGTCAGTATCACGGCCAAAAAAATGTGTTGTCATGTAGAATCCAGCCTACGTATCCAACACTACAGGATAGGTTCGTGTTAGCCGACCTATCCAACACTACAGCAGGTATAGGCTCGTGTTAGCCTACCTATCCAACACTACAGGCTCGTTTTGGCCTACCTATCCAACACTACATTATAGGCTCGTGTTGGTTCAGGAGCAGACACGAACAGCTGGATGCGAACATCCCGGCTCGACTCAAGGGTAGGACGACACCGCTACATCCTGCCACCTTCTTGTAAATTAATAACGTTATTCTCGGCAAGCTGCGCACCAGCACATACGGCAAGGTCCTCGAGGACACGACCCGAGACGTAACATAAGGCCTGATCAGACGATTTTTTCCCGCTATCCAAGTCTGGCAGACGTCAGCGGGAGCTTATGAAAACCATGTATCAGCTCACGGCAGGAGTGGGTAGTCTGCAAACAAAACAGACTGGGTAGGCTGAAAGATGTAAGACGACGACCACAAAACATCTTCAGTTGGCTGCCTTGGGTATTTTAATGTAAACATCGGCCACGTGAGGCAAGGCATAGTTGGGGTGAGGTGAAAACATACACCGGCTTTTGTTGTTTACTTTTTTTACCATTTTCCCAGGAGTATCAATTGAAGTAAAAGCTTTAGGGAGAATCGTATTGAAACATTGAAAGACACAATCAATCTAATTAACTGTGCTCGTTACAACTTAACATTACGGCTAACCGTTACAGTTTAAATGCGGCTATTAACCCCGTTAATTGCTCGTTATGCCGTCTTCACGATGCTATCAGTCATCGAATGGTGGGTACGTTAAATCGGTATCGATTTCTTTACATTGACACGGCACATTTATTTCCTGTCACGTGACCTAACTGATGTCCGCGCTGCCGTCCCTAGTCCATCTGCTAGCCGCTGTCCAGGCAGGAGAATCCAGAAGGTTGGCATCGTCCATTCTATGGCACTCCCGATATGATGGTATCGTTTTGTAGAAGGAACGATACTGGTGATTTAATGGTGATACGACGATCATCTATTGAAAGGGTTGATACTCGGCTTTACGATACGGTATGATAGTATCGGGCCTTATACTCGTACTTAAGATGTGTGGGTTGTTTTATTTTTCCACTGAAATCTTAATCCGTCCACTCCATTGTAAAATGTGATCCACGTCAACTGTGGTGAGCACAGTAGAATGATGTAACGTCTCCAACACACACTCAACACACATGCATAATAAGTTCATTTTGTTAGCTCCAGAAAACTGATATCGTGATATATTTCATATATATATATATATATATATATATATATATATATATATATATATATATATATATATATATATATATATATATATATATATATATATATATGGTGTTGTGTTGACTTGGTTAAATGTGTTTGATGTACGCCAACAAAAGAGGCCCTGTTTAAGTTTAAGTGTGTAAGAAATCCTATTGATTGATAACAGCGTTTCCTGTTGTGCTCTTTGTTTACCAGCTATCACCACTTTCAACGCTTTCTCCCAACACGTTTTTTCTCTTCCACTCTGCTTCGTTCCTCCAGGATGCTTGAGAAAAATTTGGAATGGCTAAAAAAAACAACCAGCAATTTGCTTTACTTGGCATTGAGTGTGGTGGTCATTCACAAGAAGAGAGGTAGCACTTAACACCAAGTAGCGCTTTCCACGAAAGGTAGCACTAATACAGCCTAGCTTTCTATACTACTGGCTTTTAAACCAGTACAAAGGAGAAAAACAAGTTAAATATAAAGTTAAAAACAAAAGTCTTTGGTTCATTGAATGGCAAAACCACGGTCGATGCCATTTATCTACAACTCTAAGGACGAGTTTTACCCCCATGCAGCCAAGGTTAACTATACATACACACACATACTATATGTATAATATATATATATATATATATATATATATATATATATATATATATATATATATATATATATATATATATATATATATATATATATATATATATATATATATATATATACTTATTACACTTCAAATGCTGATTTTTGCAAAATGTCAGTCTGTCTGTGGGTTTGAAGGTCAAGCACATTTTTCCCTCATAAATTCGTTTCCGGTGACAACGCAAGAATTTCTATCTTATCATTCCTTTTTTTAAATCCACATAACTAAATAGAAGGAAAGAACGAAAATCTAAAAACCTTCATATTAGCGTGTTTCTAAATGCACTATAAATTAAACAATAAAATAAACTCTCTTTTTTAAAATATGCATGTTGGTCGATCATGAGATCACACATTGTAACGACTGGATATTTACTTAAAGAAAGATTTTTTTTTTTATTTCAGTTAGTATTTAACGTCTGTTATCATAACGGTTTTTATTTTTGTTTTAAACCAACTTTCACTTTCTGTGTGCTCAAGCCATACCGCGTTGTTTTTTTTAAAAGTGTAACCGGAAGCTTCAGCGTTATAAAAATAATTAGCGCGTTGGCATGTAGAGATCATAGTTTGTTTCTGGTTTCTCTCGGGACAGGGGGTGAGGGAATGAGCACTACACCCCCTTCCCCCCCCCCCCCCCCCCCGAGCACGACAACCGCCCCCCCTCCCCTCAGGACGAAATTTAAAAAATATATAATTTTATAATTTATATAGAAAATATATAACCAGTGTCTCACCCCCCCCCCCCCCAAAAAAAAAGTCTGTTAAAACCCTGATAGAGATCCCAGACAACTCCCTCTATCTAAAGGTTTGTCTATACTGTATTTATAAAACAGAGGGAGAAAACGTCTAAAGGTTTGTCTATACTGTATTTATAAAACAGAGGGAGAAAACGTCTAAAACGTTTGTCTATACTGTATTTATAAAACGGGGAGAAAACGTCTAAAACGTTTGTCTATACTGTATTTATAAAACAGAGGGAGAAAACGTCTAAAACGTGTGCCTATACTGTATTTATAAAACAGAGGGAGAAAACGTCTAAAACGTGAGCTAATATGAGGCTAAGTTGGTACATGCGGGAGGAATAAAAAAGTAAACGGGGTATGTAGGTGCAAACGTGTGTACAGAGAATGTGCTGCTCACCACGGAAGTTATGTGGACACAACGGAAATACCTACAGGTAATGGGCATCAAAGTATACTGGGGCGGGGCGTGTGGGTATACTGGGGTAAGGGGGCCATATTGGTATACTGGGGTATGGGGGCCATATTGGTATACTGGGGTATGGGGGACATATTGGTATACTGGGGTATGGGGGCCATATTGGTATACTGGGGTATGGGGGACATATTGGTATACTGGGGTATGGGGGCCATGTAGGTATACTGGGGTATGGGGGCATGTGTGTAAAAGAAGCATCGGGCATGCATTTATACTAGGGCATAGCGGGCATGGAGATATACTGGAACATAGGAGAGGGACCAGAGGTATAGTGGAGCACGGTAAGGGTGACTGTTTTAACAGGGATCTAAGATAAGACGAGACTGTGAGGTTTATACAAAGTATTTTGGGTTTATCTCTCAAGACGATCGTCTTGTGTAGTCTGGCAACAACAGGGGCTTACACAGCAGGACACAAGACCTATCGCTAAAATACTGGGCTCATTAGTGGGCTTATTAATTGGCTTTCGGGCTTCTAAAATGAACGTGCACTGAGGGTTATCAAAAGGTTTTATTCGTGGCTTATATAACAGGCGGGGAGCGGGAGGATTTGAGCGCAGGAAAACATGCGTGTATCTACACTCAGGTGAGGTAGGGGGGGGGGAGCGGCACGAGTTACGATGTTCACATTTTTCTACATCTCGGGCAAGCCAGGTAAAATAAGACAACATTCTCATTCCTTCCGCCCCCACCACACATTCACCCTGCGGGTTTTCCCGTTGCTCGGGCTACATTGAGTATTTTTTTCCCCGCACGAGAAAATTATTAGCAGCCTAATTATTGTGTTATCATCAACTCCATTCCTACATCGTGTACAGACGGTTGCCGGCAATAAAACGGTCCCCGTGAACAACGAGAAAAACTGTCGTTTACTTTACGCTACAACTATAAACAACAACCACTTTAAAGGGCGATGTGTGCGAAGTTTAAATTCAGGAATGAGTTCACAATTACATAACTATTTTTTCTGGAAATTAAAACTGAATACAAATAAAGTAGCGATGTTTTAAAAAAACCTATGTGTATTTCCTTAGATTAAACTTTGTATGTGGGGGGGGGGGGGTAATAAGGATGGGGGTGGGGGTATTTATTTTGTTGACAAGATAAAAAATGCGACTTTCATACACATGTTAACTAATACAATTAAAAGTTAATTAAAAATATTTTTATCTTCAAACACAATTATTGCTACAAAAACGTATCGATGGAGAAATCAATAAATCCGGGATATGACACAGGGCCGACAAGCGAACTTGTTGAATCACGTTCAATTGAGTCTAAATAATTCATCGTCGTATTGAGGCATGAGCTTCGGGGAAACAGCCAAGTGCTGCAGTTTGTGTTGGTTAACGATTTATTCTAGCACAACACCATGACACCAGTTTGTGTTGGTTAACGATTTATTCTAGCACCACACCATGACACCAGTTTGTGTTGGTTAACGATTTATTCTAGTACCACACCATGACACCAGTTTGTGTTGGTTAACTCAAAGATTTATTCTAGCACCACACCATGACACCAGTTTGTGTTGGTTAACGATTTATTCTAGTACCACACCATGACACCAGTTTGTGTTGGTTAAAGATTTATTCTAGCACCACACCATGACACCAGTTTGTGTTGGTTAACTCAAAGATTTATTCTAGCACCACACCATGACACCAGTTTGTGTTGGTTAACGATTTATTCTAGCACCACACCATGACACCAGTTTGTGGTGGTTAACGATTTATTCTAGCACCACACCATGACACCAGTTTGTGTTGGTTAACGATTTATTCTAGTACCACACCATGACACCAGTTTGTGTTAGTTAACTTAAAGATTTATTCTAGCATCACACCATGACACCAGTTTGTGTTGGTTAACGATTTATTCTAGTACCACACCATGACACCAGTTTGTGTTGGTTAACGATTTATTCTAGCACCACACCATGACACCAGTTTGTGTTGGTTAACGATTTATTCTAGCACCATACCATGACACCAGTTTGTGTTGGTTAACTCAAAGATTTATTCTAGCACCACACCATGACACCAGTTTGTGTTGGTTAACGATTTATTCTAGCACCATACCATGACACCAGTTTGTGTTGGTTAACTCAAAGATTTATTCTAGCACCACACCATGACACCAGTGGACAGAGTGGACAGTTGGTGCGGACAATAACAGAGTGGACAGTTGGTGCGGTCAATAACAGAGTGGACAGTTGGTGCGGTCAATAACAGAGTGGACAGTTGGTGCGGTCAATAACAGAGTGGACAGTTGGTGCGGTCAATAACAGAGTGGACAGTTGGTGCGGTCAATAACAGAGTGGACAGTTGGTGCTGTCAATAACAGAGTGGACAGTTGGTGCGGTCAATAACAGAGTGGACAGTTGGTGCGGTCAATAACAGAGTGGACAGTTGGTGCGGTCAATAACAGAGTGGACAGTTGGTGCGGTCAATAACAGAGTGGACAGTTGGTGCGGTCAATAACAGAGTGGACAGTGCGGTCAATAACAGAGTGGACAGTTGGTGCGGTCAATAACAGAGTGGACAGTTGGTGCGGTCAATAACAGAGTGGACAGTTGGTGCGGTCAATAACAGAGTGGACAGTGCGGTCAATAACAGAGTGGACAGTTGGTGCGGTCAATAACAGAGTGGACAGTTGGTGCGGTCAATAACAGAGTGGACAGTTGGTGCTGTCAATAACAGAGTGGACAGTTGGTGCTGTCAATAACAGAGTGGACAGTTGGTGCGGTCAATAACAGAGTGGACTGTTGGTGCGGTCAATAACAGAGTGGACAGTTGGTGCGGTCAATAACAGAGTGGACAGTTGGTGATGTCAATAACAGAGTGGACAGTTGGTGCGGTCAATAACAGAGTGGACAGTTGGTGCGGTCAATAACAGAGTGGACAGTTGGTGCGGTCAATAACAGAGTGGACAGTTGGTGCGGTCAATAACAGAGTGGACAGTTGGTGATGTCAATAACAGAGTGGACAGTTGGTGCGGTCAACGGCTTGGGAGTTGAGGCAGTAGGCTCGAATGGTTTGGCACTCATGGAAAATAAACATGTTCAAATGTATTTAGCCTATCTTTAGTCAGTATTGCCAGCAATTAGAGTTTGTTCGGTCTATACAGCTAGCATTGTGTAGGGACTCGCAGAGTCAATTTGGCTCAATTAATACCCACGTGTCAAATCTGCGATCGTTTACAGGTTGCGTAATCGTTAGCGGTATAAAAAAAAACCATTAACCATGGATTTCAGTTATGCCCGCCCAACAAGATTTACCGTATTTACTCTGTAGTGAGTCCATCTATACGTGTGATTTATTGTCAGGGGAAGGAGAAAGGAAAAGAAAGAAAAAAAAAAGGGGGTGTGGTGGGGGTAGACTTATAAATGGATCACAGGAGACGTTAGAATTTTTTCCAGGTAAACCGAAGAATAAAGTTGCGTGAACAGCAAGATGTTGTGATCTAGAGTCTCAGCTTCTCTTTATTCTCAGCACAATGATATCGTCTTAGGGAGACTCACGCAGCATTTACTAAGGACAGTATATTCTTAGGAAATCGTTAAAAACATTAATTTTCTGAATAATTAATACTAACTGTCATTCGTTTAATTAACGTTAATTTTACGTAATAATTTCTGTTAAGTTGAAACTCCAAATGTCACTATTATACACATGATTTATTTTTAAATTGTCTACAAACTAGGGAAATTTTTTACTTAAAATTTGAGATGCTTTATGTTTTAATCTGCAATGTTTTCAACTGTAATGTAATGGTTCCATCAAAAGTCAACTGTAATGTAATGGTTCCACTAAAAGTCAACTGTGATGTAATGGTTCCATCAAAAGTCAACTGTGATGTAATGGTTCCATCAAAAGTCAACTGTGATGTAATGGTTCCATATGTACTGCCCGGCCCCACCCGTTTCACCGGTCACCAGACGCCGTAGTGTAGAATGCAAGTATCGCATAAGGTGTAGGTTAAATGTTTGCCCCCCCCCCTTCCCAACGGAAATCGAAACGACACAATCTTATGGGTTCGTGCTGGCTTACATCGAGAGGATTATCCAAACACATTTTTAAACTCACAGCAATGAAGATTAAAATGTATTTAATATGCGGTTTTTTTTATGTACTGGAGAACAGTGTTTCTTTCAGGCATCTCTTCGTGGGTGGCACCTCCACCCCCCCCCCCCCCCCCCCCGACCACGAAGCACGACTACCGCCCCCCACTCACCAATTCCCGAACGAAATAGAATTAATATCGAAAATACATACTTCTACCCGTGTCTGCTTCCCCCCCCCCCCCTTCCGGAGAAAAAAGTCGACAGAAACACAGCTAGAGAGTATAAAAGATGCCCTTTTTTATCACCAATATTTTACTTCCGGCATCTGTGTCTTTCTTCTTCCCAGTTCGATTCAAGTTTCGGACGAGTCTGTCGAGCTACGTTTTGTATGTGATTGGGATATATAGTGCATCTCAGCAGTAGTGTCCCCTGGTAGGTAGACACCCGCTGAGATAAACTGGGAACCATTATGTTTGTGATTTACTGCATCTGGGCAATATAGTGCCACGGCTATTCCAGATGGTGTCACACTGCGCCTATTTATGTTATTGTAAATATAACTTTAAAATGTTACACAGATAAATTTTCTATATTTTGTTTTGGTGTCACCCCTTGCAAGGTGTCACCAGGAAATTTCGCATCCCATTCCATACCCCATCCCTTGTGTGGATGTGCAGGCTATAATTATGGTGTACGCCTAATAAAAGCAACATTTACCAATACAAATAAAGACAGTTTGACAGTAATCGTTTCGAGTAAATCTGTTCAGCTGTTCCAATGTAAAAATAAAACTGTTGTTTGTGTTGATAAACGAAAAGCAAATAGTTAATCCGTAATTGCCAAGTTTCACCAAGCCAATGTTTAGTTTAATCACAAAACCAACACCCGCTCCCCTGTACGCTGTAAAGGCCATACCAGACGTGATTACCGATAAGAACAAGGCCAGAAACAGCAAGGCCTGAATGCTTTAGTCATTAGCTGCCGCAGTAGTGGAGAGTTCGAGTGCGCGTCAAACCTGGTTAAAAAGTTGTTGAGAAAAAAAAACACGCCAAAATAAAGTTGAATGCTCAAGTGTATGTGTACCTAGGTAATTGCAGGTTTGTATACCTGGCACCTGGGTGTCTGTCGGCTTGTGTACCTGGGCGTCTCTAGGTTTGTATATCTGGGTGTCTGTAGGTTTATGTACCTGGGTGTCTGTAGGTTTGTATACCTGGGTGTCTGTAGGTTTGTAAACCTGGGTGTCTGTAGGTTTGTAAACCTGGGTGTCTGTAGGTTTGTAAACCTGGGTATCTGTAGGTTTGTATACCTGGGTGTCTGTAGGTTTGTATAACTGGGTGTCTGTAGGTTTGTGTACCTGGGCGTCTCTAGGTTTGTAAACCTGGGTGTCTGTAGGTTTGTATACCTGTGTGTGTGTAGGTTTGTGTACCTGGGTGTCTGTAGGTTTGTATACCTGGGTGTCTGTAGGTTTGTATACCTGGGTGTCTGTAGGTTTGTATACCTGGGTGTGTGTAGGTTTGTGTACCTGGGTGTGTGTAGGTTTGTGTACCTGTGTGTCTGTAGGTTTGTGTACCTGGGTGTCTGTAGGTTTGTGTACCTGTGTGTCTGTAGGTTTGTATATCTGGGTGTCTGTAGGTTTGTATATCTGGGTGTCTGCAGGTTTGTATATCTGGGTGTCTGTAGGTTTGTATACCTGGGTGTCTGTAGGTTTGTGTACCTGGGTGTTTGTAGGTTTGTATAACTGTGTGTCTGTAGGTTTGTATACCTGGGTGTCTGTAGGTTTGTATACCTGGGTGTGTGTAGGTTTGTATACCTGGGTGTGTGTAGGTTTGTGTACCTGGGTGTCTGTAGGTTTGTAAACCTGGGTGTCTGTAGGTTTGTGTACCTGTGTGTAGGTTTGTAAACCTGGGTATCTGTAGGTTTGTAAACCTGGGTGTCTGTAGGTTTGTAAACCTGGGTGTCTGTAGGTTTGTAAACCTGGGTGTCTGTAGGTTTGTAAACCTGGGTGTCTGTAGGTTTGTATACCTGTGTGTAGGTTTGTAAACCTGGGTATCTGTAGGTTTGTAAACCTGGGTATCTGTAGGTTTGTATAACTGGGTGTCTGTAGGTTTGTATATCTGGTTGTGTGTATAATAGCAGAGATTACATAAAATACTTTCAAACATAAAATTTTAGCTGTTTGTGTGGCCTATGAAAGCAAAAGAGAATCGCAACTGAATGGGTTTGCAAATTTACCACGAACATACGAAGAGTTATAAAAGCCCATCTAATGCAGGGTGTTAAATAAACACTGCCATTACATTCTTTTTTGTTTGTTGTGTGATCACTTTTATATCAGGTTTGTTGGGTGATCACTTTTATATCAGGTGTAAAATCTATCAGGTCAGACCAGCTAAGAAGTGAAACATTTTTTTTTTTAAATAAACACAGCAGCCCTAGTTCTTGTTTAGCAGTTTGTTTTCAGGAGTTAGACTAAAACATACAAGTTTCTATAGCCACACACGTGTAATGTCCCTCCCACCCCCACCCATGTTATAAACTCACCCAACCATGCCCCGTATTTCTCCATGTCCACAATACAACACGCTTCATCATCGAAAACTTCAACGTGACCTTAGTATAAAGTAGAATAGTGCTGGTGTATAGGAACAGTCACACGTTGATCGATTTACTTAATACATCAGTAACCTCAGCATACAATATAGCCAAACTTTAAAATGTATCAGATTTTAGATTTTACAGTATATATTTTACGCCGGTTCCAAACCCGTTGACACCCATGTAAGACCGAAGTCGAACCAAACCAGGACTTATAACTACGGACAGGTTGTCACACAAGAGCAGATAAATCAGGAGCATTGTTTTCCTCCCACCTTCCCACACACAGAATCAATTAGGATTTTATCTGCTTGATCGCGCTACCCGCCCGCCGTGGAATCACAACATTGGTGCCCATACTTAGAACTTCTGCAGTATGGTAGCTGGTGTACTCGCTACCTTTCATTTTCTTGTTGGGGGAAAATAAATGTAAGACATATGGTGGACATCACCCTACATCTGAACATACACTACCACGTCTAAACATGAACTACTGTGGCAAACCACACACACACACACCTTCCGTCTAGACACGTACTACTTTGGTGACCCCCCCCCCCTAACAAACTGTACAACCCTCCGTTCACGTTCCCTAAAACATGGATGTTATCAAATACAGCGCTTGGCTTTCCTTGAGGTCGGCTTTAATTGCCCCACTTTGTAAAACAGAATCTGAGAAGTGAACTGTATCATCGCATACATAAACAAATACAGCGGTGGGTTATCTTCATCTTCAGGCAGATATACAACCAATACACAGGGGTGGGGGCCGTCGGAGCTGGAGGGGTGGGGGAGATCTGATAAACAGAGGGTTGGGGGAGATCTGAGAGGTAGGAGGGGTTGGGGAGATCTGATATACAGAGGGGTGGGGGAGACCTGAGATATACAGAGGGGTGGGATGATCTGCGATATAGAGGGTGGGGGAGACCTGAGATATACAGAGGGGTGGGATGATCTGCGATATAGAGGGGTGGGGGAGACCTGAGATATACAGAGGGGTGGGATGATCTGCGATATAGAGGGTGGGGGAGATCTGAGATATACAGAGGGGTGGAGGAGATCTGCGATATAGAGGGGTGGGGGAGACCTGAGATATACAGAGGGGTGGGGGAGATCTGCGATAAAGAGGGGTGGGGGAGACCTGAGCAAAGGCGTAGCGAGGGGAGCGGGGGGACATATGTCCCCGGGCGCCGACCTAAGGGGGGCGCCAAATTGAAAGTGTGAGGGGGGTGCAAATGAAAAGTTCGAGGGGGGGGTGCAAATGGAAAGTTTGTCCCCGGGCGCCGGGAAGGGTCGCTACGCCTCTGGACCTGAGATATAAAGAGAGGTGGGGGGATCTGAAATATAGGCCTATAAACTTCCGGCAGAAGATGCAAGTAAGCATAACTTGCTCCTAGCATGATAACTGCCTAGAGGCAAACGGAGTCGGAAAATAAAAACTGGGATGTGCAAATAGCTGAAACAATAGCATAGTAGGGTAACGGGATAGTCATTAACTGACGTTATGAATCCAAGTTTTTTTTTGTTCAAAATGCCCATTATGCTAGAATCTGATACTGTACAGGTGTGAGAACAGAGTATGAATAAGCGCAGAGTTAAATAAACAAGGAGTAAATCAGAACATTGTCGCTAATCGATAAATTGTCATCACAATGATCATTATTAAAGCACGCTGATCAACGAACGAATGTTTAGTTTTTTTCCTGTGGTCACCATGTCTTTGCCAGGTTTTTTTTTAAGCCATCAGGGCTAGTTAGTCACACTGTAACAAACTAGCTGTAGCTCAGATACTGACATAAACTGACCATCTTTAGGGGGTATTTTCCACGTTTTTACCCCCCCCCCCCCCCCCAACATCTTACAAAATACCCTCCAAAATTGACGTCACGCTTCAGACCCCACATACAAATTTGGATATTTTTGTGAAAGAGCTTTAGCCCTCAACAATAATGGAGAATGGTCAAGACAGGTATATAGATCAATCTTTATACAGGCTATATATCAAATATTCAGTTAAAGAAATTACGTTTTAAAATGTAATAGTGTAACATCATACTTTCTTACACTCAATGAAATGTCATTTATGGATATACACGTCCATTCTCAAAAAAAAAAAATGAAATACACACAATAGCAGGGCTAATACTTACCCTATGACAACAATGGTAAAATCTAAAGCATTCCAGCCATTTCGTAGATATGCTCCTTGGTGCATAACAAAGCCGTATGCAATAATTTTAAGTATTCCCTCCAATAAGAATATCACTAAGAAGACATATTCAATGCCATCCTGTGGAAGTTAAATTGTAAGCATTTTATTTCAGTTTATGCGATGATGGATGAATCGGTGTGGACAAAGATTAATTAGTCTTAGCTTATTCTTTAGAATGTTAATACGGCAAAAAGAAGAATTGGTGGTGGAACAGATGATGGGACAGTTGGTGGGACCAGAGGCGTAGCGAGGGCGGGGCGAGGGGTGCGGGCCGCACCGGGTGACACCATTTAGGGGGTGACCCCATGGCAAAAAATTACAATATATATATATATATATATATATATATATATATATATATATATATATATATATATAGTTTATTTGGGGGGGGGTGACACCACGACGTGCCGCACTGGGTAACACCCGACCTAGCGACGCCACTGGGTGGGGACAGAAGATTTTGGTTTTGGGACAGTGTGATGACGCAAGTTTACGTCATATAGGTCACACAGAAGTTAGCAGAAACAGAGTAGTTAGGTAGACCAATAGAATTACAGGAGACGACCGGTCACGTTGGACGGTCAGATGACCACTGAAGCGTGGGTCAGCAGTCAGACAGAGGTAACGCTAGGGGAGAGACGTAGAAGTTGAAATTAAATATAGTGTCAGAGTTTGTCATTGAAGTGTGTAGGGAGAAATCAAGTGTTAGTATTAGTTAGATAGTGTTAGTAGACAGTCAGGCGTAGTTAGGGTACGAGTCGATGCCATGTGTAAATAAAGAACTGTATAATATTGAATTGGACCTTTTGTGTTGATTCCACACTGTACCATGCGTACAAAAGACGAGGCGACCCCCGAAGGAAGAATATATACCGCATGCTCATTACGTAGCATTACGATTACTGATTGTATAGAATCAAACTTTCTACAACCCTGCATTACATTTGGTGGTAAAACTGCCAGTATCACATTTGGTGGAGCAGCGGTTTTTTCAACTTGCACCCTCACAACTGGTGTTTCTTCTACCCCACCCACACAGACAGAGAAGAATTTAGTGGTGGGACAGAGAAGATTTTGGTGGTGAGACAGAGAAGAATTTGGTGGTGAGACAGAGAAGATTTTGGTGGTGGGACAGAGAAGATTTTGGTGGTGGGACAGAGAAGATTTTGGTGGTGGGACAGAGAAGATTTTGGTGGTGGGACAGAGAAGATTTTGGTGGTGGGACAGAGAAGATTTTGGTGGTGGGACAGTTGTTGGGACAGAGAGGATTTTGGTGGTGGGACAGTTGTTGGGACAGAGAAAATTTTGGTAGTGGGACAGAGAAAATTTTGGTAGTGGGACAGAGAAGATTTTGGTGGTGGGACAGTTGTTGGGACAGAGAAGAATTTGGTGGTGAGACAGAGAAGAATTTGGTGGTGGGACAGAGAAGATTTTGGTGGTGAGACAGAGAAGATTTTGGTGGTGGGACAGAGAAGATTTTGGTGGTGGGACAGAGAAGAATTTGGTGGTGAGACAGAGAAGATTTTGGTGGTGAGACAGAGATGATTTTGGTGGTGGGACAGAGAAGATTTTGGTGGTGGGACAGTTGTTGGGACAGAGAAGAATTTGGTGGTAAGACAGAGAAGAATTTGGTGGTGGGACAGTTGTTGGGACAGAGAAGAATTTGGTGGTGGGACAGAGAAGATTTTGGTGGTGAGACAGAGAAGATTTTGGTGGTGGGACAGAGAAGATTTTGGTGGTGAGACAGTTGTTGGGATAGAGAAGAATTTGGTGGTGGGACAGAGAGGAATTTGGTGGTGGGACAGAGAAGATTTTGGTGGTGAGACAGAAGAATTTGGTGGTGGGACAGAGAAGATTTTGGTGGTGAGACAGAAGAATTTGGTGGTGGGACAGAGAAGAATTTGGTGGTGGGACAGAGAAGAATTTGGTGGTGGGACAGAGAAGATTTTGGAAGGTGAGACAAAGAAGATTTTGGTGGTGAGACAGAGAAGATTTTGGTGGTGGGACAGAGAAGAATTTGGTGGTGGGACAGAGAAGAATGCAAACATTATATGTTCATTGAATGACAAACAAAATGTGTTCATGAAACTAAGAAGAAATAAGTTGATAGGGGAAAGGAGTAAGAATTATTTATGGGACAATCATAAGAATCAGCTCATGAGAAAAATTATTTTCTTATTTATTCAGCAGCAACTATAATTAATCTGTCTTCAAATATTTTTTTTCTCATTTTTATACCTGATGATTTTTTTAAATAAACAACTTTCTGATTCCTTCTGGATATATAATTAATCCTCTTACATTAGCCACAGAGTACTGCCTGATTTATCAATAAACTATGGGATATCATGTAATAAATTATACTGACTTTATAATGCACATAGAAATGTGTGCAATTAGAAGCTGTGTTATTAACCCATTGAATTTTTTAATTACTTTAATTATCTGAACACTAATTCAACATAGCTTATGATATCAGCAAATTTAAACAACTTTCACTGATCTAAAAAGATGCTAAGTGCAGTAAGACAGATAAAGATATACAGTTGCATGAATCTATGTGAGGCATGCATTTATTACAAAAATACTTACTAGAGCAGAGTTGACATAATTAGAATCACCTTGGGGGTATGGTGTATAAATAGCAAGAGCAACACAATTAGAAAAAATGGTGATCAATACCAAAAACTCAAATGCTGTAATTTTAATTAAGGAAATGATGTATGAATGTGTCTAGTAAAGTCATTAATCATTTTAAATTGGTAATTGTAAAACCTAAATATCAGATGATAATTAATAGAAGATTGCCATATTAAATAAGTTGTCACTAGCATAAAAAAAAACAACGGAAGCTGTAATTATGGTAGTGTACAAAACACAATAACAACTCAATAAAACAATTTTTTTTTAAAAAGAAACATCAACAGATAGGCCTAAATAACCACAAACAATAAAATTTAAAAAGAAACATCAACAGATATGCCTAAATAACCACAAACAATAAAATTTAAAAAGAAACATCAACAGATATGCTTAAATAACCACAAACAATAAAATTTAAATGCTTTTAAAATTCTGGATTTGATAAAATCTCTATTTTTTAAAAAAAAGGATATTTGTATTCTGCAACTTGTATACAAAATTTGCGTATAGGATTTTTCAAAGTCATACAAAAGAGCGCCCGCGCAGGGCGAACATTTTGGTTTTGTTGTTTCCTCATGTTGGCTCGCTTTCGTACAGTGGCCGCTCCTTGAGCTGCAGCAAGGGCTGTACTCCAGCCGGTGCTTAAAGCTCTACCTGAGTCTGTTGTATTCAAAGCAAGGCCACCAACAACACTAGCGACCGCTGATGTATTCTGGGGACCAAGAGGTTTATATCCAGAGCCGCCTCCAGCTCCTCCCCCAGGGTCTTCACCACCTCCCCCACCACCAACTGGCTTTGGAGGTGAGTTGACAGATCTACTTGGACTGTGTCCCCCTCCTCCACCAATCTCTCGTTTGGGACCAGGTGGCTGATCATGGTTGACCCCTGAGAAAGAGACGGAAAAATTAAGTATTTCCATGATGAAGAAGCTAATCGTAACATAGGTCTTCTTATATTTAGTGCATATAGTGCATATCTTTATTCTCAGACTAGCTCTTATATCAAGTCAACATAAGTTTCAAATCCTTAAGCAAAAACAATACTAAGCTTGAGTTCAATCAGAACAAATTCATACTACTGAAAAAATTATATTTAAACGATGGTAACAACAATTAAATTAAAATAATTATTTTATAACAGCTCAAACGTTTACTTTCATCTCTTTTATTTTTCTATTCTCACATCTTGTAAAACAGCTAACTCTGATATATTGGAATTAAATGTAAACACCATTTTCTAATGAATCTTAATCACAAAAATCAGCTTTATTAAATAATTAAAATATAAATATACATATATATACATACATATATATATATATATATATATATATATATATATATATATATATATATATATATATATATATATATAAAATAGAGGCCTTTTGGAAATTGTTGGGACCCAGGTTAAATAATGTTTCATTATAAAGCATTGATTTTTGTATTAAAAATTGTACAAACATGATCTTAACTTAACTTAATATAACTTAACAGATATAATATGATGATTCTACAGTTTTAGTTTTAAAATACTTTTTTTTTAACTTAAAAGGATATATTTGCTGTGTTTCTATGAGAAAGCAATTTTAGATTACTTTGTATTTAATAAAATATTATGTACGGGAGAATAACATTATAAAACATTAACTATCATTTTTTGTCAATACAATACAAAAGCAATGTGCTTTTAGATACAACTATATTTTGTTGTATTGGGAAACCTTAAATACTCCAGCTATTATGAAAGTAAAAAACAACTTTATAAAATTACAATATAAAAATAATCAGTTTTGAATAAATAAAATGTATCCTATTTGGATAGTTATGTAGATTTATTTTTGGTCAAACAATGCACACTTTTGAGCATTTTTGAAAAAGGATAAGTCTGACCTACGTAGATTAACTGTTTCACAGCAGAAAATTGTGGCACCACTCAGTGAACAAAGTCATCTTGTCACCACTTAGTGAACAAAGTCATCTGGTCACCACTTAGTGAACAAAGTCATCTGGTCACCACTCAGTGAACAAAGTCATCTGGTCACCACACAGTGAACAAAGTCATCTGGTCACCACTCAGTGAACAAAGTCATATGGTCACCACTCAGTGAACAAAGTCATCTGGTCACCACTCAGTGAACAAAGTCATCTGGTCACCACTCAGTGAACAAAGTCATATGATCACCACTCAGTGAACAAAGTCATCTGGTCACCACTCAGTGAACAAAGTCATCTGGTCACCACTCAGTGAACAAAGTCATCTGGTCACCACTTAGTGAACAAAGTCATCTGGTCACCACTCAGTAAACAAAGTCATCTGGTCACCACAACAGCAATTAATTGTTTTATATGGGCCTAAAACAATTCCTTAGATCATATCTTTTGGCATATGAAACGGGGGTGGGGGGGGGGGGGGATGGGGGCGAAGATGACACACTTTATAAAATCACAGGATAAAGGAGGCCTATGTATTTTTTTTATTTTGTTTAGGGGAGGAAGCAGTGCCCTGGAGAGATGCTTGATAGAAATCATGCCCTTCTCCCAAACCATTTTCATTTCTTAAACCACCGCTATCATAACCCCTCTCCCCTCACACACACAGGATAATCACATGTAGTTTTAGGGGAAAATCATTCATGACATCTTTAAAATATGTATGTGTCTTGAACTGTTCATCTACTCATTCTAGAAGGCAAAATGTTTACAAAAATAAAGATAAAGAAAATAAAGTGCTATAGGGTCTAAGACAATGCTCCTATACCAGGACTACACCCCATATATATATATATATATATATATATATATATAGGCCTATATATATATATATATATATATATATATATATATATATATATAGGCCTAAAATAAAACAAAAGGATAAACCACCAACCCACCCCATTTGTGTTGTGTTGTATTGTCATGGTCCCTTTTTTATAGAACAATCACAATGCCAGCTTGGATGATTTTCTTCCATTTATAAGGTTGACCGTGCTTAGTTACATTTTAATTTTAATGAAATGTAAACTAAACCAGTGCTAAACAAAAGCACATGGATCTAGTGATAGGTTTTTAAACAATTGAGAGGGAAAAAAAGTTCGGATACACATTATTTTTGAAATACGTTAAAAAGGTGACTGACCTAGTTGGTCTAGAAAACCACACGTCTGCCTAGCCAACGCCATTAATAAATCAAAATCAATATTTAAAAATACACGTTTAACCTCATTCCATAAAATAACTACAGGTCCTTTTAAATTACAAAAGACACACGTGAAGTTAATTTTTCATATTTCAAAACGTACTTTTAAATTCCATACTTTAAATTGCTGTCAAACTGGCTCGCTAACTTGTGAGCCGAGGGTCACTCGACTCACGTTTGGTATGTTCATGTGTATCGGTACTCACGTCGAGAACAAGCAGACCCGTGTAACTTGACCATATCTAAACATAGTAAGTGTATTAATTATACAAACCTGTTGGCGAATTCGCCATTATTAGGAACCAGATAAGGGGTTGTTCCTAAACAGAATTTATTTTTATCTCATTATTTCATCCATTTTCACAAAGATAAAATCTTAAATAAATTGACGAAGAATATATTCCATCTTGCATCCGGGCATCACTATTCCGACTCGTTCTTCAATAAGTTTTATTTTATCAAAGTTTCTGATGCGATCGATACAATGTCTCGTAAGCTTTGGAAAATCACTTCATGTTTATTACAAAACAAGATTTTAATAACACAACTGCACACTTAAAATAAATAGTGAATGTAACTAGATTTGATACGGGATTAACCGCACGCCCGTCCTTTATTGCAGCCTAGCCGCATAATAAAAACGATTTAAATAGATTAGCGGTACGTTTTGGAAGGCATTTTCTTTAGTGTTTACGGTAAAATGTAAATTATATAACGATTGATTATAAGGCAGGTTTTGTAATTAAAACAATGTAAAATTAAAATGGAAATTTTTGGGTACTTGTTTTAATTTTTGTTTAGGGTTTTGCAAGGCAAGAGGAAATAGCAGCCCGCTCAGAATTTGCTGCGCCATGTATAGAAGCCAACATGGCGGAAGAAAGCCGTATGAATCTAGCTGCATTACAGCAAAGAGATCCGTACATAACGGAAATTATCGACAAAGCTGTGAAAGTTACTCTCTACAAGTTTTCACAACAGATGTCGAAATGGGTAAAATATTTTTATGTAATTAAACCTGCTTTTGAAAAAAATCATTTTCATTAGACTGGACGTTTGGGCTAGCTAGAGATCAGAATTCGAGTTGTTAGCTGGCTAGCAGCAGGCTATGCTACTGTCTGTAACTGTGAGTAAATCTCGATCTTATCTAGAGTAGATTTCATCTGCGCGGTCAAGCCACGAAGCGGTCATCGTCTGTTCATTGCTTTGTATAATAATTGTTTGGATGTTTTATTACAAACTACCGGTATCTGCTGTCCGCATGTCCATTTCTAAATCTATCCAGGTCAAATTCTTTTGTTTTCTCCTTCTGGAAGACAAGTTTTTAAATTTTTAAGTTGAGGTATGACGACAGCCGGTGATCCCAGTTCCCCGGATGCAAACACTAGGTCCGGGATGAGACGAATAAAACCAACCAATCAAAGCTTTTTATAATTAGGTTAACTGTAAATAGTAGGTTGAATTATGGATTTTTTAAAATAAAATATTCTGTTATTTCAAATACACCATTAAGTTCCTTACCCCTTAAGAGAACATTTGACACCACATTTAAATATCTAGCTTATTCGGTTGACGAGAAAAAAGAGAATTTGAAAATTTAGCTAGAATGGAAAATGAATGACAAAACAAGAATCTTGCTCCTGGACCGGCATAACATGACGCCGTGAACTTGTGTGCACGAGCTTTTAATTCCCGCCATGGTAATTGCGTCAGCTTAGGTCATTTACTCACCGGAAAATAACAAAAAGCAACTGGTTGATAATAAAACTTAGATCTAGTTATTTTATTATTTATTAAATTCTACTCTACATTTTATTCATACCATTTTAAGAAATAATGAACACCTACATAAATCAAACGACCATAATAAATATTTTTATTTCAAATTCTAATTTTAAATAATAAATATGCATAAAATAATATGATAGTAATAGTTAAGATAGTTTATAAATGCAAATACATTTTACACTCAATCACATTATATTGAGTCAACAGTGTGGCAGCTGAGGTTCATACATGGTATTAGTGTCTTTTTTTTTTTACATTACATTTTTTTCATCTTGAAAACATGACGTATGTGATTTTTTTTAAAAAATAAAATCTCCAAACATCGTCACTCGCGTGATTGCTTGCTTATGTTTACTATCCTGTGGATGAAAAATCCCACCACGATCGCGGGGTCACCGTGACTTCAGCAGGCCTACAGTACACGTCATAGAATGAACACGCGTACACGAGATGGTCGGTGTCTTCACTTCTCTCTCCCCCCCCCCCCCCCTCTTCTTCAAGCAAATTGAAAAAGTGACCTACTTCCCTACTTCTGGTCATTTTTTTTAGTTCGGTCATTTTTTTTTTAAGTTCGGATATCAGGCATGCTAGACAGCCAGCTGTATAAAAAAAATATTTTTTAAACTAGATCTACGTCTAGCTTAAAAAAATAAATAAATAAACGCTTAAAATGCCCGTAAACAGATTATTTAGCGCCAAAAAAAAGGCCGCTGAACGAGCATTTTTTACAATACGCAGCAATGAAAAAGGCTAACGGCCAATCAATTAAGTCTAAAAATCGCCCGTAATTAGGCCTAGCTATGAAAAAGGCCACTGAACGAGCAACACTGATTATATAAACGAATAGGCCACGCGGCGTTGACGAGGTCAACCACCGGTCACGAATGCAGCAACGGTCGGCCCACAGTGAAGGAAAAATCAATATACTAATAAAATTACTAATACAATAATAATGTCTATAATTTTACTTTTTCCACACATGCTACAATTGATTTATAATTAAAATACTAGACTTAACAGTTCATTCCGTAAAAAACAAAAACTAGTTGTTTCAGTCTGGCAACTAGCGTAACAATGACGTCATGATACTTAAAATAGCGGATAGAAATGTCAGCGTGGGTACCTCATCCTCGAGGAAGATTTTAGAAAAAGTAATCAAAAATACTGTAAATATACATGATAAATATATCAATTATATATTAATGTACAGTTAGTCGAGCCGTTTTCCCCGTTAGTCGGTCGTTTTTGGCGGCGGTTCAGTTTTTACGGAGAGTGCTCCACTAGAAATCCTCTCATTATTTACAAACACGAATCTTGCGATTTTTTCTGGCATTCTAAGGCATATTATCCATTTTATTAGCAATTTGCATTAAAATAATGATGAGAATTTGCGATATAAACAGTTTTTTCATTTGTCGTGGATGGGACCCCTAAAATAAACGGAAAAACCGTCAGAAAACGATGCGTGACGTTTCAGGGTCAGAGGTCAATCCTGCCATCTAAGCAATGCGCCAGACTAGTAAATAGCTTCTACATATGTGCGGGACCCTGTAAATACTATAGCTAAGGCTATTAAATAGTTTTTCTCACTAAATCTAGAATTTACGCAATTATCAATTTAAACATGACCACTGAATAATAGACATCCATATTTAATCCATTAGGCACTAACTTTGGAGTTTTTAGTTCGTTTTGAACTAAATTAGTTAATTTAATATTTATTGTCAATCACTACCATGTCCAACACATCTCTCCATGACAACTCTTCTTAAGCTTGAAGCTAAAGAAAACCACAAATCAGGTTAGACTCCATGCACAAGAGTTCCTCACTAGTGATCACCAAATAGCGGTCACGTGGTTTTTAAAAAATAAAAATAAATTGGTTGTGATATGGACGCCGGTCTTATAAAAAAACAGCTCACAATATTTGATTTCTTTTTTCATAGACTGATAAAACTAATAATGCTTTACGTTCTCGCTCATTTCTGTACCTACACTGTTGATATTTTTTAAATTCTATTAATTTTAATGAAACCAACTTTTGAATTTAGCCTCCGTTCTCCAAACCAAATTTTAAAATGCTTTTCTGGCATATCTAACCCTGCCACTTATGGTTTGTTGTTATGACACGGAAATCCCGCCATTTTGCGCGTGGTAAACATTTTTAAATGTAATTAGTTGAAGGTCTCTGGAATTTGGCCGAAAAATCACCGGAAATCAGCCGGCCGGTCCGGGCGCCATATTGTTGTTAGCAACCGACCACGCATCCAAGTTAGAGAGAAATACTACTATTAAAGCAACCTGAGAGGTGAAATTGGGGTGGCCGCAGTTTGGGTAAGGATTAGGGTGGTTTACCCTCACTGCTTCACCAACGACTTGGGCTAGACTAGATGCTCTATATTTCAAGCTTGAAGCTAAGTCTAGAATCTAAATAGTTTCTAAATTTTTCTGTTGTTATAAATTATTTCGATCATTCACTTCTTCTAGATCTAGTTTGTGTCACTACATACAAGCATGTATAAGCAAATGTTACGTTATGTCTTGTTAGTGATTGTACCGTCCCTTGTGTTATGATTATTATAGTTGCGTCCCTTGAGTCATCACAAAAACAAAAGACATTGACCTGGAGATATTTAGAAATGGACATGTGTACAGCAGATATTGGTAGTTTTGTATAAAACATCAGAACAAATATTATACGAAGCCATTAACAGACGATAGCAGCATCATGGTTTTTACAGCGCGTGGAACTTCACTCTAGATTATATTTGAATCTAGCCCATGTCAGTCGTTTTGTAAGGCATTTTGGTAAAAATTTACACAGAATTAGCTCAGGAAAATCTACCATTCAAAAACTAAAAAAATTAGTAGACTAGATCTAGTATCCCTCACAAACCTGGAGGTGGGGCCCATTTATAACAACTTTACTGTTTACACACGGGACAAATGACTTTCAAAGATTTTCTACTTAGTTTCAGTTTCAGGGACTTTCTTAGATATACTATACTTTTTCCACTGGCAATATGGGGTGTTGGTAAATTGCTAAACCCGAAATTGCAAGAACAAAATGCTATGCATTAGCCAAGCCAGTGCGGCTGTCGAAAAAATGGGACAAATCGCTTTTCCCTGCCCCCTGCATGTTCAACATTATTTTTGCATGATTTTTTTTGTTTATGTTAATATGTTATGCATCATTTGTCTCATAATTGAACAACCTTTAAACTGTATAAGTTTGATTTCTGTATTATTTTAGACGTAGAAGAAATCTCAGATTGAATTTTACCCTTCGCCGCACTTCATGGTGACGTGCCAGTTAGGGCGGAGGCTTTCTCGCCTTTTTAAAAGGAGGGTGTTATTTTGAGTCTATGGACTCTTCGAATTTTTGTACTAGAACGGCAAATGCTGGTAGAAAAATTTATTAAATGTACTCGTATAATGCTCAGGGTTCATGGTCAAACTAGGTTGAATACTTTCAAAGATACTTTCAAAGATATCGGACTGCAAAGTTAAACTAAGTTATTTGGGCTGTTTATGGACCAATTTTTAATTTGAATCCTGAACTGTAATCCTGAAATCTCAACGTTTATTTATATGTATGATATGTCCTATAAGGCCCTATAATAAGGACGTCTATAGACTTTGATTTTGAAGTGATCCGCAAATCTAAACATGGCGCACCCACCACTGTCCGACTGAACCGCTCTGCTGTGCTTCGAATCGGCGTCTTTAAACAGACGACGCATTACAAATTTTTGAAAGTCATTATAAACAATTATAAAAATCAACAAAATTGATATTTATATGATGAAAAAATTATTCATGGGCGGTGGTAATAATACAAAATTTCTTTGGAACAATACATTATGTTTGCAGCTGCAGCGAATCTATCTAAGGTGATATATTGGGTGGCTTCAGTGTTCCACATAAAAGAAGTTGATAAATCATCAGCATGTCTAGCGACAGAATATTTGAGGTTAAAACAGTACAAACTAAACTTCTTTGAAATATGAATCAAAGTTTGTTATAAATTGGGTGTGTTTTAGAGAGGGGTAGAGAGCTGGACTGCTAACTCGTAAGTCTCGAGTTAGAATCCGGGTTCAAGTCAGTAGACTGTCCCTGAGTCCACCCAACTCTGATGGGTACCTAACTCACATTAGGGAAAGTAAAGGCGGCTGGGCATGATGCTGACCACACCATCTCTTCGTAAGCAAAGGTCACAGAAACAAGTGAACTCTACTTCACTTCAGGTTTGAGAAGGGAACTTTTACACGTTTGCATTTTACCCTGACCCATTGTAAGTATCGGGTGGTGGTAGGATGTGCGACAAAAATGTTATGTGACAGGCGGTTTTCGCACCCTTCTTGCAATTTACTACTGCCTCGCCATTTTGCGTCTCTCAATTTACCAACACCTAACAAAACTGAGGTTTTTACATGTTATCAAAACAAACTATAGGTGGCAGGGTTGGGAAATTTTAAAATTTGCTTTGGAGTATGAAGGCTTAATTAATGAGGTTACATTTAAAATAATAGAACTTTTAAAATATCAACAGAGTAGGTACAAAAATAAGCGAGTAAGTGGAGCATTATCAGGTTTATCAGTCTCAAAAAAAAGAAAAAAATATCAGCTGTTTTTTTATAAGACCGTCACCAAAACCTTTTTTTTTATTCCATGATACCATAAGGGTGATATAATAGGGTTGTAATGGAAATGTGTGCAGTGCCATGGCTTTGAGTAATAATAAATTATTAATTTAGTCTAAAACAAGCTAAAGTCCTCTAAATTGGTAGCTGGTGGTTTAAGTATGGGTCTATTATTCACTGGTTATGTTTGAATTGAAATTTTGAAAACTGATGGGTTTTTTTTTGGGGCATTTTCGCAACGTGTGTGGATCAGGTAATCAAATAAGACATCACCAAATCACTTCTGTATAAATTAAAATTTTAAAATTAAATTAATCAACAGCACTAATACAAAAACTACTTAAAATATAAAACAGAAATATTTTAAGTTGTTTTTTATCTTTATTCAAGATGTAGCATAATTTATTGTATTTCCTATTACTGCTTGTAATCTGATTTTTAAAGGGACACAACTTAAATATTGTTCCTTTTAGGCATTTCATGGTTTTCTTTTCTTTCAATTTAAATAATAAGTTATTGGAATCTATATATATATAATTCTCCTCTTCGAGCCGTTAGAAAACAAGCTGCAAACGCTCTCCCTACCTCCCCACCCCTACATGGTTTTAGTGAGCTGTGTTCACTCTAAATGTTTACAAGCAGAGCCAACGATTTTAAACGTAGGGGGGGGAGGGGGGGGGGTTATGGTCCTTAACGAGCTACTTATAGTGTTTTAAAGAAATATTTTCAGTGTCAGCGTTGGTACTGTCGAATTCACAAATTATGAATTATTGAAAATTAGAAACAACTAAATAGCGGCGTATGTTACGCCGCGGGCCGGCTCGTAACATATATTTTAACTCTGAGGTTAATGTTCAATTTTTCAGGTGTGTTAAGTGTTTTAAAGAAATTTTAAATGATTGATGCAGTGCACATAAACTAAGTTATAATCTATTTATATGCTATACTTACACTTTGTCTCTTTGTGTATATAATATATATATACTTAACTTTTATCATTTGGTAGATCTGGGGTTTTGGATTTAAAACAAATGCTAAATATATTCTACTGACTTGATGACCAAAAGTAAAAATAAAAATGAATTACATAATACCTGTATAATTTAAAAAGTCACTTATCTCAAAACCATAAAAAACTAATTTGATTTCATTACATCAGTGCATGTCTAAATTGTTTCACGTCCACACGTCCAGTGTTTCTTCCAAACATTTTTTCTCTGTGGGTGCACTTGAATTTTTTTTTTGGGGGGGGGGGGTGGGGGGACGACAGCACTGTTAAGTATATATTTTCTATATAAATTCCGTTTCATTCAGAAAAAGATAGTTTTGCAATCTTGTCTGTGTGTGTGTTAACACAATAACTTGAGTACCGATACAGCTAGGTTAATGAAACTTCATATATAAGTATTATATCAAAATCGTAAATCCATATAAACTTTTGAGCGATTTCCCATAACCAGAAGTGGGACTTTTACTACTTTGTATTTTTCAAACGCCTATAACTTGAGCACTATTTCAGATATATAAATGAAATTTCACATACAAAAGATCTAATTCTCTGCCATCTATCAAATTTTGAGTAACTTCTGCTTACCGAAAGTAGTAATTTACGCTATTTCTGATTTCTCAAAAACGCGTGTGAATTTATAAAGTACTTTAATATTCCGCACTATTATGCACATTTTGTTTGGTATTTACTTGGTGTGCAATTCTTTTTTCTACGAGATTTTATTCTATTTTTAAAAAGTTTAAGTATTTAAAATAGATTAAAAATCATGTCTATATCCCGAGTTGTCATCCCCTGTTGTTTCATATAAGAATATTCGAGAACGTTTATTTTTTGTTATTACTGAACTGAATTCTGCTTGCTCTATTATCTTATAGATTGATATTTTAAAATTACTAAATTATGAAAATTCATAATCATAATAATTATATAAGGTATTTAATAATAATAGTGATACTGTTTGTAATAAGATATGTTTCTTGATTTACAAAATATATTTAAAGAATTTATTATTTCTTTGCAATGCAAGGATAAGCAATTAGCTACTACACAAGATAATTTTATCATGGGTTATCTTTCTTTGCTATATTATCCTAAAATCTTGATTTGTAACATTCAACTGTTTCAATCATTAAGAGAAATCTGTTTCCTATTATTGACAATGTACAGCAGTGTATAAAAGCTCTGACTAAAAATAAACAACTAAGTTTATTAATAAGCCTCTCTGTGTAAAGGATACACTTAGTGAATACTGAACAAATTATCAGATCACTACTGTATCATGTTATGTCTTTTGTAGTTTTACCTTTTTGGCTTATTTAGACTGGATTCATTTTCAAACATACATTAGAAAATAAATACCTTTTTTTTTAGAAAAGTAAAATAAAATGTAATTTATTTATGCTCCAATGGTTATGCATTTTAATGTATTTAATTAGATACTTTTTTCTACTACACATGTAAAGTTGACTAATTTTAAACCAACATTGGCTGTCAAATATGTATTAAATTTAAAAATCCTTTTTTCCCCAGAGTGTTACTGATATTGAAGGCTCTCTGTTTGTGTATAGAAGGTAAGTTTAGAAATTCTTTTGTGTGTGCAATAGTTTCTTCACAAGGGAGGCTATCTGTAGAATAAATCAAGTATAACATTTTGTGGATGGTTTCCTTTGAGCATACACATGATGTGTTTGTATAGTTACATCTTTATGGAAACTGATATTTCTGTCTTTAGTTAAATAAATACATTTTAGTTTTTAAATTAAATAATATTGAATATCTAATTTGTTAACATGTTATTTTACAAAGCTAGTGGCTTTGTAATATAATAACTAGTAACAATAACTAGTAATAAGAAAAAGTAATGGAGTTGAAATGAAACAAATTGTTAAAAATTTTCTGTTGTTTATGATAACAATGCTGCAAAAATATTCATGTGTGCTCCAATTATTTGAGTGAATTATTTTGTGCAAGCTGCAGTCTTTAAATAAGATTTAGTTTTTCTTTGATTTATATTGTGCTTGTAAAATATAAAAGTTTGGCACACACCTTATCTCTATTCTACTAAAACTCACTGGACCTTCCTGTGACACTGACACATTCATAGGCCTGTGTGTGTGTGTGTATATTTATTTATGCACACATAGTTGTCAATATCACAAGTCAAGATCAGATATTCTGCAATATGTGTAGATTTTTAAACTGTTTATTCAGAGAGAAAAATGTATAAATTTAATGTAATTTGTTATTTAAAAATGGTGCTAAAAATACAAGACGTATTTGAATTTAAAAAGGCACATTAACAATTAAATCAGAGTACTTTACCTTTAGCTTTCACTGTAAAAAAAAATAGCCACTCATTGTGTGTTTAGTAATCATCATAAACCCGGCATTGCCCACCCAAACCACAACCAAACAAAACGCAAACATAACGCTAACATAATTACAAATACAAACGAAAACAAAAACCTAACAACAAACCCAACCACAACCACAAACACCAATACAAACACAAAGAAAAAACAAACAAAAAAGCAAACGAAAACAAAAACTTAACAACAAACCCAACCACAAACACCAATACCAACACAAACAAAACAACGAAAAAGCAAATGAAAACCAACCAAATCCAAACGCAAAACCAACCAAAAACACAAATACAAACCCAAAGAAAAAAACACAAACAAAAACGAAAAAAGAAAGAACAAAAACGAACCAAATCAAAACGCAACCACTAACGCAAACCCACCTAAACACAAAGAAAACACTAACGCGAACATAAACGCCCGGGGCGAAATCACCTGTTTTAGCTTAATGAACGACTATTGTACCCCAACTTATTCATAGTCTTTTGAACTCACTTAAACGAACGCGCCTGTTTCAATTTAATGAACAATTATAATACTCCAAGCTTATCCGTAAAATACCTACAACATTTGCACTTGATCAATCCCCGCTAATTATGTAATTATTTTTTTTCCCAAAACACAAAAACAAAGTAATAAAAAGTAAATTCTTTTCCACTAATGCAATGGTTTTATAAAGGGAAGTAATTGTGTTTTCCTAATTTATCAAAGGGAAGTAAGTGCTATAGGACTAAATAAAGACATAATTAGAATTTTTGTAAAAGATGATATTTTTTTTAAATTGTGTTTAATGAACATGCCGACAATTATTACTATCAGTTTGAAAAATGAAAATTATTTCCCAACACTTTCAATAGTAATTTTTTAACTCATAAATTTAGACAAATGCGCACGATAATAGTCTAACACTTTAATCCATCTAAGTATGTCAACGACAAACATGTATTTTTACATACAGAATTGAGCTTTATATATTAGATTGAAAAGTTTAATGCATTATAATGCATTATTTTCAATGGTCTTTAGCTTTAACAATATATTCGCTATTTCTATTAGAATTAGATTCCAACAATCTTGTCAATTTTTTAATTGGATATGTTAGGCAAATCTTCCAAAACTAGATTTGAAGTTCATTATTTTATTCATTTATCAGCATGGACTACCTAAAATATTTTCACATTATATTGTCAGCCAAAATATAAAACAAATTTTAGTTTAAACAACAAAAAACAACAACCAATAAACTGAATTATTTTGGTGTTTTGTTGACTAATGTAAATATTCAGGGGATGCAGATGGTGCACTCCTTCTTGCATGGATGTCATAAATAGGTGACCTAGAGGGAATGGGCATGATTTGTGGTGTGAGAAGAGGCTGTCATTTGTGGTGAAGAGATGCATTAGTGGTTAAATGGAGGTTGCTGGGCTTAGTGAGAGATTGGTTTGTGTTGTAGACAGTCCGTTTTCCTATGGAAATCTTGGAAATCTGTATTGTCAAGTAAACTACTGAAAATCTGAACTAGCTACCTATATGGCAGGTGCTTTGCCATAACTAAGTTTTATGCAAATCAAAATTTGTTCTGTTTTCCTCTGAAGCTTGAAAAAAAGTATTTATACTTTTCAAGTTAGAGGATTTGTTTGACAGATGCAATCAGTAACAAACTTTGAAAACTGTCAGTTGGTTAGATTTTTTGTTTGGCGTTGTCATTTTTAAATAAATTGGAAACAAAAATTGTAAACAAAGAAAATATTATAAAAGAAGACTAATTTCTACCAAGGGAAGTATGGCATTAATAGATTATGAACTTGTGTATAGTGTAGTTTCCTGTAAAGTGTAACAGATTGCCACTAATCAATTAGGATCAATAGTGGAAGTTTAATTGTAAGTATAAACTTAAGTTTACTTCTGCCATGCATTAAGGGTGGTAAGGATATAATTTATAAAGCAACTAATTACTAGATGTGAACATTTTTTTTTTGAGTTACATGTTAACTGACATCGATACATACATGTGGTAAATGTTAGCTGACAGCTACATGTAGCTTTGGTCCCTGCTGTTTCAAAATGTGATAAATGCCATCCCTATGGCTAGGGGTGAGCAAAGTCCTGGTGGCTAATATTTTTAGAGCAGGTAGCTTGCTGAGTACAGGTGTATAAGGTGTATGCAGGTAACCCACTATAAAGTTAAACAGATTGGGGTTTGATTTATGGTTGTTCTGCCCAGTTGTTATTTTTTTTGTTGTAAGAGTTATTGATTTTTAGCTTTAATTTATATTTGGAACTAGCTATATTAATACATAAATACTTATTGCCCTCGTAAAAATGGGCCCCGATAATTAAAATGATTATTTCCAGATATATATATATCATGTCTTGTCTGTACATCAGACAGGGAGGAAAACTAACATGGATGCCACCTGACTTTGTTTTAGACATGTTTTGTGCTAAAGTAAAATCAGTCAGTGTCTTACATCTTTTCCATAGATCAAATCAGGATATGGATCTACTGGACCTATCCATCAGATACATTCTAAACTGTCTACACTGGCCTACTGTAGATATATAACATATCTACTGTGGCCTACTGGAGATAAATGGCTACACTGGCCTACTGAAGATGTATGTCTACAGTGGCCTGTAGTTGTATTACATGTATAAAGTGGCCTTCCCTAGATACATAACATGTCTTCTGTGGCCTACTGTAGATGTAATTTTACATTTGCCTACTGTAGATGCATGTCTACATTTGCCTACTGTAGATGCATGTCTACATTTGCCTACTGTAGATGCATGTTTACATTTGCTTACTGTAGATGTATGTCTAGCCTTGCCTACTGTAGATGTATGTCTACACTTGCCTACTGTAGATGCATGTCTACATTTGCCTACTGTAGATGCATGTCTACATTTGCCTACTGTAGATGCATGTTTACATTTGCTTACTGTAGATGTATGTCTAGCCTTGCCTACTGTAGATGTATGTCTACACTTGCCTACTGTAGATGTATAACACCAATGCATGCATCAACTGATTGCCGGTGCATGATAACCTATTAGCGCTGTGTTTTCCCCATACACGACCTACATATCTATCACCTGTTCAGGTAGAGGGGTGCCTAAGGTGTAAAAATTAAAAGAAATCTGCATTTTTTTAATATAGGAAATGTTTATGAAAGATATTTCACTTCCATCGTAGTTGATTTTGAATGATACTTTTCCATTTAGGACATATGACATTAATGTTGTGGTAAACTTGTGCACTTTAGTTCAGACAGGTTTTAGGGATTGGGGAAGGGTGCTTTTTGACCTTTGGTGGGTTATGAGTCCAGTTTGAGAAAGTTGACCCTGTGTCTGAATTTGCAGGCTTATTGCATTGATTGATATCTGTTGGTTAGTCTCTTCAGCTTAAACACATTGCCTGTTGTAGTCCTTCTCTATTACTTTGGCTTCTGACCTTTATTAATCATGCTTTTTCTCTGGCCTTTTTCTCTACTTTAGCCTGTTACCTTTGTGAGTCATGCACTCTAACTTAGTCTAGTTAGTCATTCACTACAGCTTTTGTCTGTTACCTTGGTTAGTCATTCACTACAAATTCACTACAAATTTAGCCTGTTACACTAACTTTTGTTTGTAAGAGCTACACTTGTTTTAGATTAGTTGCCTGTTAACTAAAATTATGGTCAGTACAATACCACGAAGCTGTGATAGAGGGCTCCATTAGAGGAGTATGTGTACTGTAGGACTACATGTTGCAGTCACACTACATGTTACAGTCATACTAGATGCTACTGTCATATTAGATGCTACTGTCATATTAGATGGTATAGTCACACATGTTAGTCACACATCTTAAGTCATATTAGATGCTACAGTCATATTAGATGCTATAGTCACGTTTCATGTTATAATCACACTACATGTTATAATAACACTACATGTTATAATAACACTACATGTTATAGTCACATTAGATGATATAGTCATATTAGATGTTGCTGTCACATTAATAATGCAGTCAAGAGTTGTTAAGATTTTTGCTAGTTTATAATTTTTATGCACCTCAAAAATGTGTAAGTCATACACTACACAAATAATATTTTTTTATATTTCCAATTAATCAAATATTTATACTATGTCGAGTTGGTATTTTTTTTTAAAGTAGTGTTCAGCTATTTTGTTTAGTAGAAAAAAAAAGACTGAAGTGCCATGTTTTTTGTGTGCAGTTGGTGCTATCCCCCTATACTTTAACATGATAACTGATAATTAGTTCATACAGCCTTTTAAATCTATTTTTTTTAAAACATTGCCAGTTTGGACTGTTCCTCCCCATGGCACACCTAAATTATCTTTGCCAGTTTGGACTGTTCCCCTGGTACGTCTAAAAGATCTTTACAAGTCTGGACTGTTCCAGGGTCCGGCTCGGTCGAGTCGGTGAAGCTCATGGTTGCTAAACCGAAAAGTCTCGAGTTCGAACCATCGGGCAGATGAGGCTCGTTAGCTGGGGACAGCCACTCTTCTAGGAGAGACAACTCCAAAATCAAACAACGGCTGCCTTGTAGTTTGTTCTTGGTTGGACAAAGGCTATGGAAGCAAATCCAAAAAGAAAAGCTGGCTGAAATCGGAGTCAATGGCCTCAATGGCGCATAACCAGTTGACACTTATCCTTAATTGTGATGGAGGCGTGGTCGAGTCGGCAAAAAGCTCATGGTTGATAAATTCGAAAAAAAAGTCGCGAGTTCAAACCCTCTGGCAGATAAGGCTCGATCCCTTCCAACACTAAAAATTAAGAACGAAGAAGAAGAAGAATGGACTGTTCCCCTGGCACGTCTAAAAGATCTTTGCCAGTTTGGACTGTTCCTCCACTGGCTTGTTTAAAAGATCTTTGCCATCTAAGACTGCACTCCTTATACATGTATAGGTTCATTAATTGCCAGTTTGGGTTTTTAAATAACTATTTTCGCTCTGGCCTAGAAAACACTTGAGTTAGCTGGCCGTCTTGAAAGCTATGATGCATTCACTTACTGTTGCCATCTGCACCATATGCTACCTCGATCCGACCGACTGACTGCTAATCATAATCGATGATAATATACTATAGATAGCCTCCATCGTACAGCAATACATTGTGAGTTTTTAGCCAAAAGCAAATACTGCTTAAAGAAGGACGTCCCCTCTTCGACACTTGGTGCGTGTAATTTTTATCCAGGTTAATTCAGTCAAATCTCTCAATGGGATATGTTAAAAAACCAAACAATCTTTTCTCCCCCAGTTTGTAAGACGATCACTATTTGTCGATGTGGGTTGTTTATTTGTTCGGAAAGTCCAATATCAACTCCCGTATATCTGCATACGGTGATGACTGCGACAGTTGTAACAATTAATGGCCTTAATATTAAAGTAACTGGTTTTTATTATATTCAGCTTTATTATACAGAGCAGAAAGGCAGATATTAAATGTATCCGTGAGTTGTTTTTTTTTTTTTTACTTTGCAGCCATTCGAGACACAAATAGACAAATATTCAAGTACGGTGTCAAACAGAAAGTAAATGAGTTGTTTGATGTTGCATAGAAGTATTGCCTTGCCTTTATCTTTTATTCACACATGAATTTTTTATCTAGCGCCCATTATTTTAAAGGCTCGCGTGTTAGTTAAAAAAACAGTGCGTACTAGTTGAAAAGTAGTATGAAGGCCCGTTAAATAACGGGCCCACAATTTTCATATACAAGACAATCTAATGTTATTTAAATCTATTGCGCACATATCTGATCTATGATGGCCACGTGTGACTTCGTGTTTTGTTTAACATAGCCCAGGTCGCTACATGTTGTTTAATTGTTGTTGTTTTTTTAATCTAGTTTAATGCGTTTGCCAATGGGTGGTCTAAAACTGAAGCCATTTTGTTTTAGTAATACGTTGATGGTTAATTTAACAAACAAACCGGTAGAGAACGTATCACTTTGTTTTAAATGTGTGTATTGTGGGGTGGGGGGGGGGGGGCTTTTAATGAGACTCGCAACTCCTTTCTGTGGGTTACATCGTGTCTTTAACAAATCCTTAAAGAGGGTTAAAATGGCTTTATTTAGTTCCTGAGCTTTGATATAAAACGTGATTTTTAAATACATTTTATTTTAGTACAAATGTTCCCGTCGCACACATGCTCCCACGTTCATCTTAAGAGCGGTTTGACATTCAACGTGTTTGTTAGATTATTGTAATGTATAGGATTTTGTCATCTACTGAAGAACGGACTTACCGCAAAAGAGTTAAATCCATTCTTGTACTTGTTTACTGTTCAAGTCCACTACTGATTGTTGTAAGAAATGCACACTACTCTCCCTGAGTCCTGGAAATTAAAAACAAGTGTTAGATTGATAGCGATGTGTTTGATGTGTAGAGGAAGTAGTTGCATGTGCCCAATGTTATCCGGGGCTAGCTGCAGCTTTCCCTTGCTCTCCTCAAGCTGATGGTGACCTTATGTTTGATCAACTCCTCCAATACATTTCTCTATCAGATCGGAAATCTACCTTATAGCCACATGGAGAACAGGCCTTAGAGCCGCACAGGGGGATTTGTAAATCAATAGTCACGGTGTTGGTTGGTCGCTACACTTGGTTGGCGTTTTACTCAGCCATCCTTCCTAATAGGGCTATAGATTTTTAAACTTTCAAACGCCTCAAGTGGTTGCTTGAAGTTTTTGGCGTTCATCATCTGCCATGTTGGTAAGTTCCTATTGTTTATGTTAACTGCGTGTGTGATTTAAAAGCTTGAGAAGAGATGCTAGTTTAAAAAGTGCAATAAAACGTATATCGCTGTGAAAGTTTAGGGAGGCTGCGGGGTTATCTTTAATTTGCGACATGGCGAGGCGGTAATCGTTAAGATGATTACACTTGAGTTTTACCGGGACCATATCTTTCTATGTGAGCCGTTAGCTTGAAGCCACAGAATGAGCCGAGTACTACTCCAGCCTATAATAGCACAGGTCTAGACGTCTCTGTGCACAAACGTGTGCCCACGTAACATCTCTTCCATACTTTTTACCTATTAATATTGGAACCATGGCACAGGTAATAAGGCAACCATCGCACACTCGATTAGAACACTATATCTACTCTAGCTTGTTGTCTCTACCTATATGATAGTGGCGTGAAGAAGTCGAGCCGCTGGATATACAAGTATTAGCCAACCTAGAGGGGGACGACGGAAACAAAAAATGTGCCGGGGGGTTGAGAGGGTTAAAGCTAGTTGTAAACATATGACATAAAACCTCTCGAGAGGTGTAGGTCTCAACCCGGCATGCGCGGGCCGTGTACACACGCGAGCTACACGCTTGACGCTGGCTTCGTTATGTTGAATTAATTATGTAACATCTGGTCTCTCGTTTGTCGTCATACCCAATTTCAAGTACATTTTTATGATCGTTTATTTTATTTTGAGCTGTATGAATTAATGAAATGTTACATGTGGCAGTTGCGGCGTGCAGCCCTACTTAAATAAGTTTTGGGTTTTCTCAGGGCAGCTAGGTGTTGCTCATTGCCTAGCCAACTGTTCATGTTTTTTTTTCTGATGCCTCATCTAAGTCCCGTCCCACAGCTTCCAATCCCCCACCGTTCATATCTCTTCCCCCCCCCCCCCCCATTATTTTATTCAAATTTCAACTCAAACAGGCATAAACATTTTAGTAGTTACATCATCAAACGTTTATCTTACTAGGTTCATGTTAGTGTTAAGTATTTAAGCTAATAGTCAATGTTTATATGTGGTCATTTAGTTTTGTGAGGGGGTGGGGGTGAATTTAATGCCACAAGAGGGGGTGTTAATGAATTTTTTGACACATGGACTACCCATTGTGATTGTATCCACCCCACCCACCGTTAGCCTCCCCCTTTAGAAAGTCGTCAAAGTTTTTTGCTGTGTAGAGTGAAAGACCAGCGCCGGAAAGTGCACTCGTGTATTGTTAATCACACAGACCAATCACTTCATCGTGGGGTGATCAAACATTTCAACTTGATCTCAGTCACATTAGATGCTACAGTCACATTAGTTGCTACAGTCACATTAGTTGCTACAGTCACACTACATTTGCCGTCACATTAGATGCTACAGTCACACTACATTTGCCGTCACAGATGCTACACTCACATTACTTGCTACAGTCACACTACATTTTATAGTCACACTACATGTTACAGTCACACTACATGTTACAACTTACAGTCACACTACATGTTACCGTCACACTACATTTTACAGTCACACTACATTTAGCAGCTTGCTGTAACATAGTTTGGTGCACACGTCATCTCAGTGGAACTATGTCATCTCAGTGGAACTAATACCATGGTTTATCTACCTATCATTCGGGCATTGACTGCGCAGCTTGGCGCCATTGTCCTGCGTGTGACTGCTAGAATTCAGTCTCATGATAATGGACGCACTGTGGAGATGAGCAGTCTGTGCCCGTCCCTGGCATTTGGAATAATCCCCTGAGTGGTAGAATACATAACCACGCGTATTCTTTTAGGGTCGTTAGCTGCGATTCGATCGTTAAATCACGTTACGTTTATGCCTAAATTTTGTATTGTATTTGCATCCAGAATATACAGCTATACGTATTCTTTGATGTTATCCAATTATGATAGAGGGGGTGGGGAGAATCGCTTTTTGTGGAGACGTATGGACTGAAATGGGGGAGGCGGAGTGGTCGGTCTAAGTGGACGTCTGCAGTTTTAAATGTTATTCTTATATTTTCTAAAACAAAATTAGAACTCGTAATGCTCGTGTTAAAAAAAAAATCCTGTTTAACGGTACACTTGGATCATCCTTTGACGAGATGTCACTACTCTCTCCATTGGTACAAAAAGCGAGAACTCCACCTGCTAACATCAGACATCACCCCACAAATTATACTTTTTTTGTTGTTTTTAAACATAGATTTTGTTTCTAAAATAATGCTGATCAATTTGCATTACACAATACATAAAGAGTTAAACAACGTGGAATTCTACCATTGTTGCTAAAGTGTCGTTACACTTTCCGTACCCCCCCCCCCCCATCTCGTCACACGTTACAAAAGTTGGAACCTTCTCTCCCCCCTCCAGGAGTGTGACGTGACATTTCTGGAAGAGTCATGTAGAACTAAGTAAATAGAAGTAGAGGTCAGGGACCTTAGTTGGCCTCGCGACTCAAACTAAGTGCAGTTCCCTTTTCTAACCTGACAGTCCATGGGGCACATGTTCACCTGTTTCTGTGACCTCGGCGTATGAAAGGGGCAGTGTGGTCAGCACTATGCCCAGCCGCCT
Source organism: Physella acuta (assembly GCF_028476545.2). Classification (NCBI taxonomy): domain Eukaryota; kingdom Metazoa; phylum Mollusca; class Gastropoda; family Physidae; genus Physella; species Physella acuta. Next base: position 757,382 of record NW_026732232.1, on the reverse strand, counting down.
TTGGTTTGCCTAATGTGAGTTAGGTACCCATCAGAGCTGGGTGGATGAAAGGGGCAGTGTGGTCGGCACTATGCCCAGCCGCCTTTGGTTTGCTTAATGTGAGTTAGGTACATGTCAGAGCTGGGTGGATCCAGTGAGGTTTTATTGACTTGAACCCGGGTTCGAACTCAAGACTTTCGGGTTAGCAGTATAGCGCTCTACCTGTAGGCCACGCTTCCTAAATGGTATAATTGTTAATATACATCCTACAAGTAGTGCAAGTGCACAAATATACGTCCACCCACTTTTCTCTTCATGCAAAAATAAATGTTAAATAATATTTTGCTTTTTTTTTTGTGATAAGAAAATATTAAAATAAATCAAGCGCTTATAAAACCTACTATTTATTTTATCAACATATTCTCTGTTCTACTTAAAATCATTTAGACATGATAATAGACATTACCGAAAAAAAAAATTCCCTATATTGAATAACCATGTCTAGCATTTCGATGGTTATAATATATACAATAAATGAATGAGTACATGGAAGATTTTGACAGGTTTACAAGGTTTTTTTGGACGTCCACATGGGGGTGGGGTTTAAAAACCCACACTTTTGTGAAAGTCATAACTGGATGACCCTTGCTTGGGTCGTTCGATTTGATCGGTCAAAACGTGATACGCTTATGCTTGCATCTTGTTCATAGTAATCATAGCATTCTACCTTTAACATTAAACTTTTACATTTTGCCCAAGTCCGAAGGGGGAATACTGTCCATTCGGCATAAAGCTGTACGGCTCTACCTACGGTATAAGCGTTATGCAGTGGCTTTCTCCAAACAAAACACAAGTAGCTCGCTAAGCAGCCGAACTTCATCTGCTTTTTGTTAAATAAATGCACACATTTTGAGCACTGGGTTAGAGGTTAAATTAGTTACCTGAGTAATCTCATTTAACGTTGAAAGTTGTGTCATTTTAGACAAATAATACATATGATGGTATGTGTGTGTGGAGGTATATATATATATATATATATATATATATATATATATATACGTGAGCATTACCAGGCTCCCATTCTCCCCCCCCCCCCCCCATATCTCTGTATATGTAAATGTTTATTCATAGACAGGTAGGTAGATAACGGATTCATGGGCCCCTTGATTTTTTTATTTGTTTAAGCCCTGATAGGCGATTCGGTATTTCTTGAACAAGCCCAGATAGGCACCATGGTGTTATACAAGCCCAGATAGGCACCATGGTGTTGTACAAGCCCAGATAGGCACCTTGGTGTTGTACAAGCCCAGATAGGCACTATGGTATTGTACAAGCCCAGATAGGCACTATGGTATTGTACAAGCCCAGATAGGCACCTCTGTGTTGTACAAGCCCAGATAGGCACCTCTGTGTTGTACAAGCCCAGATAGGCACCTTGGTGTTGTACAAGCCCATATAGGCACCATGGTGTTGTACAAGCCCAGATAGGCACCTTGGTGTTGTACAAGCCCAGATAGGCACCTTGGTGTTGTACAAGCCCATATAGGCACCATGGTGTTGTACAAGCCCAGATAGGCACCTTGGTGTTGTACAAGCCCAGATAGGCACCATGGTATTGTACAAGCCCAGATAGGCACTATGGTATTGTACAAGCCCAGATAGGCACCATGGTATTGTACAAGCCCAGATAGGCACCTCTGTGTTGTACAAGCCCAGATAGGCACCATGGTGTTGTACAAGCCCAGATAGGCCCCTTGGTGTTGTACAAGCCCAGATAGGCACCATGGTGTTGTACAAGCCCAGATAGGCACCATGGTGTCGTACAAGCCCAGATAGGCACTATGGTGTTGTACAAGCCCAGATAGGCACCTCTGTGTTGTACAAGCCCAGATAGGCACTATGGTATTGTACAAGCCCAGATAGGCACCATGGTGTTGTACAAGCCCAGATAGGCACTATGGTATTGTACAAGCCCAGATAGGCACCTCTGTGTGGTACAAGCCCAGATAGGCACCTTGGTGTTGTACAAGCCCAGATAGGCACCATGGTGTTGTACAAGCCCAGATATGCACCTTGGTGTTGTACAAGCCCAGATAGGCACCATGGTGTCGTACAAGCCCAGATAGGCACTATGGTGTTGTACAAGCCCAGATAGGCACCTCTGTGTTGTACAAGCCCAGATAGGCACTATGGTATTGTACAAGCCCAGATAGGCACCATGGTGTTGTACAAGCCCAGATAGGCACTATGGTATTGTACAAGCCCAGATAGGCACCTCTGTGTTGTACAAGCCCAGATAGGCACCTCTGTGTTGTACAAGCCCAGATAGGCACCTCTGTGTTGTACAAGCCCAGATAGGCACCATGGTATTGTACAAGCCCAGATAGGCACTATGGTATTGTACAAGCCCAGATAGGCACCTCTGTGTTGTACAAGCCCATATAGGCACCATGGTGTTGTACAAGCCCAGATAGGCACCATGGTGTCGTGCAAGCCCAGATAGGCACCATGGTGTTGTACAAGCCCAGATAGGCACCATGGTGTTGTACTAGCCCAGATAGGCACCATGGTGTCGTACAAGCCCATATAGGCACCATGGTGTTGTACAAGCCCAGATAGGCACCATGGTGTTGTACAAGCCCAGATAGGCACCATGGTGTTGTACAAGCCCAGATAGGCACCTCTGTGTTGTACAAGCCCAGATAAGCACCTTGGTGTCTTGTGTAATACAGGTGTTGTTTGGTTGTAAACGTTTCGTCAGCCCATGCCTGTAGGTAGACCACGCTGACTACAACCACGAGGGCCACGTGCCCATTAAAAATCTATTGGAGGTTATCAAGTGGATTAAAGAAGTGTACTAAGTGGTGCGGTATGTTCATCCCGCTTGTGGGGTGCCGCCCATTATTGCCGTACATTTCATAGTGTTCTACTTCTTACAGCTTTTTATTAACACTATGAATATTCATTTTACAGCCGCGAGTTTTTCTTGGGGTGGGGGTTTAATTTGATTTTACCTGTTGTAAGCATAGCATTTACCGAGTTTTACTGTTTTGCTGTGTGCAATCGTTTGATACTTTGCTGAAAGTATTGGCGCCCTGTATACAACTCGGGTGCCCTGGTCCCCCGTAAAGCTTGGAGCCCAGATCCCGAATGAAGCTTAGTCACCCACATCTTGTTTAAAGCTTAAGTCACACCCCCACCCCAAGCCTACCCCCCCCCCCCCAGTAAAAAGTGGCGAGCCCCCCCCCCCCCCCCCCCCACCAGTAAAAAGTGGCGAGCCCCCTCCCACCGGCATATACAGCTGTATTGTGGATGCTCAACTTTGTGTTAGCATAAGCTGCCAACGTTGAGCGGCGTGTGCTCCTAGATTCTAACCTACATAAGAAAAAAATGGTTGTTAACCTTACTGGCTGTGTTGATGGGGAAAATAAGCACAAACATTAATGACCTATCTCCCCGCCTGGAAATGAAGGCTGTAGTTAGCAACAAACTATCGCAAGGTCAAGCTGTACAATTACCAAGGCGAAGACAGACTATCGTATCGTTTTATCTTACCCTAGCAAATGGTATCATTCTGTTGTTGCTAGCCTACCTACATGTATTAGAGTGGGGTGTAGCATAGCGAGGTCTAGCGCTGTGGGGTGTAGCATAGCGAGGTGTAGCGCTGTGGGGTGTAGCATAGCGAGGTCTAGCGCTGTGGGGTGTAGCATAGCGAGGTGTAGCATAGTGTGGTGTAGCATATTGGGGTCTAGTGCCGTGGGGTGTAGCATAGTGGGGTGTAGCATAGCGAGGTGTAGCATAGTGTGGTGTAGCATATTGGGGTCTAGTGCCGTGGGGTGTAGCATAGCGAGGTCTAGCGCTGTGGGGTGTAGCATAGCGAGGTCTAGCGCTGTGGGGTGTAGCATAGCGGGGTGTAGCATATTGGGGTCTAGTGCCGTGGGGTGTAGCATAGCGAGGTCTAGCGCTGTGGGGTGTAGCATAGCGGGGTGTAGCATATTGGGGTCTAGTGCCGTGGGGTGTAGCATAGCAGGGAGTAGTGCCGTGGGGTGTAGCATAGCAGGGAGTAGTGCCGTGGGGTGTAGCATAGCAGGGAGTAGTGCCGTGGGGTGTAGCATAGCAGGGAGTAGTACAGTGAGTGTAGCATGGTGGGGTGTAGATAGTTAACAGAGGTTCTCCAGACGTAGCTTAGACACAAACAATGACACTTCTGTCTAGCCTTTTTAAATGAATTACATAAATAAAAATCACCTCATCTGGCTTTACATATCTAAATGTATCACCTCAACAACTGGCTTTACGTATCTAAATGTATCACCTCAACAACTGGCTTTACATATCTAAATGTATCACCTCAACAACTGGCTTTACATATCTAAATGTATCACCTCAACAACTGGCTTTACATATCTAAATGTATCAACTCAACAACTGGCTTTACATATCTAAATTTATCACCTCAACAACTGGCTTTACATATCTAAATGTATCACTTCAACAACTGGCCCGTGAGCTATACTTAGCTCCTCCACCTGGTCACGGTGTTTTTATATTGTATCTTACAACAAGCTAATAGCTGCAAGTTTCCCATGCTCCTGTTCTCATATTGTATCTTACAACAAGCTAATAGCTGCAAGTTTCCCATGCTCCTGTTCTCATATTGTATCTTACAACAAGCTAATAGCTGCAAGTTTCCCATGCTTTTGTTCTCATTTCATGATATTGAAACATGAATTTTGTTAAGCTTTTCCTTGTGGCGGCGTAGAATTACATGTAGATTGATATAGGTTTTCTCTATTGTGGCGTATTATTGATTTTAGTGGGCTTTTTATTGATTGCTCTGCTGTATTCGTAGGCATTTATACTTATTGGCCTATTTAATATTTTTATGCATTAGTTTGTTTTTAAAGTTTTGTTGTATGTGCAGTGCCAATTCTAATTTAGCTGGGCTTTGCTGGATCTTGGATATAGCTACTTAGTATTTGACGCTGTTTTTTTATACATAGGCTATGTAAAACATCTCTTAGCATCTTGCGGCTGTATTAACAGTCGTAACATAACAGTGTTGTTTCTCTACATAACTAACACGTCTCTTTACATATCTAGCACGTCTCTTTACATGTCTAACATGTCTCTTTACATATCTAACACGTTTCTTTACATATCTAACACGTCTCTTTACATATCTATCATGTCTCTTTACATGTCTAACATGTCTCTTTACATATCTAACATGTCTTTTTACATATCTAACACGTCTCTTTACATATCTGACACGTCTCTTTACATATCTAACACGTCTCTTTACATATCTAACACGTCTCTTTACAAATCTAACATGTCTCTTTACATATCTAACATGTCTCTCTACATATCTAACACGTCACTTTACACATCTAACACGTCTCTTTACACATCTAACATGTCTCTTTACATATCTAACACGTCTCTTTACACATCTTATATGTCTCTTTACACATCTAACATGTCTCTTTACATATCTAACATGTCTCTTTACACATCTAACACGTCTCTTTACATATCTAACACATCTCTTTACATATCTAACACGTCTCTTGAAATAGTGCTGTAATGCTTGTACGCTTAAATACAGCTGTTGCAGGTACAAAACAAGGCTGTACTTCCATCCGGTCATTGAGTTAGCCTATGCTAACATTGTGCTCTAGTAGGCCCTTTCCAAAGTCTTCGGACCGGTGGACCAGTGTAGCTCAGGTGTAGAAACATTGTTGTGATGTTGCCGTCTATGACTGGTCATGTTGGTTCTTCTTTGGCCACTTTATACACTGGTACCCCAGAAACCAACTAGTGTCTAACGGCAGTTTTATCATGACACAACTGGCGTACATGATCGTCCAACTGGAGATACCAAAGGTCCGTGTGCTTCGTATCATGAATGTTTCGTGTCTTTGTTCTCATCAAGTGCAATCTTTTAGCTGCCCACCGTGAGAGGTGACAGTACGCAGACATTAGAAGCCTGACAGATCTAGACCAATTGTAAGATACGCTCTCGACGTGCTGCTGATACAGCTATTGTTGCATGCATATATATATATATATATATATATATATATATATATATATATATATATATATATATATATATATATATATATATGAATAGTTTGTTTAAGAACCCATTGATGACAGATCTAATAATTGAACATATTTTTGTAATAATTGAGTACTGGGATTTTTGTTTAGCTCCCCTTGTCTTTAGGACTTGTGTGCTGTTAAGCTTACATCGGGGGGGGGGGGGGGGGTTATTGTATATCTCACACTTGGATATTGTTTCTGACACTTATATTTTTACTCGCCCAATTATTTGCTTGACTTCCTAGCGAAATCGTTTTGTAAATGACCCATAATGGTGCTAGGGGTGTCTGAATGTGGTTGAGTAAACTCAGGTGTAAGGATTGGTTGGGGAGGACTTGATTGAGTCGGCCTGCTGTGTGTATGATTAATTCAGTGGCTGGTCAAAGGTGTGCTTGGACGTGTGGCCGGCGTGGCACGAAGAATCACACTCGGCTCTTCAATAATGCACAACTCTGTTGCTCTCTTCAATAAGCGTAGCCTGGATTTGGCGCTGATTGTTCTCTATCGCCCGATAGACTGACCCGAGCTCTCATATTGGCGTGTAGCTCAATCATCTGGTACTGGGGTCAATTGATCTGACCCTCTCCTGGAAGGGTACGGCTAATTAAAATGTCTACCTGTACATTACATCACGGCTCATTACCATGGTTCACTACTGTGTCAAAATTGTTGAACAAGGAGCATTAAACTGCTAAATTGTAATACGTGGAGCATTACAGTACTGTCATGTTTGTGAAACGTGCATCTTTAAACTGTGTAGCACCTAATAATTAAAATAGTGCAATAATGTTTCTTATATAAAAATGTATACCTGCTACCTATTATCATATTGATGTGGCCGGTGTCTGCGACAAGAATATGAGCAGGTGTGTTACAGTTGTAGAGAAGAAAACGTTTCTTACCCCCACAAATTAGTCCGGATTAATTATCCTGTTACGGCTGATGATTAAGAAATGCACAATAGAATAGTCCACAATTAATTTTAAAGATAAATGGTTATATTCCAACTGCACTAGTGAGAGACTAACGAATAAAAGGACGAATAGATGAATGAATGCAGCACATGTATTGTCTAACTTGGTAAGCCACTTGTTCCCTACCTACCTACTCACACAAAACACACCTCTACGTTCTGCGCTTTTCTCGACACATATAGCACAGCACAGATCGCCGGCCTCCCCTTCCCTTTACACTTTTAGGAATCTTTTTTTTTTTAAATTATCGGTATCAAATGATAACTTCATGTAAGCTAGTGTTGAACGTTTTTACATTTCTGTGTTTTTAATTTGTCTGTTTGTATGCTTATATGCGTGTGTATGCTTATATATATATATATATATATATATATATATATATATATATATATATATATATATATATATATATATATATATATATGCATGTGTGTGTGTTTATGTTTGTGTGTGTATATTTTTCTGTGTGTAAATTTATACATTTATTTTATTTTTCTGTGTATATAAGTATATACTTGTGAGTATGTGTATGTATACACACATATTTAATGTATACAACTGGGTGGTGTCTTAATGCAAACATTTTATTTAAAATCAACTCACACACTAAAGCCCAGGTTGTCAGTACTTTTCTTTGGGCGTCAATACTGCCACATGTTGCTGTAGTGGCATTTGCTCAATACACTTAGTTGAGACCTTGTGTTCGCCTGTAGTGTGTGGGGAGATTTGATTTACTGGGAGCTCAACAGACAACTCAAAGTTATAGTTTCAGGCTTAGCGCCGTCGTCAACTGTGGCTAGAACATGGCTTAAAACGGGCCACTGTGACTAGGTCATGTCTCCTTAAGGCGGGCCACCATGACTTGGCCATGTCTCCTTAAGGCGGGCCACTGTGACTAGGTCATGTCTCCTTAAGGTGGGCCACCATGACTTGGCCATGTCTCCTTAAGGTGGGCCACCATGACTTGGCCATGTCTCCTTAAGACGGGCCACCATGACTTGGCCATGCCTTCTTAAGGTGGGCCACCACGCGTTGGCCATGCCTCCTTAAGACGGGCCACCATGACTTGGCCATGTCTCCGGGCTATAGAAGTGTACTTCCATGTGCTCATCACGTGATCTCTGCACTGATGACCCTGCCAATAAAGTGTGTATTTACTGGGTAGCTTTAGTGGTGGTCAACCATCTGACCATTTAGTGGTGACAATAGCTGACAACCATCTGACCATTTAGTGGTGACAATAGCTGACAACCATCTGACCATTTAGTGGTGACAATAGCTGACAACCATCTGACCATTTAGTGGTGACAATAGCTGACAACCATCTGACCATTTAGTGGTGACAATAGCTGACAACCATCTGACCATTTAGTGGTGACCACAGCTGACAACCATCTGACCATTTAGTGGTGACCACAGCTGACAACCATCTGACCATTTACTGGTCACAAGAGTGTAGGTCTGTATTTTGGTACCTTTAACCCTTACCCAAACCTCCACCTCAAGGTTGCGTGTGTGCATTAAATAGAAGCTGGCAAAAACATTGCACACTATAGTTTTAATATTTAATGAACGATTAGAGACATTCTTATATTTTACATTAAGTTAATACCCCCCACATAACTAAAACATTTGCTTCATGGTTCTCTAGGTAGCCCGCAAAGTTAAGCATTTTTTGCCCAATATAAAAGTTTGTGGCCGACTTTCAGGTGTGAAACATCGTCAAGACAACACCGCCACCAGACTAATAGTGATCTTCCATTTTGTTATTGAATTTAGTTATCCTAAACTGTTTAATATTTAATTACATTAAAAATAGGAAGTGATTTATTTAGAAAGTTAAAACGAAAATGCTGTATTTAAGTAGGTCCAAATGAAATGACAAAATCTGACCACAACATCAACAGACAGAGTGGCTCTTGGTGAAATATGAATAAAATATGAGCCGTTGGAATAAATGAGTGAAAAGTGTGGCCCCAGCTGACGAGCGTCTGCTAGAAATGTTTGCTGATCGTTGAACGCTTCAGCATAAACAACAACAAGGCTGAGTTTCTGTTTGAAATAATCCACATCTTTGGTGGGGCTGCGTGCCGTCTGTCTGTACTTGCTGGCTGTATTCAGAGTTTGGATTGGAAGCGTACACTCGTTTTCTTCCTGTGGCCAGACCTAGACGATTTTAGCAGTGTGTGTGAGTGAGTGAGTCAACGGCTGCCTTACAGGCTGAAGAAGCTTGCGTTAGTGGTTGTCACAAGTTCAATTGTCGTACCCTCACAAGCGTGACGATCATACACGAACACTGATTGAAGGGTTTCATTTCCAAGGAAAAACTGCTGCACGCATTTGACAATAACGGAGACAGTCGGCTAATGTAAAGTAACGGAGACAGTCGGCTAAAGTAAAGTAACGGAGACAGTCGGCTAAAGTAAAGTAACGGAGACAGTCAAGTAAAGTAACGGAGACAAGCGCCTGAAGTAACGGATACCTTAAGGTTGCTGGTCTGTTTGGACCTGTTTATCTTTGTTAATTGTTGACTAGGATAGTTTGTCTCTAGCAGCACTTGCCTAAGTGAAGCTCTACCTAAGTGGCCTCAAACGTTGGCAACTCTGGGCGGGTTTCTGGGCCAACAATTGTTTACGTCGTCCCAAGTTTTTCCCCTGCGCTCACTCGCCCGTTGCTACCTTTGCTTTCACCGGTTCATCAGCTGCTGCCTGATGTGTGCATGTCATCTCTGTCTCTCGAAACCTATCGGTTCGTTCAAACAAGCTTTAGTTTTTTTCTCATTGGCTGCTCAAACAATTCAACTACACGTGTACAGTTTATTAAATCAATGGAAGGTTAGGTCTCAAGGTTGGTGGACATCACGGGTTCAATTCTGTTAAAGAAACAGGGTTGTGGGCAGAAAGTAATGTGTGCTTGTCGGGATAGTGGGTTCTTCACGTGGCTTGTGTACATGGTTTAGTGTACCCAATAGACCATGTACCAGCACCCAATAGACTGGGCCATGTACCAGCACCCAATAGACTGGGCCATGTACCAGCACCCAATAGACTGGGCCATGTACCAGCACCCATTAGACTGGGCCATGTACCAGCACCCAATAGACTGGGCCATGTACCAGCACCCATTAGACTGGGCCATGTACCAGCACCCAATAGACCATGTACCAGCACCCATTAGACTGGTCCATGTACCAGCACCCAATAGACCATGTACCAGCACCCAATAGACCATGTACCAGCACCCAATAGCCCATGTACCAGCACCCAATAGACCATGTACCAGCACCCAATAGACCATGTACCAGCACCCAATAGACCATGTACCAGCACCCAATAGACCATGTACCAGCACCCAATAGACCATGTACCAGCACCCATTAGACTGGTCCATGTACCAGCACCCAATAGACCATGTACCAGCACCCAATAGACCATGTACCAGCACCCAATAGACCATGTACCAGCACCCAATAGACCATGTACCAGCACCCATTAGACTGGTCCATGTACCAGCACCCAATAGACCATGTACCAGCACCCAATAGACCATGTACCAGCACCCAATAGACTGGGCCATGTACCAGCACCCAATAGACTGGGCCATGTACCAGCACCCATTAGACTGGGCCATGTACCAGCACCCAATAGACCATGTACCAGCACCCATTAGACTGGTCCATGTACCAGCACCCAATAGACCATGTACCAGCACCCAATAGACCATGTACCAGCACCCAATAGACCATGTACCAGCACCCAATAGACTGGGCCATGTACCAGCACCCAATAGCCCATGAATCAGCACCCAATAGACTGGGCCATGTACCAGCACCCAATAGACTGGGCCATGTACCAGCACCCAATAGACCATGTACCAGCACCCAATAGACCGTGTACCAGCACCCAATAGACCATGTACCAGCACCCACTAGACTGGGCCATGTACCAGCACCCACTAGACTGGGCCATGTACCAGCACCCATTAGACTGGGCCATGTACCAGCACCCACTAGACCATGTACCAGCACCCAATAGACTGGGCCATGTACCAGCACCCAATAGACCATGTACCAGCACCCAATAGACTGGGCCATGTACCAGCACCCAATAGACTGGGCCATGTACCAGCACCCACTAGACTGGGCCATGTACCAGCACCCACTAGACTGGGCCATGTACCAGCACCCAATAGGCCATGTACCAGCACCCAATAGACTGGGCCATGTACCAGCACCCAATAGACTGGGCCATGTACCAGCACCCACTAGACTGGGCCATGTACCAGCACCCATTAGACTGGGCCATGTACCAGCACCCATTAGACTGGGCCATGTACCAGCACCCACTAGACCATGTACCAGCACCCAATAGACTGGGCCATGTACCAGCACCCAATAGACTGGGCCATGTACCAGCACCCAATAGACCGTGTACCAGCACCCAATAGACCATGTACCAGCACCCAATAGACTGGGCCATGTACCAGCACCCAATAGACTGGGCCATGTACCAGCACCCAATAGACTGGGCCATGTACCAGCACCCATTAGACTGGGCCATGTACCAGCACCCAATAGACCATGTACCAGCACCCAATAGACTGGGCCATGTACCAGCACCCAATAGACTGGGCCATGTACCAGCACCCAATAGACTGGGCCATGTACCAGCACCCATTAGACTGGGCCATGTACCAGCACCCATTAGACTGGGCCATGTACCAGCACCCACTAGACCATGTACCAGCACCCAATAGACTGGGCCATGTACCAGCACCCAATAGACTGGGCCATGTACCAGCACCCAATAGACTGGGCCATGTACCAGCACCCATTAGACTGGGCCATGTACCAGCACCCAATAGGCCATGTACCAGCACCCACTAGACCATGTACCAGCACCCAATAGACTGGGCCATGTACCAGCACCCATTAGACTGGGCCATGTACCAGCACCCACTAGACCATGTACCAGCACCCAATAGACTGGGCCATGTACCAGCACCCATTAGACTGGGCCATGTACCAGCACCCACTAGACCATGTACCAGCACCCAATAGACTGGGCCATGTACCAGCACCCAATAGACTGGGCCATGTACCAGCACCCAATAGACTGGTCCATGTACCAGCACCCAATAGACCATGTACCAGCACCCAATAGACTGGGCCATGTACCAGCACCCAATAGACTGGGCCATGTACCAGCACCCATTAGACTGGGCCATGTACCAGCACCCAATAGACCATGTACCAGCACCCAATAGACTGGGCCATGTACCAGCACCCAATAGACCATGTACCAGCACCCAATAGACTGGGCCATGTACCAGCACCCAATAGACTGGGCCATGTACCAGCACCCAATAGACTGGGCCATGTACCAGCACCCAATAGACTGGGCCATGTACCAGCACCCAATAGACTGGGCCATGTACCAGCACCCAATAGACTGGGCCATGTACCAGCACCCAATAGACTGGGCCATGTACCAGCACCCTATAGACTGGGCCATGTACCAGCACCCTATAGACTGAGCCATGTACCAGCACCCAATAGACCATGTACCAGCACCCAATAGACCATGTACCAGCACCCAATAGACTGGGCCATGTACCAGCACCCGATAGACTGGGCCATGTACCAGCACCCTATAGACTGGGCCATGTACCAGCACCCTATAGACTGAGCCATGTACCAGCACCCAATAGACCATGTACCAGCACCCAATAGACTGGGCCATGTACCAGCACCCAATAGACCATGTACCAGCACCCAATAGACTGGGCCATGTACCAGCACCCACTAGACCATGTACAAGCACCCAATAGACTGGGCCATGTACCAGCACCCAACAGACTGAGCAGTGCACCAAACATATACCTGTACCACCTGTAACCATCTGTGGGTTTATTTTCTTGACACCCAACTAGGAATTAAAGGCTTACATTGCTTTGGTTAGTTCACAGTGCCACCCAACTAGTTGTTTAGCTCACACTTGGGTTGGGTTGGTTAGCTCACACTTGGGTTGGGTTGGTTAGCTCACACTTGGGTTGGGTTGGTTAGCTCACACTTGGGTTGGGTTGGTTAGCTCACACTTGGGTTGGGTTGGTTAGCTCACACTTGGGTTGGGTTGGTTAGCTCACACTTGGGTTGGTTAGCTCACACTTGAGTTGGGTTGGTTAGCTCACACTTGGGTTGGGTTGGTTAGCTCACACTTGAGTTGGGTTGGTTAGCTCACACTTGGGTTGGTTAGCTCACACTTGTGTTGGTTAGCTCACACTTGGGTTGGGTTGGTTAGCTCACACTTGGGTTGGTTAGCTCACACTTGAGTTGTGTTGGTTAGCTCACACTTGGGTTGGGTTGGTTAGCTCACACTTGAGTTGGGTTGGTTAGCTCACACTTGGGTTGGTTAGCTCACACTTGTGTTGGTTAGCTCACACTTGGGTTGGGTTGGTTAGCTCACACTTGTGTTGGTTAGCTCACTCTTGGGTTGGGTTGGTTAGCTCACACTTGTGTTGGTTAGCTCACACTTGGGTTGGGTTGGTTAGCTCACACTTGAGTTGGTTAGCTCACACTTGGGTTGGTTAGCTCACACTTGGGTTGGTTAGCTCACACTTGTGTTGGTTAGCTCACACTTGGGTTGGGTTGGTTAGCTCACACTTGGGTTGGGTTGGTTAGCTCACACTTGTGTTGGTTAGCTCACACTTGTGTTGGGTTGGTTAGCTCACACTTGTGTTTGGTTGGTTAGCTCACAAGTGTGTTGTGTTGGTTAGCCCACTTTCAGGTTGTTTATCCCTTACTTGGGTTGGGTAGGATAGCTCACACTTGTGTTTGGTTGGTTAGCTCACACTGGTGCTTGGTTGGTTCGCTCACACATGGGTTGGTTAGCTCACACTTTGGTTGAGCTCCATTCCTCCAACTCTACAACTGGAGCTATTTTCTACTGTTGTAATCTGTGACCTTTTGTTGAACTGACAAACCATACTGCTTGATCTACAGCTACACAGAGTGGTCTAGATTTAAGACATGGGTAGCCACATGCCAGGTAGCACCACACACCAGGTAGCCTCATGACAAGTAGCACCACACACCAGGTAGCCACATGACAAGTAGCACCACACACCATATAGCCACATGACAAGTAGCACCACACACCATATAGCCACATGACAAGTAGCACTACTCTACCACATAGCCACATGACAAGTAGCACCACACACCAGGTAGCCACATGACAAGTAGCACTACTCTACCACATAGCCACATGACAAGTAGCACCACACACCAGGTAGCCACATGACAAGTAGCACCACACACCAGGTAGCCACATGACAAGTAGCACCACACACCAGGTAGCCACATGACAAGTAGCACCACACACCAGGTAGCATCATGCACCACACACCAGGTAGCCACATGACAAGTAGCACCACACACCAGGTGGCCACATGACAAGTAGCACCACACACCAGGTGGCCACATGACAAGTAGCACCACACACCATGTAGCCACATGAAGTAGCACCACACACCAGGTAGCCACATGACAAGTAGCACCACACACCAGGTAGCCACATGACAAGTAGCACCACACACCAGGTAGCCACATGACAAGTAGCACCACACACCAGGTAGCCACATGACAAGTAGCACCACACACCAGGTAGCCACATGACAAGTAGCACCACACACCATGTAGCCACATGACAAGTAGCACCACACACCATATAGCCACATGACAAGTAGCACTACTCTACCACATAGCCACATGACAAGTAGCACCACACACCAGGTAGCCACATGACAAGTAGCACTACTCTACCACATAGCCACATGACAAGTAGCACCACACACCAGGTAGCCACATGACAAGTAGCACCACACACCAGGTAGCCACATGACAAGTAGCACCACACACCAGGTAGCCACATGACAAGTAGCACCACACACCAGGTAGCATCATGCACCACACACCAGGTAGCCACATGACAAGTAGCACCACACACCATGTAGCCACATGACAAGTAGCACCACACACCAGGTAGCCACATGACAAGTAGCACCACACACCAGGTAGCCACATGACAAGTAGCACCACACACCAGGTAGCCACATGACAAGTAGCACCACACACCAGGTAGCCACATGACAAGTAGCACCACACACCAGGTAGCATCATGCACCACACACCAGGTAGCCACATGACAAGTAGCACCACACACCATATAGCCACATGACAAGTAGCACCACACACCATATAGCCACATGACAAGTAGCACCACTCTACCACATAGCCACATGACAAGTAGCACCACACACCATATAGCCACATGACAAGTAGCACCACTCTACCAGATAGCAATCTACCTGATGTTGACTGTTCTACATTTTTTACTCTTGCTAACTATAACTATCACCCCATGTAAGACAAAATGTTAGTTTACTGATTACCTCAAAAAAACTAGATTGGTTTCAATTCCGTTGAAGGAGATATTATCTTAAAGCTTGTTGCATATCTGTAAGCATCTTATTTTATATATACAGATACAAATTACCAACTATATTGTGTATTTAATCTCTTAGCTCAACATAATAACTTTATGTTGGCAACCAGCAACCTTCACATTGCTAGACATGTGTGTAGTTTAGCACATAGGCAAGTGGCAGAAATAAACAAAATTGTTTTGTTATTGTTAGACAGTCAAAAACAAAGTTTAGATGTAGGAAACAAACTTTAATCAAAGAATTCTAGACTCTCTGAAAGCTTGAAATTATATAGCCGGTACTAAACTTAAGCTATGACTGTCCATTAACTTAGAATAACAATAAATTAAAGACAGGTTAATACACTGAACATATGAAAGAAGTAGATAAGTGATACACAAATAAACTTATCAAACATTTTTAAGATGGATCTTCTAAACACTAGTGTGTGGTCTTCATCACATACTGTTAAGTTTTGTCAACACACATAAATGATTGATGTTTTTTTTCCTTTAGATCAGCAAGCCCCTCCTATGGTTTGATGATACTCAATAGGAAAGATCTAAATAACCTTGTTCAACCTTTGACCAACCAGGTTGAATTCCATCTCAATACTCCATTCCTCCTCTTTAAGAAACTCTCAGATGATCTGGAAGATGGTAAGTCATATGTATTGTGCTTTACTGGTGTCATGCAGTGGTGTGCTTTAGTGGTGTCATGCAGTGGTGTGCTTTAGTGGTGTCTTGCAGTGGTGTCATGCAGTGGTGTGCTTTAGTGGTGTGCTTTAGTGGTGTCACGCAGTGGTGTGCTTTAATGGTGTCATGCAGTGGTGTGTGGTGTCATGCAGGGGTGTGCTTTAGTGGTGTCATGCAGTGGTGTGTGATGTCATGCAGTGGTGTGTGGTGTCATGCAGTGGTTTGTGGTGCCAAACATGTAAAGGTGTGGTTGTATTGCTGTGTGCTTTCATGCATGTCATGGTGTGTGGCATCATACATGAAGTCAGTGGTGTCGCTATGTCGGGTGTCGCCCAGTGCAGCACTTCGTGGTGTCATCCCCCTAAATGGTGTCACGCTGTGCTGTCCACACGCTCTGCCCCCTCTTGCTATGCCTCTGCATGAAGTGATGTGTGGTGTCATACATGTCATGATATAGTGTCTGCTTTCATACATGTCATGATGTGGTGTCATACATGAATTGGTGTGTGGTGTCATATATGTCATGGTGTGAGGTGCCATATTTAATGTTCAAAACATGTATTAGACAAGTATAGTATTAAGATGTGACCATTAATTTAAATAGTGTAACTATATATAATTCAAACACAGAGTACTTGCAAATATAAAGTACTGAATAGGTACACAATATATCTTTTATCAAACACACACAATTATTTTTTATTTAAAAAAAAAAAAAGAATATTCATGTGTGTATCAAACAGTATAAAGTGTTGTTAGATGTGGCCATTGTATCCTGTGTTAGCCTGTAGTCTAGTGTAGTAGCACCCAGTAACTTGTGTAGTGCACCCTACAGATGCTAATGTGTGCCAGGCCGCCACTCTTGTAGACCAGGTAGACCTGAGTGGCTTGAATTAACAATACATTTAGTTGCTGTATAGAAGTCACCCGCCTGCCAGATGGTGATCCCTTGTGTTTCAAAGTATTTCACTCTTTCAACAATGAGTTGCTTCTAGCTTGTACACGCTCAGAAGAACAGCTTTCATCCTTGGTCAGTTAAATATTAATCCTGTTAACTACCGTGTCTATTAAAAATACTGTTTTGTCTGCCTATTGTAAATACTACTTGTTGTAGTTACTGATGAAGACATATTTTCCTATTAACCCATTTGTTTAAATGTTTCTCTGTTGTCTATACTTTTTGCCAGTCATATGTTGACCAGCTGAAGGTTTCCCCCAGTTTATCCAGTGTAAAATGATCAAGACTGTTCTAGTGCTAGCTGCTAACATGACATGTTTTCTGCCACTCTAAGCTCTAACCAAGGCAACTTGCCAATGGCACAAAGCTAACAAACAGTTCACACTTGTTTAGAGGTGTTCATTTTTCAAGCTTGCTTTCAATCGTTTTTATATTAAAAATGTTCATTTTTCTTCCACAGCTATTTTAGGCATTTGGTTTGTTGATACTGGAGAATGTATAAGGCTGACTGAAAAAATTCAAAGGTGGGTTTCTTAATGACATATTTTTGTATAAGGCTGACAGAAAAAAATGTAAAGGTTGGTTTCTCAATGACTTCTTTTAGTTTAAGGCTGACAGAAAAAAATGTAAAGGTTGGCTTCTCAATGACTTCTTTTAGTTTAAGGCTGACAGAAAAAATTCAAAGTTTGGTTTTCCCAATGACTTCTTTAATTACATATATTCCTCCTGCTGTTGTTTTCTCCATTTTATAATTGCTGCATTAGCTGAAGTCATTTGATAAAGTCATTTAATGAAGTCATTGCTACATGCTGCAGTAGATTTTTGATAGATCTTACTACAAAATTGTTCAATACTAACCCTGTAACAAATAAGTGTAATCAAATTGTGCTAAAACATCTGTATTGGTGTTTAGAATTCTGCGTGAGGTGTCTGGTCGAGGTGAAGAAAAATGTTCTAACATGGATGGAGTGTCTGCCCGGTGCCTGGAAGGCAAATCTGTTGAAGCTGGTCAAAATATTTTAAGTTTATTAACAAATGCTCAAAAAACATATGATGTAAGTCAAGTGTGTTGTATGAAATATGTACAGTAGGATCAAGCTATTCTTGAAATAATGGAAGAAAAGAACAGTTATTAACTTATTAAGTATGAATGGAAAAGAACTTGAGTGTAGTTCTATCATAAGTGTCGTTTAATTGTAATAGTTTGTCATGGGCTGTCTGTCTTGTGGGCTTTGATCTGCTGGGCTATCTCCCATTGCTCTAGGTTACCTGTGTGGGTTGTATGACAGTCTTATATCTTGTGGGCTTTGATCTGCTGGGCTATCTCCCATTGCTCTAGGTTACCTGTGTGTGTTGTATGACAGTCTTATATCTTGCGGGCTTTGATCTGCTGGGCTATCTCCCCGTGCTCTAGGTTACCTGTGTGTGTTGTATGACAGTCTTATATCTTGCGGGCTTTGATCTGCTGGGCTATCTCCCATTGCTCTAGGTTACCTGTGTGGGTTGTATGACAGTCTTATATCTTGTGGGCTTTGATCTGCTGGGCTATCTCCCATTGCTCTAGGTTACCTGTGTGTGTTGTATGACAGTCTTATATCTTGTGGGCTTTGATCTGCTGGGCTATCTCCCATTGCTCTAGGTTACCTGTGTGTGTTGTATGACAGTCTTATATCTTGTGGGCTTTGATCTGCTGGGCTATCTCCCATTGCCATAGGTTACCTGTGTGTGTGTTGTATGACAGTCTTATATCTTGTGGGCTTTGATCTGCTGGGCTATCTCCCCGTGCTCTAGGTTACCTGTGTGTGTTGTATGACAGTCTTATATCTTGTGGGCTTTGATCTGCTGGGCTATCTCCCATTGCCCTAGGTTACCTGTGTGTGTGTTGTATGACAGTCTTATATCTTGTGGGCTTTGATCTGCTGGGCTATCTCCCCGTGCTCTAGGTTACCTGTGTGTGTTGTATGACAGTCTTATATCTTGTGGGCTTTGATCTGCTGGGCTATCTCCCATTGCCATAGGTTACCTGTGTGTGTTGTATGACAGTCTTATATCTTGTGGGCTTTGATCTGCTGGGCTATCTCCCATTGCTCTAGGTTACCTGTGTGTGTTGTATAACAGTCTTATCAATGCTTGTGATAGGTGATTTATTCCTTGATTGTCTGCAGCAAGAACATGGGGCCACATACGAACAGACAGATCCTAGGCCTATCAAGCATCCTAGTGGTGAGACCTTAATATTTGTTCTTACATTCTCACTACCAGTGGTGATACATTACATTACCCACCACCATTGGTGATACCTTACATTGCCCACAACCAGTCGTGAGAGGTACATTACATTACCCACTACCAGTGCATTCATTGCTTCTCCAGATTTTTATGACTAAGATATTAATGAATCTAATTTTAAAAATAGTGTGTACAATTACATAGATTGACAAAATGTCACATTAGACTGGCCACTTAATAGCAAAATCACATCTTTCTATTTGTAAATTTAACTTGTTTCATGAATAAAGTATACTGCTTTCAATTTAATGGTGTCTAGAAATGTGCTCTGTTGTAATGGTGTCTAGAAATGTGCTCTGTTGTAATGGTGTCTAGAAATGTGCTCTGTTTTAATGGTGTCTAGAAATGTGCTCTGGTGTAATGGTGTCTAGAAATGTGCTCTGTTTTAATGGTGTCTAGAAATGTGCTCTGTTGTAATGGTGTCTAGAAATGTGCTCTGTTGTAATGGTGTCTAGAAATGTGCTCTGTTGTAATGGTGTCTAGAAATGTGCTCAGTTTTAATGGTGTCTAGAAATGTGCTCTGTTGTAATGGTGTCTAGAAATGTGCTCTGTTGTAATGGTGTCTAGAAATGTGCTCTGTTGTAATGGTGTCTAGAAATGTGCTCTGTTTTAATGGTGTCTAGAAATGTGCTCTGGTGTAATGGTGTCTAGAAATGTGCTCTGTTTTAATGGTGTCTAGAAATGTGCTCTGTTGTAATGGTGTCTAGAAATGTGCTCTGTTGTAATGGTGTCTAGAAATGTGCTCTGTTGTAATGGTGTCTAGAAATGTGCTCAGTTTTAATGGTGTCTAGAAATGTGCTCTGTTGTAATGGTGTCTAGAAATGTGCTCTGTTGTAATGGTGTCTAGAAATGTGCTCTGTTGTAATGGTGTCTAGAAATGTGCTCTGTTTTAGGCGATGCCTCGGGTATGTCACAGATCTCCTTAGCTGACTTGTTCCGAACAGTTAATCTACACAGTGCCAAAGCTGGAATGGTGGATACTGCAACAGACACACCTAAACATCCTGTATTTGGAAGGTAGCTGTTGTTTTATTATACTGCGTAGTTTTTAGTAAGGATTTACATGTGATTTTAGTTGTTTTCATTAATTGTTCAAAAGCATGAATAATTAAAAAACAATATTTGTTGTTTGTTTGTTTTTTTTTGTTGATATTGTTGTGATACCAAGCTCAATTATCTTAATTTGTACCCAAAAAATGCCATTTTATGAAAACTGTTTGTTATTAAATGGATATCAGTATAAAGCTCTGTTCCTGAAGCGAGCAATGCTAACTGTAATTATTAGTCAAACATAGCTCTCATGGAATGTCATTTGCTGTATTTCCTTCCATTTAAATGCATGGTGGACAATGGGAAGTGGCCTTAATTGGTCTTCATCTCAAGCTAGTCACTAGTTTTATAATATTTAAATCTGTTTCTTTTTCTTACTGGTGAAAATTAGTTTTGTTTGAAGAATTATTTTTCTTTGAACTTGAGCTTTTGGTGTAACACAGGGGTCTCCAAACCGCGGGCCAGATGAGGCCAGAGAGGTCCTCTAATCCGGTCCGCGGCGATCTTTTTGTCGCTGAATAAATGTTTGTTAGAGGTGGCTGAGAAACTATGCCCAGAAAATTCAAAACAATTTGAAAATGTGGCTTTGGGTGCAAATATCATTGCCCGCCGGGTTGCAGACAACTGTGAAAACATCGTGACTCAAATAGCGAAAATACAAGCAAGTTTGGCAATTTTTTAATTGTAATGGATCAGATGCTGGACAGCTGTTCCACATCTCAACTGCTTATGTTCATTAGAGGTGTGGATGAAGACATAAACATAACACAAGAGCTGGCTTCACTACATAGAATGTATGGCACTGTTACCGGAGAGAATATTGATAGTTCAGAGACATGTTAAAAGATAGAAACACAGAATCGCAAAATTTACCATATTTCACAGCAGTAAGATGGCTAATTTGCGAGAAATTTTTCTGAGCAGAGTATTTGAGTTAAGAAAGGAAATAAGGGACTTCCTTGAAAGTAAAGGCAAGCCACAAGCTGATGTACTTAATGTCTGATGAAGAGTGGGTATAAAAATTGGCCTCTGCTGCAAACATAACTAGTCATTTAAATTTTCTGAACCTAAAACTACAAGAGATGGAAATTTAGTTTCTGATCTATACAACCACCCAAAGGCTTTCAGATCTCAAATTGTCATGTTTTTGGAACAAGTACAAGCCAACAACTTACACACTCTCAGTAGTGCAAGGTCTTTAGGCTGAAGCAACCACTGTTCCCAAAGTCATTTGCATACGAGCTCATCAAAGACTTTAAGCTGCAGTTTCAGTAGTGGTTTTTTGACTTGGATTCAAAGGCAGAAAAAAGTGAGACTGTTTCAAAACGCATTTGAAGCAAATGTGGCCTGCTGCCCAGATGAACTGCAGCTGGACGTCATTAGAGACATGGTCAAAGAAGGGAAGGTTTTTATAAGTTTTTGCAAAAGCAAGATTTTCCTAATATTAAAACTTTCACATCAAAGTACCTTTCAAATTTTGGAACAAGATACCTGTGTGAACAAATATTTTCAAGATTGAAATATGCGAAGAACAATTTGAGAGCAAACTTGGACCTCGAGTGTGATTTTGGCCACCGACAGTGCTTCTTTCAGACTTTTTCCTCGGGGGGGGGGGGGGCAACGACACTTGAAATTTTTATATATTTCTATATAAATTATATTTCGTTAAGGGGGGAACGGTACACCCCGAAGAGATGTCTTGAAGAGACTCTGGCCCCTGAACTGATATTTGATAGTTAAATAATGCGGCCCTCGGGCTGAAAAGTTTGGAGACCCTTGTTGTAACACAACAGTTTTATAATTAAACTTGTGATGTGTAGCTTTCTGCTCCAATATCTACCCAGCCTATCACTACTATCAGACTAAATAACAAAAAATGACAAGATTGCAACCACATACTACTAATGATTTAAATCAATGAACTTGGTGCCTAGTCTGTTTCTAGAAATATATAGAAAGAAAAGTAGGTCTAGTGAGTGGCTGGTTGTTCAACCATCCTAAATACTGCAAGTCTATATCTAATACATGCACATTTAGGCAAGTCTGTATCTAATACATGCACATTTAGGTATGCTTTACTAAGGGAAAAAATTGTTTGTTCTTGCTATTGAATAAAAGCATAATAATTTAAGGATCTTTGCACATTTATTTTATTTGGTGGAAAATGTGTGATCTAATTCTAAAGAAACATAAGCCACCATAAATAACAGTTTAAATAACACACCTTTGTAAGTCATGACTTGTCAGAAATGGGGGGGGGGGGGGCTGTCAACCAATGACAGCCACACAAAATGTTAATGGACTTATCCAGATGGATGAATGTCTTGTATTAGTACAGGTCACACACCACCAAACTCATTGCTGTATGCCTAGTTTAAACTCCTACAAATGTCCTGACTGCCTGTCTAGTTTAAACTCCTACAAATGTCCTGACTGCCTGTCTAGTTTAAACTCCTACAAATGTCCTGACTGCCTGTCTAGTTTAAACTCCTACAAATGTCCTGACTGCCTGTCTAGTTTAAACTCCTGCAAATGTCCTGACTGCCTGTCTAGTTTAAACTTAAGTGATGCCTTTTCTCAGATCCTTGTCAGTAGCAGAGGTTGAGGCCCAGCCTGTAGATAACAGACATCCAATACTCAAACTGATTTCATCTAAAACAGTGGAGGAAATAGAGAAACAGCATATAGAGGAGGAGCACAAGAGATTAAAGGTACATCTACATTTGTATTTGTTCATGTTTAACCTTTGGCTTTTACTTGCAGCCCTAAGTTGGTTTTATGTGTGAGCATCAACATCCTTTTACTTAACTAGCATTACACTGTGTCCTATTGGGTATTTGATGTGAACTGTACCTCTGATGAATGTCTTGATGTATAGAGAGACAATGTGAGAACCTTGTAACCTCCCCAGGGAGGTGGAGGAAGTGCTGGTAACTCTGGCCACTCACCAGGTGGACACCAGACTGAAGGTGGCATTGATCTGATGCAGCTCTTGCGGCAAGGTGCAGCCAAGCAGTCCATCAAGTCACTGGGTGTTGAAGGGGACAGTGGGGATAAGGGCAGCAGTCTGACATCAGATGGGGCAGCGGCTGTGAAAAAACTCATTAACATGCAAGGTGAGAGGTAACCACATATTGACCGGTCATGTTGTCTAGTTGATGCCATAGTATATCTATAACTCCTTTACATTGAACTGACCAAGTAGATGAAACTAATTGAACTGTTGTTGAATCTGAAGACCCCAAATTTGGCACCAACAGAGGATTTATACCAGTGGCCGCAGCCAGCCAGTGTGAGAGCTACCCTGCCATGCCAGACGCCCCATTGGCTGAGGACATCCATGGAGACAAGAAGAAAGACAACTCTGCTTTATTTCCTATCATGCTCAAACCCAGCGACCTGGATCCAAGTCTTGGAAAATCTAAATCGGTACTCACCCACATTAGACCATTAGTTTAGCTGCTACATTGTTAGGTCTTATTGGAGTTGTTTACAAACTTGACTTAGCTAGACTTGGCCAATTTAAAAAATGTAAGGGCAAAGACTAAGGGAAGTAATGACTGGGTGCCATTGATTCTACAATTATAAACAGTATACTAGTTATAAAAGCTGTTAAACATTCATCAACATGAGTACATAATAAATTTAATGGGGGAAATAGTTAAAGTTTTATGAATGTCTAGTTTTCACCTAACTTATTATTTCTACATGGAGAACTTATTATCTTCTGTAATGTTTATAATTGTTCTAAGTGTCTCAAAAATTAGAAGTTAAGAATTATAAAAGCTAAAAAGTTAAAAGTGTAGTCCTAGGTCTTAAATTATTCTGTTAACATTTTTCAATAGCTAGTTGTGTTAAACTATTACACTATGTACTTGTGTTAAAGGTGTGCAATATTTGATAGTGTTGAAATTATACAATAGCTAGTTGTGTTAAAATTGTGCTATATATGGTAGTGTTAAAACTGTACAATAGCTCGTTGTGTTACAATTGTGCTATAGCTAGTTGTGTTAAAATTGTGCTATAGCTAGTTGTGTTAAAATTGTACACTAGCTAGTGGTGTTAAAATTGTGCTATAGCTAGTTGTGTTAAAATTGTGCTAAAGCTATTTGTGTTAAAATTGTGCTATAGCTAGTTGTGTTAAAATTGTGCTATAGCTAGTTGTGTTAAAATTGTACACTAGCTAGTTGTGTTAAAATTGTACACTAACTAGTTGTGTTAAAATTGTGCTATAGCTAGTTGTGTTAAAATTACTCAACAAATCCTATTTGTTACAGCCTCCAGCCTTTACAGCCCTGCTGACCCCACAAGCTTTTTTAGGTAAGTCTACATGATGTCACCCATAGATTTAACTTTGGTAGGTACATGATGCCACCCATAGATTTAACTTTGGTAGGTACATGATGCCACCCATAGATTTAACTTTGGTAGGTACATGATGCCACCCATAGATTTAACTTTGGTAGGTATATGATGCCACCCATAGATTTAACTTTGGTAGGTACATGATGCCACCCATAGATTTAACTTTGGTAGGTACATGATGACAGCCATAGATTTAACTTTGGTAGGTACATGATGCCACCCATAGATTTAACTTTTGTAGGTACATGATGCCACCCATAGATTTAACTTTGGTAGGTACATGATGCCACCCATAGATTTAACTTTGGTAGGTATATGATGCCACCCATAGATTTAACTTTGGTAGGTAGATATTGACACCCATAGATTTAACTTTGGTAGGTACATGATGCCACCCGTAGATTTAACTGTGGTAGGTACATGATGCCACCCATAGATTTAACTTTGGTAGGTACATGATGCCACCCATAGATTTAACTTTGGTAGGTACATGATGACAGCCATAGATTTAACTTTGGTAGGTACATGATGCCACCCGTAGATTTAACTGTGGTAGGTACATGATGCCACCCATAGATTTAACTTTTGTAGGTATATGATGCCACCCGTAGATTTAACTTTGGTTACTTAGGCTGTCTGTGGTAGACTAGGTAGATGATGCCACCCATAGATTTAACTTTGGTTGGTACATGATGCCACCCATAGATTTAACTTTGGTAGGTACATGATGCCACCCATAGATTTAACTTTGGTAGGTACATGATACAACCCATAGATTTAACTTTGGTACATGATGCCACCCATAGATTTAACTTTGGTAGGTACATGATGTCACCCATAGATTTAACTTTGGTAGGTACATGATGCCACCCATAGATTTAACTTTGGTAGGTACATGATGCCACCCATAGATTTAACTTTGGTAGGTACATGATGCCACCCATAGATTTAACTTTGGTAGGTACATGATGCCACCCGTAGATTTAACTTTGGTAGGTACATGATGCCACCCATAGATTTAACTTTGGTAGGTACATGATGCCACCCGTAGATTTAACTTTGGTAGGTACATGATGCCACCCATAGATTTAACTTTGGTAGGTACATGATGCCACCCATAGATTTAACTTTGATAGGTACATGATGCCACCCATAGATTTAACTTTGGTAGGTATATGATGCCACCCATAGATTTAACTTTGGTAGGTACATGGTGCCACCCATAGATTTAACTTTGGTAGGTACATGATGCCACCCATAGATTTAACTTTGGTAGGTACATGATGCCACCCATAGATTTAACTTTGGTAGGTACATGATGCCACCCATAGATTTAACTTTGGTAGGTACATGATGCCACCCATAGATTTAACTTTGGTAGGTACATGATGCCACCCATAGATTTAACTTTGGTAGGTACATGATGCCACCCATAGATTTAACTTTGGTAGGTACATGATGCCACCCATAGATTTAACTTTGGTAGGTATATGATGCCACCCATAGATTTAACTTTGGTAGGTATATGATGCCACCCATAGATTTAACTTTGGTAGGTACATGATGTCACCCATAGATTTAACTTTGGTAGGTACATGATGCCACCCATAGATTTAACTTTGGTAGGTATATGATGCCACCCATAGATTTAACTTTGGTAGGTACATGATGCCACCCATAGATTTAACTTTGGTAGGTACATGATGACAGCCATAGATTTAACTTTGGTAGGTACATGATGCCACCCATAGATTTAACTTTGGTTGGTACATGATGCCACCCATAGATTTAACTTTGGTAGGTACATGATGCCACCCATAGATTTAACTTTGGTAGGTACATGATGCCACCCATAGATTTAACTTTGGTAGGTACATGATGCCACCCATAGATTTAACTTTGGTAGGTACATGGTGCCACCCATAGATTTAACTTTGGTAGGTACATGGTGCCACCCATAGATTTAACTTTGGTAGGTACATGATGCCACCCATAGATTTAACTTTGGTAGGCACATGATGCCACCCATAGATTTAACTTTGGTAGGTACATGATGCCACCCATAGATTTAACTTTGGTAGGTAGATGATGCCACCCATAGATTTAACTTTGGTAGGTACATGATGCCACCCATAGATTTAACTTTGGTAGGTACATGATGCCACCCATAGATTTAACTTTGGTAGGTACATGATGCCACCCATAGATTTAACTTTGGTAGGTATATGATGCCACCCATAGATTTAACTTTGGTAGGTATATGATGCCACCCATAGATTTAACTTTGGTAGGTACATGATGCCACCCATAGATTTAACTTTGGTAGGTACATGATGCCACCCATAGATTTAACTTTGGTAGGTACATGATGCCACCCATAGATTTAACTTTGGTAGGTACATGATGCCACCCATAGATTTAACTTTGGTACATGATGCCACCCATAGATTTAACTTTGGTAGGTACATGATGCCACCCATAGATTTAACTTTGGTAGGTACATGATGCCACCCATAGATTTAACTTTGGTACATGATGCCACCCATAGATTTAACTTTGGTAGGTACATGATGTCACCCATAGATTTAACTTTGGTAGGTACATGATGCCACCCATAGATTTAACTTTGGTAGGTATATGATGCCACCCATAGATTTAACTTTGGTAGGTACATGATGCCACCCATAGATTTAACTTTGGTAGGTACATGATGCCACCCATAGATTTAACTTTGGTAGGTATATGATGCCACCCATAGATTTAACTTTGGTAGGTACATGATGCCACCCATAGATTTAACTTTGGTAGGTACATGATGCCACCCATAGATTTAACTTTGGTAGGTACATGATGACAGCCATAGATTTAACTTTGGTACATGATGCCACCCATAGATTTAACTTTGGTAGGTACATGATGCCACCCATAGATTTAACTTTGGTAGGTATATGATGCCACCCATAGATTTAACTTTGGTAGGTATATGATGCCACCCATAGATTTAACTTTGGTAGGTACATGATGCCACCCATAGATTTAACTTTGGTAGGTACATGATGCCACCCATAGATTTAACTTTGGTAGGTATATGATGCCACCCATAGATTTATCTTTGGTAGGTACATGATGCCACCCATAGATTTAACTTTGGTAGGTACATGATGCCACCCATAGATTTAACTTTGGTAGGTACATGATGCCACCCATAGATTTAACTTTGGTAGGTACATGATGACAGCCATAGATTTAACTTTGGTACATGATGCCACCCATAGATTTAACTTTGGTAGGTACATGATGCCACCCGTAGATTTAACTGTGGTAGGTACATGATGCCACCCATAGATTTAACTTTTGTAGGTATATGATGCCACCCGTAGATTTAACTTTGGTTACTTAGGCTGTCTGTGGTAGACTAGGTAGATGATGCCACCCATAGATTTAACTTTGGTTGGTACATGATGCCACCCATAGATTTAACTTTGGTAGGTACATGATGCCACCCATAGATTTAACTTTGGTAGGTACATGATGCCACCCATAGATTTAACTTTGGTTGGTACATGATGCCACCCATAGATTTAACTTTGGTTGGTACATGATGCCACCCATAGATTTAACTTTGGTAGGTACATGATGCCACCCATAGATTTAACTTTGGTAGGTATATGATGCCACCCATAGATTTAACTTTGGTAGGTACATGATGCCACCCATAGATTTAACTTTGGTAGGTACATGATGCCACCCATAGATTTAACTTTGGTAGGTATATGATGCCACCCATAGATTTAACTTTGGTAGGTACATGATGCCACCCATAGATTTAACTTTGGTAGGTACATGATGCCACCCATAGATTTAACTTTGGTTGGTACATGATGCCACCCATAGATTTAACTTTGGTAGGTACATGATGCCACCCATAGATTTAACTTTGGTAGGTATATGATGCCACCCATAGATTTAACTTTGGTAGGTACATGATGCCACCCATAGATTTAACTTTGGTAGGTACATGATGCCACCCATAGATTTAACTTTGGTAGGTACATGATGCCACCCATAGATTTAACTTTCGTAGGTACATGATGCCACCCATAGATTTAACTTTGGTAGGTACATGATGACAGCCATAGATTTAACTTTGGTAGGTACATGATGCCACCCATAGATTTAACTTTGGTAGGTACATGATGCCACCCATAGATTTAACTTTGGTAGGTACATGATGCCACCCATAGATTTAACTTTGGTAGGTACATGATGCCACCCATAGATTTAACTTTGGTTGGTACATGATGCCACCCATAGATTTAACTTTGGTAGGTACATGATGCCACCCATAGATTTAACTTTGGTAGGTACATGATGCCACCCATAGATTTAACTTTGGTAGGTACATGATGCCACCCATAGATTTAACTTTGGTAGGTACATGATGCCACCCATAGATTTAACTTTGGTAGGTATATGATGCCACCCATAGATTTAACTTTGGTAGGTATATGATGTCACCCATAGATTTAACTTTGGTAGGTACATGATGCCACCCATAGATTTAACTTTGGTAGGTACATGATGCCACCCATAGATTTAACTTTGGTTGGTACATGATGCCACCCATAGATTTAACTTTGGTAGGTACATGATGCCACCCATAGATTTAACTTTGGTAGGTACATGATGCCACCCATAGATTTAACTTTGGTAGGTACATGATGCCACCCATAGATTTAACTTTGGTAGGTACATGATGCCACCCATAGATTTAACTTTGGTAGGTACATGGTGCCACCCATAGATTTAACTTTGGTAGGTACATGGTGCCACCCATAGATTTAACTTTGGTAGGTACATGATGCCACCCATAGATTTAACTTTGGTAGGCACATGATGCCACCCATAGATTTAACTTTGGTAGGTACATGATGCCACCCATAGATTTAACTTTGGTAGGTAGATGATGCCACCCATAGATTTAACTTTGGTAGGTACATGATGCCACCCATAGATTTAACTTTGGTAGGTACATGATGCCACCCATAGATTTAACTTTGGTAGGTACATGATGCCACCCATAGATTTAACTTTGGTAGGTATATGATGCCACCCATAGATTTAACTTTGGTAGGTATATGATGCCACCCATAGATTTAACTTTGGTAGGTACATGATGCCACCCATAGATTTAACTTTGGTAGGTACATGATGCCACCCATAGATTTAACTTTGGTAGGTACATGATGCCACCCATAGATTTAACTTTGGTAGGTACATGATGCCACCCATAGATTTAACTTTGGTACATGATGCCACCCATAGATTTAACTTTGGTAGGTACATGATGCCACCCATAGATTTAACTTTGGTAGGTACATGATGCCACCCATAGATTTAACTTTGGTACATGATGCCACCCATAGATTTAACTTTGGTAGGTACATGATGTCACCCATAGATTTAACTTTGGTAGGTACATGATGCCACCCATAGATTTAACTTTGGTAGGTATATGATGCCACCCATAGATTTAACTTTGGTAGGTACATGATGCCACCCATAGATTTAACTTTGGTAGGTACATGATGCCACCCATAGATTTAACTTTGGTAGGTATATGATGCCACCCATAGATTTAACTTTGGTAGGTACATGATGCCACCCATAGATTTAACTTTGGTAGGTACATGATGCCACCCATAGATTTAACTTTGGTAGGTACATGATGACAGCCATAGATTTAACTTTGGTACATGATGCCACCCATAGATTTAACTTTGGTAGGTACATGATGCCACCCATAGATTTAACTTTGGTAGGTATATGATGCCACCCATAGATTTAACTTTGGTAGGTATATGATGCCACCCATAGATTTAACTTTGGTAGGTACATGATGCCACCCATAGATTTAACTTTGGTAGGTACATGATGCCACCCATAGATTTAACTTTGGTAGGTATATGATGCCACCCATAGATTTATCTTTGGTAGGTACATGATGCCACCCATAGATTTAACTTTGGTAGGTACATGATGCCACCCATAGATTTAACTTTGGTAGGTACATGATGCCACCCATAGATTTAACTTTGGTAGGTACATGATGACAGCCATAGATTTAACTTTGGTACATGATGCCACCCATAGATTTAACTTTGGTAGGTACATGATGCCACCCGTAGATTTAACTGTGGTAGGTACATGATGCCACCCATAGATTTAACTTTTGTAGGTATATGATGCCACCCGTAGATTTAACTTTGGTTACTTAGGCTGTCTGTGGTAGACTAGGTAGATGATGCCACCCATAGATTTAACTTTGGTTGGTACATGATGCCACCCATAGATTTAACTTTGGTAGGTACATGATGCCACCCATAGATTTAACTTTGGTAGGTACATGATGCCACCCATAGATTTAACTTTGGTTGGTACATGATGCCACCCATAGATTTAACTTTGGTTGGTACATGATGCCACCCATAGATTTAACTTTGGTAGGTACATGATGCCACCCATAGATTTAACTTTGGTAGGTATATGATGCCACCCATAGATTTAACTTTGGTAGGTACATGATGCCACCCATAGATTTAACTTTGGTAGGTACATGATGCCACCCATAGATTTAACTTTGGTAGGTATATGATGCCACCCATAGATTTAACTTTGGTAGGTACATGATGCCACCCATAGATTTAACTTTGGTAGGTACATGATGCCACCCATAGATTTAACTTTGGTTGGTACATGATGCCACCCATAGATTTAACTTTGGTAGGTACATGATGCCACCCATAGATTTAACTTTGGTAGGTATATGATGCCACCCATAGATTTAACTTTGGTAGGTACATGATGCCACCCATAGATTTAACTTTGGTAGGTACATGATGCCACCCATAGATTTAACTTTGGTAGGTACATGATGCCACCCATAGATTTAACTTTCGTAGGTACATGATGCCACCCATAGATTTAACTTTGGTAGGTACATGATGACAGCCATAGATTTAACTTTGGTAGGTACATGATGCCACCCATAGATTTAACTTTGGTAGGTACATGATGCCACCCATAGATTTAACTTTGGTAGGTACATGATGCCACCCATAGATTTAACTTTGGTAGGTACATGATGCCACCCATAGATTTAACTTTGGTTGGTACATGATGCCACCCATAGATTTAACTTTGGTAGGTACATGATGCCACCCATAGATTTAACTTTGGTAGGTACATGATGCCACCCATAGATTTAACTTTGGTAGGTACATGATGCCACCCATAGATTTAACTTTGGTAGGTACATGATGCCACCCATAGATTTAACTTTGGTAGGTATATGATGCCACCCATAGATTTAACTTTGGTAGGTATATGATGTCACCCATAGATTTAACTTTGGTAGGTACATGATGCCACCCATAGATTTAACTTTGGTAGGTACATGATGCCACCCATAGATTTAACTTTGGTAGGTACATGATGCCACCCATAGATTTAACTTTGGTAGGTACATGATGCCACCCATAGATTTAACTTTGGTAGGTACATGATGCCACCCATAGATTTAACTTTGGTAGGTATATGATGCCACCCATAGATTTAACTTTGGTAGGTATATGATGTCACCCATAGATTTAACTTTGGTAGGTACATGATGCCACCCATAGATTTAACTTTGGTAGGTACATGATGCCACCCATAGATTTAACTTTGGTAGGTACATGGTGCCACCCATAGATTTAACTTTGGTAGGTATATGATGCCACCCATAGATTTAACTTTGGTACATGATGCCACCCATAGATTTAACTTTGGTAGGTACATGATGCCACCCATAGATTTAACTTTGGTAGGTACATGATGCCACCCATAGATTTAACTTTTGTAGGTATATGATGCCACCCATAGATTTAACTTTGGTAGGTAGATGATGACACCCATAGATTTAACTTTGGTAGGTACATGATGCCACCCGTAGATTTAACTGTGGTAGGTACATGATGCCACCCATAGATTTAACTTTGGTAGGTACATGATGCCACCCATAGATTTAACTTTGGTAGGTACATGATGACAGCCATAGATTTAACTTTGGTACATGATGCCACCCATAGATTTAACTTTGGTAGGTACATGATGCCACCCATAGATTTAACTGTGGTAGGTACATGATGCCACCCATAGATTTAACTTTTGTAGGTATATGATGCCACCCGTAGATTTAACTTTGGTTACTTAGGCTGTCTGTGGTAGACTAGGTAGATGATGCCACCCATAGATTTAACTTTGGTAGGTACATGATGCCACCCATAGATTTAACTTTGGTAGGTACATGATGCCACCCATAGATTTAACTTTGGTAGGTACATGATGACACACATAGATTTAACTTTGGTAGGTATATGATGCCACCCATAGATTTAACTTTGGTAGGTACATGATGCCACCCATAGATTTAACTTTGGTAGGTACATGATGTCACCCATAGATTTGCTGAGTTGTAATTACACCACTGATTAAGCCCGTAACAACATATCAAACTATATTTTTTATTTAAGTTTAATATCTTAATTTTTCTCAAGTACATTTTGTGATTTTTAATAAATTTGCAAGCAATAAACATATTGTTACAAATTTTCAAATTAAGGTTGCTAGGTGTTATCTCCCTTATCTTAGTAACTTAGATTTTATTGATAGGAGTCAGACATGAAACATTGTTAAAGCTTTAATCCAAGTTGACCATTATTTGAAAGCTTTGATGACTTCAACTGTTGTATGTCTTAGATCGCCCTTTCCAAGATGCCATGACTCCACCACCCTCGTCAGGTCTAGCTCCACTCACTAGAGACCAGCTCCAACAGGCTATGTTACATCTTATTAAAGTAATTTACAGTTTGCTCATTTTAAAACAACAGGCTATGTTACATCTTATCAAAGTAATTTACAGTTTGCTCATTTTAAAACAATCAACAATTTAATAGTGTTGCATCTTACAACTGTAGTATATTACTTCTAGATAGAAAATTGACTTTTAAAAAAAAATATTAAAAATTAATTTGATAATTTACAGCCTGTTCTGCAGCAACTGACATTTTACTCCTCCACAGAATGATAGTAATTTTGTGAGCACACTACATGCTGCGTACTTAGAGAGTTTTCATGCTGCCACTGGCAACAAGTTGTAGCACAGGTCAGGTTGCAACATATAGGCCTACATCACCATCTGGTCAACCTACCTTCACTGTTGGGTCATCACACTGGTCACCCAGCTGGTGATCAGGACTAAATTGGTAGAGCTCCATCTTTAATTTATTGGACTAGCAGTCTCAGTACCACAGTTGTGTTCAGGTGCCATACAGCATTCAGTGGTGTGGTCAGGTTGCCTGGGCTCACGCAACATTTTTATTGTCACAGCTGGAACACTTTTTATACAAACACTAAAGAGGTGCCATTTTACCCTTGCATAGAACAATAGAATAACAAATGTGTTTTCATGGAATTGTCGGGATACCTGTGTAAGATAAGTTCATTTTGTCAGTCATGTGAGTGATTAGTGCAATTATTTCTGTCTTTGTGAGTGATGGTGCAAGTAATTCTGACTGTGAGTGATTGGTGCAACTTATGCCATTCATGTGAGTGATTAATGCAACACATAATGTGTGACTATTGGTGCAACAGGTTCTGTGTGATTTGTGCTATAAGTTCTGTTTGGTGTATGATTTGTGCTACAAGTTCTGTTTGGTGTGTGATTTGTGCTACAAGTTCTGTTTGGTGTGTGATTGTTGCTACATGCTCTGTGTGATTAGTGCAACAAGTTCTTTTTGTGTGATTGGTGCTACAAGTTCTGTGTGATTGGTGCATGGTACTGGGTTAACGTCAATGAAATTTTTTTAAACTGGTGTTACAATATCAACATTGATGTGTAACTAATGCATTTGTTGCTGTTGAAACCTACTGCTATTCAGTGTAAGGGTCTTGAGCTTAACCCCTTCTGGCTCTGTGATATTGTTGAAAGGTTCATCAATGTTAAGCACAGTCTTCATGGGGAGAATATTATTTATATGAATGTAAAGTTGCGGAATTAAATTTTACAAATGTTTACCATGTTGTGATTTGTGCCAATAAATGTCATGTAGTCAATTTCTATCTGTGTTTTTGTGGAATTTTATTTTGTTTTCTCAAATCTCAGGAAAGTTTTGAGAAAAATGTTTGAATAGCAGTAATAGAGCAAGAATTCAACATCAGTCTTAATATAGGATTTGCATTAAAACTAGATAACACATGATTTATTTATGGGATAACTGTCTAATCTTTTAGCCCACTGTTCACTTATTTCTAGTGGAGTGACTTCTTATAATAAGTGTGTCTCTTATAATTCAGTGTAATCTGGTTTTTAAGTAAACAGACATTGCTGTTAATAAAGTAAACTACTGTAAAGTAAACTATTATTTAATAAGTGGTTGGCTGTGGAAGCTGGTATACAAGAATGTTTACCATCTTCTGTGAGAGGAGGTAGATAAAGCTGTTGACTAAAGCTACCATAGGCCACTGATTGGTTTTAACCCTTTATCTACTGACGGTACTTATAAGTACCACTTTAATTAAGTGCCTGTATTATATTAAATTAAATACGAATTTTAAAAATTATTGATGTATTTTATAGTATTATCTCCCCTGAGTCGCCGGTAGTCGGAGGTATCAGTGTTTTTTTGAAAATTACTGGTGTGGCGCTATTTTCAATGTCTTGCTATATCGGTAGTTCACAATTTTTCTGTACATTTCTCACATACGTTCTTGATTTCCCTTTGTTTTACCTTTTTTTCAAGTTTTCAACCCCAAATATTTTTTATTGGCACCTTCAATAGTCAGGCAAACGCGTTTAACTTCTAGTTATACAATTTTAATCAAATTGTCTTTGTATTAGATCGATGTTTACAAGTGGACTTATAAGTACCGTCAGGGCACACGGTCATTTTTTTTAGGATTTTTTGAAAATTGCAGATTTGTTAGGTGGAGTTACATAAATATTGTCTTGATAATTACTTATCGAAATGTACTCAAAAATGATATTTACACATTTATAAGAAGGTTTGCATATGGTTTACCTAAGAAATATTGTAATTACATGTTCATTGCTAGTAGTAAAAAAATAACAAAAATAAAGATATCAGTTGCAGGCTCGTTTATAAGGTTTAGTATACTTCATTTGTATACCAAAGCCTAGTTCAGGTTGTAAGATTTAATTTGTTAGTTATATTTACTGCAATAAACTGTCTTGCCTACAACAACTAGCATTTACATAATGTAAACCTGTAGACTAGTAATAGTCCATACTTCTGCATATAGTATAGATCTATAAGGTAAATTTTAATCAGTAAACAGAAAAGAGTAATCCACTACTTCTTCCAAAACACATTGAGCTCAATTCTATTTATGAACTTTGCACTGTAGTGTAGACTTGTCATAACATTATAGTAGGCTATAATTATATTAGTATTTCTAGTAGTTGTGTGCTGAATGACTAGGCTTTTGTTTGTTTATGCGGCTGATTGTACTAGTTATTGGAAGCTTCCAGCAAAAGCATATTCATTCCGGCAACCGTTGCAACACTAGAAAGACCACAGACAAGATTG
Organism: Physella acuta; assembly: GCF_028476545.2. Classification (NCBI taxonomy): domain Eukaryota; kingdom Metazoa; phylum Mollusca; class Gastropoda; family Physidae; genus Physella; species Physella acuta. The sequence goes on along the minus strand of NW_026732232.1, from coordinate 720,829 downwards.
AGGGAGCATGACATGACGACTACTTTTGCTGTGTTTGAGGTCTAAGATGTGTTCCGATAGAAAATCCAGTAAAAATCGTACTCAAAATATACTTTTGTGCTGTATTTATGTGTGAAAATTACAAAAAGTGATTGTTATAATGATTGCCATGTTATTAGTTAATAAATTGTATCGTTTGTTCCTGTTTTGTAAAAAAAAAATTTTTGAAAAAAAAATGTCCTAGTTTACTGACGGTACTTATAAGTACCAATATCTGTTTGGGCCATTAAAAATTTATGAAACGAAATTTCCTTCGATACATGCTTTGAATGTGCCAAAAGCAATATAGTAACACATTGTTTAAGTAAAAATCTCATTCAGAACATAATTCCGTAAATAAAGGGTTAAAGTAAATTTAAAGCAATTAGTCAGGGTGTCCAGCTTACATCAGAAAGCTCTGAAAGGAGAGAATCAAAATGGTAGGTACTAGAAGCTAGATCTAGATCTATTACTTATTACACTTTGCAATTCTTAGATATTGTAAAGTAGGTAGGAAAAAATTATAAAAACCAATAGAATCTATATAAATTATATTATAAGCTTTTAAAAGAACTAAAACTATAGAATCAATTTATTTATAAGAATAAACTTATAAAGATTATAATTAGGTCTGGGTGATCTCTTATTAATTTTTTTAGAACATTTTTATTGACAAATTAATTATATTACTATTAGAATTTATTACATTAGATTTTGATTGTTCTATTTCTTTTTATAGTTAAGTGCATTTTTAAATAATTGTTCAGGTGGGGTTTTTTTTATTAATAATGCCCTCTCTATAAAAGTATTGAGTGACTCAATTCTGGTCAAAAAATCTTGCAATAATTTATTATATCATTAAATAATAAAGAAAAATAGTAAAATTTAAAAAAAAAAATTAGGCCTATGCTATATATAATTTATCTAAATCTCGCTAATCTCCGTGTAAACTCACTTATAATTCGTAATTTCTGATTTTGGTAACCCTGATTTTTTTAAAAACTGAAATTAAATAATTACCTTTTGAATTTTTACATATAGAATTAAAGATCTAGATCTATATAGAATCTACCTTAAAAATAATTTAAAATGTCCAACATAAATGGAAAATAACTTTGGAGCTTCTATTGTTTGTATTTCTGAGAGTAGCCTCCCTTTGATCGATGTATTCAAAAAGTGGATGAGGGCGTTTTTATTGAACGAAATGACATGTCACTAAAATAAATGTTCTGAGCTCTATTCGATAAGAGCCAAGTCAGGAACTGCCCTACATTTTGATGACATGACCTGCCTGGCCTACTTTTCTCTACATGGTGCCTCACGTCCATGTGCAGTTCTTACTTTTTCATTACACTGAGCTGTCATGTGACACTTTGTAATTGACAGAAGAAATGGAAGCCTTGATAGCTGTCCTAACGTACTTGGGTTTTTGTAAATCTACCGTGTGGTCCGAGATTTTATAAGTTTTCATTGGTGATAAGAGAAGGGAGTATTTTACAGACTGGGACATTGTTGACAAAAACGTCAATTTTTATCGTTTGTTGTTAGACAAAACGTCATTTTTTGTCTCTTACTTATACGATTGTTGGGAGAAATGTCAGTTGTAAAAAATAAACACAAACCACACATAAATTGAGGATGTAGTTAACATTTGTTTAATGTTAAATCTTGCAAGCCAGACTGTGTTGTTATGTTAAATCTTGCAAGCCAGACTGTGTTGTTATGTTAAATCTTCTGCCGGTTTATATGCTATGTTCTGTCCAGTTCAATCTTACAATATACAGATTGTGTTCTACAGTCTTGTTATTATTTCATTCCGCTGTAGCGCTAAACGGCCATTGAAATTGTCTGCCTTTGATCTCCACAACACGTCGCAGTATTTCCACCAAGTTGAAACCTCACTAATCTCTTCACTACCCACAAGATCAGCCGACATGGATAAAAGGCTAATAGTAAAGGGGGGGGGGGGGGGTAGGAAAAGGTTGACCCACTAGAGGCCGACAACCAAACAATACACCCAATTGTTGAACGCCGTTTGTTGTAGGTCAGACTAGTGTATGATGCTGTTTACCAGACGATTGCATTGGTTGGGTTATATTATTAGCACACCGCAGTCACTGGGATTTACGTTTCTTCCAAATAGTTTGTTTTACCACAATACTATAACTATAGCATTAGCCGCGTATATATGTCTCATGGTAATCAATCCACACCACACATCAGTCTCAACAAGACTACGTTTTCACACCTATCTGGAGACATGAAGGTTTCCTCATAGGTCTGCTTGATTCCTACATAGGTATGCTTAATTCCTACATAGGTATGCTTAATTCATACAGAGAACTGCTTTATTCCTACATTGGTATGCTTGATTCCTACATAGATCTGCTTGATTCCTCCTTATGTCTGCTTGATTCCTACATTGGTATGCTTGATTCCTACATTGGTATGCTTGATTCCTACATTGGTATGCTTGATTCCTACATTGGTATGCTTGATTCCTACATAGATCCGCTTGATTCCTACATAGATCTGCTTGATTCCTCCTTATGTCTGCTTGATTCCTACATAGATCCGCTTGATTCCTACATTGGTCTGCTTGATTCCTACATTTGTCTGCTTGATTCCTACATTTGTCTGCTTGATTCCTACATTTGTCTGCTTGATTCCTACATTTGTCTGCTTGATTCCTACATTTGTCTGCTTGATTCCTACATTTGTCTGCTTGATTCCTACATTGGTATGCTTAATTCCTACATTTGTCTGCTTAATTCCTACATTTGTCTGCTTGATTCCTACATAGATCCGCTTGATTCCTACATTTGTCTGCTTGATTCCTACATTTGTCTGCTTGATTCCTACATTTGTCTGCTTGATTCCTACATTTGTCTGCTTGATTCCTACATTTGTCTGCTTGATTCCTACATTTGTCTGCTTGATCCCTACCCTACATTGGTCTGCTTGATTCCTACATTGGTATGCTTAATTCCTACCGACCAGGAAAAGAAATCGTGACAGCCATTAGGTCAGGATTTATCATGTAGGAGACGGCGTGTGTGTCCTCCCTGCCTACACCAAGATAGTTTAAATCCAGATGACATTTTTATACTAGACCCCCTTTGGCTTGAACTGTTCTCTGTTGTTGAACCGTTGTTTTAAAATAATGTTTCAACTTTTCTAACCCATTAGTAAGTTTTGCCAGCGACTTGGCTTTCTCAGCAAGCTTACGCTAATTAGCTCTAGCTTATGTTGTCTGCTGTAGGTAGCTATACACTGGCTAACTGGCTAGTTAGCTGCAGGTAGCCATACACTGGCTAACTGGCTTGTTAGCTGCAGGTAGTCATACACTAACTAACTGGCTAGTTAGCTGCAGGTAGCCATACACTGGCTAACTGGCTAGTTAGCTGCAGGTAGCTATACACTGGCTAGTTAGCTAGCCTAAAGCCACAGACCTGCTTTAGGTTTAGCCTGGGAGATTAGAAGCCAAACGTGATAAACAAACAGAAAAACTCGGTCCACTGAGACCAAACGTTTGGATCTCTGTAGCCTCCATTTTTAGTCGGCTGTGTCAAGGGGGGTCACTGTGACCCTGAAGGCGCGAGCTTGAGACAGGTTCATCATCGTTAGCTGGTGCGGATCGACACATTGATTTTTGGAAGGGGGGGGGGGGGATGGGTGGGGGGGGGGGGGGGTAAATAAGATCCTAGACATGGAGGTGTTTACACGGGGAGGTAAGAAAGTAGGTACAATGTAAGGCGTTCAGATGTTTACATGGGGAGGTAGGGACACGGTTAGGCGTCCAGGTGTATATGGGTAGGTAAGAAGGTAGGGACAAGGTGAGGTGTTTGTTGGTGGCAGGTAAGTCACACAAAGAGGTGAAGTGTCACCTAAAGGTTGGGTACACGCACACTTTCACACCTACACACCCTCACACCTACACACCCTCACACCTCGCGTTCATCTAATGAGCAACAACAATAGGAAACAGCGGGTAGTCGGCCTGTTGTTATTGATTAGAAGTGACGGAAATAGTTTCAACAACTGGCCCTGCATCCAATTTGATCATTAACAAAACACCGTTAAAGGGCAAGAAACATACGGGGGGGAGGTGCAGGCAGGGCATTGCTATAAGGGCTAACGGCAGGATATACAAGTATGTATGGTTGAAAAAGGGGGGGGGGGGGTAGGTATTATAAGGGCTAACGGCAGGATATAAAAGTATGTATGGTTGAAAAAGGGGGGGGGGGGGCTAGGTATTATAAGGGCTAACGGCAGGATATACAAGTATGTATGGTTGAAAGGGGTGGGGCTAGGTATTATAAGGGCTAATTAATTGCAATTTCAGGAAACAATCAGTGTACAGCTGATGAGTGATTTAACAGGTCAGCCTATTGTCATGCTGTACCCATCTCTATATCTTGTACCATCTCTTTATGCTGTACCATCTCTATATCTTGTACCCATCTCTCTATGTTGTACCATCTCTCTATGTTGTACCATCTCTTTATGTTGTATCATCTCTTTATGTTGTACCATCTCTCTATGTTGTACCATCTCTTTATGTTGTACCATCTCTTTATGTTGTACCTATCTCTTTATGTTGTACCCAACCATCTCTTTATGTTGTACCCAACCATCTCTTTATGTTGTATCATCTCTTTATGTTGTACCCAACCATCTCTTTATGATGTACCATCTCTTTATGATGTACCATCTCTTTATGTTGTACCTATCTCTTTATGTTGTACACAACCATCTCTTTATGATGTACCATCTCTTTATGATGTACCATCTCTTTATTTTGTACCATCTCTTTATGTTGTACCATCTCTTTATGTTGTACCATCTCTTTATGTTGTACCATCTCTTTATGTTGTACCATCTCTTTATGATGTACCATCTCTTTATGTTGCATCATCTCTTTATGTTGTACCATCTCTTTATGTTGTACCATCTCTTTATGTTGTACCATCTCTTTATGTTGTACCATCTCTTTATGTTGTACACAGCCATCTCTTTATGATGTACCCAACCATCTCTTTATGATGTACCATCTCTTTATGATGTACCATCTCTTTATGTTGTACCATCTCTTTATGTTATACCCAACCATCTCTTTATGTTGTACCCAACCATCTCTTTATGTTGTACCATCTCTTTATGTTGTACCTTCTCTTTATGTTGTACCCATCTCTTTATGTTGTACCCATCTATTTATGTTGTACCTTATTTTATGTTGTACCATCTCTTTATGATGTACCATCTCTTTATGTTGTACCCATCTCTTTATGTTGTACCCATCTCTCTATGTTGTACCATCTCTTTATGTTGTACACAGCCATCTCTTTATGATGTACCATCTCTTTATGTTGTACCTTCTCTTTATGTTGTACCCATCTCTTTATGTTGTACCCATCTCTTTATGTTGTACCTTCTCTTTATGTAGCGACCAAAACCCATAGAGTATCCCCCCCCCCCCCCCGATACAAACAATAATATGACTTATAGGTTTGACCCTTTAAATGGGTAGGTAAGTATATAAAAAAGTTTAAGTAAAAACATATCCTAGACGTCACAGAAATCATTAGTTTTGGTTTAATCAATTCAGTTTGAAATTAAACAATAGACACATGTTAGACAAGTACTGTCAAGGTTAGACAGATACTGTCAAGGTTAGAGTGATACTGTCAATGCTAGACAGATAATGTCAATGTTAGACAGTTAGTCCAGCCACTGGTCGTATCGTTGTTGAGAAGGGGCGGGGTAACTTCTTGATTAACTGACGCTACAGAACATGGCCGACATTTCGCCAGAGTTCTGGCCAATTATGCCAGGCAGTTCGTGTACAGAGAAGCGCTGGTTGCCAAACTGGCAAAAACTAGACAAGAGGTCTTGTGTTACGTTGGCAGTGTGTGTGTGTGCTTGTGTGTGTTCGAAGAGATCGAGGTAAACAAAATTGTGGGTGATTTAACGGTCAAGGTCAACAAGTGTACTAGATCTAACCCAGGGGTCATTCATCTGACCTTGGAGGTCATATCAATAATTGCCAATTGAACACGTGAAGCCTAGACATGGATTGCCCCAGTATGTCATCCTACACGGCTTATTCAGTGCGAGGAATGGCGATGTCTTGGTGCTAAGAACACGACTTAACCTCAGACAGACCTGCTACAAGACAGACCTGCTACAAGACAGACCTGCTACAAGACAGACCTGCTACAAGACAGACCTGCTACAAGACAGACCTGCTACAAGACAGACCTGCTCCAAGACAGACTTGCTACAAGACAGACCTGCTCCAAGACAGACCTGCTCCAAGACAGACCTGCTCCAAGATAGACCTGCTCCAAGACAGACCTGCTACAAGACAGACCTGCTCCAAGACAGACCTGCTCCAAGACAGACCTGCTACAAGACAGACCTGCTCTCAGACCTGCTCTCAGACCTGCTACAAAACAAACCTGCTCTCACGCCTGCTACAAGACAGACCTGCTACAAGACAGACCTGCTCCAAGACATGGCTGCCATTTTGTTATGAATTAAGCATGGCAGAATACAGTATGAGGGGTAAGAGTTCAAGGCCGTTTGTCGCACGTGCAGATCTTAGAATTGTCTGATATTTGACTTGAACTTTCAATATGTCACTATAAATAAATAAAATTCGAGACAACTGTAACAAAAGATGGGAGATAACTGATAGTTCTCACGTCTGCCGTCAAGTCACTTGGTTATATCTGAACACTTTTTTGTAAGACGATGTTGAGGACCTCAGTAACTAGTCCACCACTCCACCACTCAACTCCACCAGTTCACAAATCCACTACACCAGCCCCCTTCCCCCCCCCCCCCCCACTAATCCCAAGACTAACCGAAAAACGAACGGAGAAACCGTCATTGAATATTAAGTAGGTATCGACGCCACTCTTATGCTGCCAGCATTTGTAATCGATACCACAGAATGATTTATTACTGTTGATCTTTCAGCATCGGCAGATAGTACTCGGATTCGCTACACTGGCTAGTTCCAGCTCATAAATCCATACCAGAAAATACATGTGTAATGATGTGCTTGTGACGTCAGTTGTTGTAATATGTGTGTGTAATGATGTGCCAATGTTATGAAATCGCGATATCGTTGTTATGATTCTCAAGATTTGATATATTGGAACACATGAACAACAAATTATCTGTTGTGTACTAAGTCGTGTTATACTCCAGTGGGATTGGGAGACGTATGACAGGCTACAAGAAGACAGGCTATCCTTAGGGCTACAGTAGGTGAGACATTAGCACTAGGTAAAGTAAGACTAGACATAGGCTTACAGTGAGACTTGACAGGATTACCGAAAGTGAGACTTATGTATAAACGTGACGAAATTCGAGTGAGTCTGGCAGGTGGCAGCTTAAAAAAAAAACTGCTGACACCAAAAGGTGAAGGACGTGACCGTGTTCGTGTGATACTCCTTGTTTACACGCCATGTGCTCTCCAGATAAGTCGATGACGTCATCGGAATATCCCAGGTCTGTGTGTGGATGTGAGAGGTGAGAAAGTGAAGTTCACAGCCGGTGGGGGTGACCCTGGTAGGTGGAGTAGAGTAAACTTGATGACCAATGGTAGGTGGAGTAGGGTAAACTTGATGACCATTGGTAGGTGGAGTAGAGTAAACTTGATGACCACTGGTAGGTGGAGTAGAGTAAACTTGATGACCACTGGTAGGTGGAGTAGAGTAAACTTGATGACCACTGGTAGGTGGAGTAGAGTAAACTTGATGACCACTGGTAGGTGGAGTAGAGTAAACTTGATGACCACTGGTAGGTGGAGTAGAGTAAACTTGATGACCACTGGTAAGTGGAGTAGAGTAAACTTGATGACCACTGGTAGGTGGAGTAGAGTAAACTTGATGACAACTAATAGGTACAAAAAGTACACACAAAACTGAAGAATTTGAGCGAAATGTCCAGACAAGATTAGATGACCATCAAAACACGAGATGACCACCGAAAAACGAGATGACCACCAAAACATGAGATGACCAAAGAGCGAGATGTTTACATCAACAAGAACAGGATGAGATGTCTTGACGTGATGATGTAATGGATGGGAGGGGGGTAGAGACAGGTAGGGGAGGATATAAGGGGACAAAGAGGGAAATTTTAATGGGAGGGGGGCAAATGGTAGAGGATGGGGGGGGGGGGCATAGTAGAAGATGGTAGGAGGGCAGGCATATGGTAGAGGATGGGGGGGGGGCTGGTAGAAGATGGGAGGAGGGCAGGTATATGTAAGAGGATGGGGGGGGGGCTGGTAGAAGATGGGATGAGGGCAGGTATATGTAAGAGGATGGGGGGGGGGGGCTGGTAGAAGATGGAGAAAAAAAGAAGGTGAAATCAGATCAGGCATTGACGTCATCAGACAAACAGGTACAGGACACAGACGTGCAGGGGGGGGAGGCGGGGAGTGCAAACAAACATCTCAGTCACGTGCGAGATGTATACTTACATCAGAGGTGTACACGCAGATCAGAGGTGTACACACAGATCAGAGGTGTACACACAGATCAGAGGTGTACACACAGATCAGAGGTGTACACACAGATCAGAGGTGTACACACAGATCAGAGGTGTACACGCAGATCAGAGGTGTACACACAGATCAGAGGTGTACACACAGATCAGAGGTGTACACACAGATCAGAGGTGTACACGCAGATCAGAGGTGTACACGCAGATCATAGGTGTACACACAGATCAGAGGTGTACACGCAGATCAGAGGTGTACACACAGATCAGAGGTGTACACACAGATCAGAGGTGTACACGCAGATCAGAGGTGTACACGCAGATCAGAGGTGTGCACGCAGATCAGAGGTGTACACGCAGATCAGAGGTGTACACACAGATCAGAGGTGTACACACAGATCAGAGGTGTACACACAGATCAGAGGTGTACACACAGATCAGAGGTGTACACACAGATCAGAGGTGTACACGCAGATCAGAGGTGTACACGCAGATCAGAGGTGTACACACAGATCAGAGGTGTACACACAGATCAGAGGTGTACACACAGATCAGAGGTGTACACGCAGATCAGAGGTGTACACACAGATCAGAGGTGTACACTTTAGTTGAAAATGTACACTTACGTACACGTGAGATTACTTTAGAACACAATAGTCGCATATAATCTGAGATACTGGTGAGATACTGGTGAGATACTAGTGGGATACTAGTGAGATACTGGTGAGATACTGGTGAGATAATTGTGAGATATTAATGAGATACTAGTGTAGAGGTACCCAGGGTGCATACAGTGACAGTACACAAATGTGGAACAATAATTACATACCACCTACACCAATGTAACCTTTGATTACACTAATTACATGTAGTCAAGATGTCAGCTGTAATCGAGAGTGGCACCAATCACCCATTACAGATCAGGTTGTCACGGATGTCAATGACATATGACATGGCACAGAACCACGTATCAAATGTCAGTGACAGGCCTCCATGGCACAGAACCACGTATCAAACGTCAGTGACAGGCCTCCATGGCACAGAACCACGTATCAAATGTCAGTGACAGGCCTCCATGGCACAGAACCACGTATCAAATGTCAGTGACAGGCCTCCATGGCACAGAACCACGTATCAAACGTCAGTGACAGGCCTCCATGGCACAGAACCACGTATCAAATGTCAGTGACAGGCCTCCATGGCACAGAACCACGTATCAAATGTCAGTGACAGGCCTCCATGGCTCTAGTCTACATTCTTACAGGGAAAGACGACACCGACGTTGGCGTAGATTAGTAGAGTCACTCCTGCCTTCTCCTGTAAAATGGAGTCACTCCTGTCTCCTCCTGTAAAATGGAGTCACTCCTGTCTCCTCCTGTAAAATGGAGTCACTCCTGACTCCTGTAAAATGGAGTCACTCCTGTCTTCTGTAAAATGGAGTCACCCCTGCCTTCTCCTGTAAAATGGAGTCACTCCTGACTCCTGTAAAATGGAGTCACTCCTGCCTTCTGTAAAAATGGAGTCACCCCTGCCTTCTCCTGTAAAATGGAGTCACTTCTGACTCCTGTAAAATGGAGTCACTCCTGCCTTCTGTAAAATGAAGTCACCCCTGGCTCCTGTAAAATGTAGTCACCCCTGGCTCCTGTAAAATGGAGTCCCTCCTACGCCTTGAAGAGATCTTGAGGTTCGTGAACTTGGTGACTGAAGTGTCGACCGATCTAGGGGTAACTCAAGCTAATAAAACATTATTAAAGTCTTATCTACAGCCCAGGGGTGGGGCTTAGGGAGATAAGGCGATACGTCAGTCCGTGGGCCATTGCACAAGGTAAGTCTTTACGTCAGTCCGTGGGCCATTGCACAAGGTAAGTCTTTACGTCAGTCCGTGGGCCATTGCACAAGGTAAGTCCGTGGGCCATTGCACAAGGTAAGTCCGTGGGCCATTGCACAAGGTAAGTCCGTGGGCCATTACACAAGGTAAGACCGTGGGCCATTACACAAGGTAAGACCGTGGGCCATTACACAAGGTAAGACCGTGGGCCATTACACAAGGTAAGTCCGTGGGCCATTGCACGCGGTAAGGCTTTGGTCAAAGGATAAAATACAAGGTCTGGTGATCTGGATTGTAAAACAAGTTTTATTTCTAAATAACTAAATTCCGGGGTGGGGGTCATCCATAATGACGTCAAACTTTTCTGTTGCATCGCCACACTACATAAAAGTGATACCCCCCCCCCCCCTTTTTTTCCCGTAATTACGTCACATGTCCATCAACTTGACGCCATTCATTAAACAGTCCATTATGTCTGAGAGAATAAATGAGCTGGGCCAAGACTGTGTTTATTCATTAATTTTTAATTACATTTCACTAAACAAAAATATGTTAAAATTGCGATATAATTGATGTGTCAGCAGAAAAGTCAGCTTTTTACAATGTGGGTGTAACGTCACGCATTGTTGAACTCGAGTGGTCTAAAAATAGAAGCAGCTGGTCTTAGAACTGATTCCAGTTTCATTGTTAGAATTGTCATCAGTTGACCTTTACCCTTGTCTTTTACTGTAATTTATTATCCATGACGTCACGCACAGAACAATATCACCATCAAATGTTTGGCTTGAACAAGTCATGTGATCATTGTCACGTGATATTCACACTCACCAGCCGTGGTCTTCACTCCTAGACCACACCTAGGCTAAATACGTCGATTCAGTTCTATACATGACCTTGTGGTCCCACCCACACACGACCTTGTGGTCCCACCATGACCTTGTGGTCCTACCCACACAAGACCTTGTGGTCACACACGACCTTGTGGTCCCACACACATAAGACCTTGTGGTCCCACCCACGACCTTGTGGTCCCATCCACCCATGACGTTGTGGTCCCATCCACCCAAAACGTTGTGGTGCCATCCACCCAAGATGTTGTGGTCCCACCTACACACGACCTTGTGGTCCCATCCACCGAAAACGTTGTGGTCCCATGCACTCAATATGTTGTGGTCCCACCTACACACGACCCTGTGGTCCCATCCACCCAATATGTTGTGGTCCCACCCACCCAAGTTAGGGTCTGGCCTTGATGGCTTAGTTTTTACACCTTGGTGACGCTCATTCCGGCCAATACTGTTGTCTACACCTCTACTTCAGCACACAGCTACTGTATTGACCACTTACTTGAGCACACAGTTACTGTATTGGCTCCTTACTTGAGCATAGTTACTGTATTGACCCCATTACTCGAGCACACAGTTACTGTATTGACCACTTACTTGAGCATAGTTACTGTATTGACCATTTACTTGAGCACAGTTACTGTATTGACCCCATTACTCGAGCACACAGTTACTGTATTGACCACTTACTTGAGCATAGTTACTGTATTGACCCCATTACTCGAGCACACAGTTACTGTATTGACCACTTACTTGAGCATAGTTACTGTATTGACCACTTACTTGAGCACAGTTACTGTATTGACCCCATTACTCGAGCACACAGTTACTGTATTGACCACTTACTTGAGCATAGTTACTGTATTGACCCCATTACTCGAGCACACAGTTACTGTATTGACCACTTACTTGAGCATAGTTACTGTATTGACCACTTACTTGAGCACAGTTACTGTATTGACCCCATTACTCGAGCACACAGTTACTGTATTGACCACTTACTTGAGCATAGTTACTGTATTGACCCCATTACTCGAGCACACAGTTACTGTATTGACCACTTACTTGAGCATAGTTACTGTATTGACCACTTACTTGAGCACAGTTACTGTATTGACCCCATTACTCGAGCACACAGTTACTGTATTGACCACTTACTTGAGCATAGTTACTGTATTGACCCCATTACTCGAGCACACAGTTACTGTATTGACCACTTACTTGAGCATAGTTACTGTATTGACCACTTACTTGAGCACAGTTACTGTATTGACCCCATTACTCGAGCACACAGTTACTGTATTGACCACTTACTTGAGCATAGTTACTGTATTGACCCCATTACTCGAGCACACAGTTACTGTATTGACCACTTACTTGAGCATAGTTACTGTATTGACCACTTACTTGAGCACAGTTACTGTATTGACCCCATTACTCGAGCACACAGTTACTGTATTGACCACTTACTTGAGCATAGTTACTGTATTGACCCCATTACTCGAGCACACAGTTACTGTATTGACCACTTACTTGAGCATAGTTACTGTATTGACCACTTACTTGAGCACAGTTACTGTATTGACCCCATTACTCGAGCACACAGTTACTGTATTGACCACTTACTTGAGCATAGTTACTGTATTGACCCCATTACTCGAGCACACAGTTACTGTATTGACCCATTACTCCAGCACAGCTACTGTATTGACCACTTACTTGAGCACAGCTACTGTATTGACCCCTTACTTCAGCACACATCTACTGTATTGACCTGTTACTTGAGCACACAGTTACTGTACTAGCACTTACTTTGACCTTAAGATAAAAGATCGTCCACTTATCGATCAAATCAATCAGATTTATCTGACGTAGCGTGTGAATAGTTTTTCGATGACGCGCTAGAACTTTGCCCTGAATTCAAGCTCCTACCTAGATCTACCTATGTCGGTCTGAATGAAAGGTGCTTGGCACGACCAGGGGGGTGGTGAAGTGGAGGTCACCCTGTGTGGGGGAGGGGCGCATCAACCTGTCCGCGAACCACACGGGAGTGTTCATTGTCAACAAACACTTTCTCACATACGTTTGATGGGACGGGTGAGAACTGCGATCTACTGACAAAACAATGAACACTCCCAGATTGGCGCGACACTCCCCCTATCGAATCTGCGAAGGCTGTAGGAATGTAGGGCGACGGCGTCACGGCGAGTTGCTTATGAATGAAAAAGTACCTTGAGCGAGCCGTGTCTGACCACGTGACGGTGTATCATTCCGCCGCGGCGTATTTACATTGTACGTAGATTTCATCCCCCGCCGAGTTGGCAAAATGACAACGTAAGTTACCGGAAAGTCTGGCCAGCCAACTCAAGTCAAACTAATCTGGCTCGGCGCCATTTTTCAAAATAAATTTTATTTAAATAAGCATTTCGGCATTTTTTTAAATTTAAATTTCATGAATGATGTGACCGCCATTGATCAAGTTGTCCTGCAACTATAAGAAAATGATCAACCGAAAGTCTTAGTTTTTAATTGGAGAAATTCGTGTTATGCCCTGGCACGAAGGGGGGGGGGGGGGGGGGGGAGAAATACCAACACATTAGTTTTTTTAATTAAAGTATTCATAGGCCGACTACAGCACCAATCCTGGGGGCCAAGTGGGATTTTTTTGATTGTAGGGAAAAAAAGTCTTATAACCCCTCCCATGTACCCCGACCCCTATATATATATACATGTAGTCATATATATATATATATATATATATATATATATATATATATATATATATATATATATATATATATATATATATATATATATAAAGATTATATACGTATGGAAACATTTTTGAACCCCTCCCATGACCAATTCCTGGCTACGCCACTGAGTCACAGGAAAAAAGTCACAATTTTATATTTGCATTGAATTTGTTGATACGTTTTTGTGTTAAATATTCAGCGAGTGCAAATCAACTTAGATTAATTAACTTTAATGTAGTGTGCGTAGGTTGTATAAGTATAGTAATATTTATAGCAAAGGTAAAAGTATTTAGAATGAAGTGTAGGCTTTAATTCCGCTATACAATATTTAATAGAATTTAATAGAATGTTCCAGCCTTCTCGGTTTTCATCGTGGTTTTAAATTAGCGTGAAATGGCAAAAAGACATTGCTAATCTGACTTGCTGCCCTCAACTAACCGCAACAATAGTTCAACCACCTTTTCTGACCACATTCATCACGCTCATTACATAACGAAGCATGGGATCAAAACAGAAAGCCGACGCGGTACAAAGACTGTCATTGACGCAAAACGTCTACAACACACAATATGGTCGGACAAGGCAGACTGAGGAGAAACCGACCAAGGAATGGCCAACGACAAAAACTGATATGCAAAGCACAATGATGTGCAGAAATTTCTATTGTAATTAATTTTTCTACCGCGTATTTAACTAAATACGTAAAAAAAAGTTGAGGTTGCTGTGTAAATTTATTACGTCATATTATTTTACATATTATTGTTATAAGATCATAATGCTTTTAACGTTTATTAATAAGCTACCAACACAAAAACAACCTACACCAATAAACACCCACAATTTTACAATTCTCAACAACTAAATCAAAATATTTCCTAAAAGATTTTTGTGACTTTTTTTCTGCGACTTTTTTTCCTAGCAAAAACTGACTTTTTTCTGTGGTTTTTTTTTCGTGTGACTTTTTTCTGTTCACCATTTTTTTTATGGGACCCCCCCCCCCCCGGGACCTTTCCCGATAGACCGGCGAGCCAGTCCACCCCTGGGTGCTGACATTAAGTCTGGTGTGGATGACAACTAGATGTCACCTATAGATGTCATGACACCACGTCTGATGCGGATGACATCTAGGAGTCAACTGAAATTATAATGACACCAAGACTGATGTAAGATGTCAGCAGTTTAAAATGCCAACACCATATCGTTCTGTTGGGGCGGGGGGGGGCACCACTGATGTAATACGGATTATGTTTAACAAACAAAGCCCACATTATTTTATTTTGTCAGGAATAAAAAAAAAACTGTTTTTATCAGCGTGAAGTGCTTTTAGCCCGGCCTCACTTTGAGTTTCCGGTTGGTGAAATCTGTTGTAGTATCACTTCCTGCCCACTACAACATCCAATGTTGGTCACTGCTAGTTTCGTTTCCTTGTCCCACATCACGTGATGAGGGTTATCTTTTCGTCACTGGAAATGGGTTATGTTTTGTACACATTCCTATTCGTTATGTGTAGATATCTGTTGTGTACAGCTATTCGTTATGGTGGTGACCACAGGACAAATATCACCATCAGGTGGTGACCACAGGACAAATATCACCATCAGGTGGTGACCACAGGACAAATATCACCAGCAGGTGGTGACCACAGGACAAATATCACCATCAGGTGGTGACCACAGGACAAATATCACCATCAGGTGGTGACCACAGGACAAATATCACCAGCAGGTGGTGACCACAGGACAAATATCACCATCAGGTGGTGACCACAGGACAAATATCACCAGCAGGTGGTGACCACAGGACAAATATCACCAGCAGGTGGTGACCACAGGACAAATATCACCAGCAGGTGGTGACCACAGGACAAATATCACCATCAGGTGGTGACCACAGGACAAATATCACCATCAGGTGGTGACCACAGGACAAATATCACCATCAGGTGGTGACCATGCGAGTCTACAACTTTTTAAAAATCTCAACCTCCTCTAAACACCCCCACCAATCTCCCCCCAATCACCACAGCCACCCCACAAATCCCCCCAATCACCACAGCCACCCCCATCCCCAATCATCACAGCCACCCCACAAATCCCCCCAATCACCACAGCCACCCCACAAATCCCCCCAATCACCACAGCCTACCAGCCTACCCCCAATCACCACAGCCACCCCCCAATCACCACAGCCACCCCCCCCAATCACCACAGCCACCCCCCCCCCAATCATCACAGCCACCCCACAAATCCCCCCAATCACCACAGCCTACCCCCAATCACCACAGCCACCCCCACAATCACCACAGCCAACCCCCCCCCCCCAATCACCACAGCACACCCCCCCTTCCAATCACCGCATCCAACCCCCCCCCAATCATCACAGCCACCCCACAAATCCCCCCAATCACCACAGCCTACCCCCAATCACCACAGCCACCCCCACAATCACCACAGCCAACCCCCCCCCCCCCCCAATCACCACAGCCAACCCCCCCCCCCCCCCCCCAATCACCACAGCCACCCCCACAATCACCACAGCCAACCCCCCCCCCCCCCAATCACCACAGCCTACCCCCAATCACCACAGCCACCCCCACAATCACCACAGCCAACCCCCCCCCCCCAATCACCACAGCCAACCCCCCCCCCCAATCACCGCATCGAACCCCCCCCCCCCCCAATCACCACAGCCACCCCCACAATCACCACAGCAACCCCCCCAATCACCACAGTCACTCCCCCAATCACCACAGCCAACCCCCCCCCCACTCACCACCAATCATCTCAACCTCTCCCAACCTGCTTTAAACCTTAACGCAAGCTATAAAGAGAGGCTTATCTTAACTCTCCTCTTGTGTTGCTAGTTACTCATATGTGAGGGGTGAACTAACCTGAGCTGGTTTGGGTTATAGTGGGTTAATCAATATGAGCAAACTTCAATTTGTTGCAAATTTAACTAATGAAGGTCAGTTTAACCTGATGTACCTTAACTACGTTTCTTAAGCCCTCAAAAAATTATTGGGGGGGGGGGGGACCACTTTTACGTGACCGTGCCTGGTGGAGTTGCAGGGTCAGCTAAAAATAGCATCACTAGTTGAGGTCAACTGGTCATACACGGATCATGTGTGAGGTCAACCCGGACCAGGCCTGGACAGTTACAGGTCACTGTATACAGGACGTGATGTTGTGATGTTAGGACAGTTACAGGTCACTGTATACAGGACATGATGTTGTGAGGGCATGACAGTTACAGGTCACTGTATACAGGACGTGATGTTGTGAGGGCAGGACAGTTACAGGTCACTGTATACAGGAGGTGATGTTGTGAGGGCAGGACAGTTACAGGTCACTCTATACAGGACGTGATGTTGTGAGGACAGGGTAGTTACAGGTCACTGTATGCAGGACGTGATGTGAGGGCAGGACAGTTACAGGTTACTGTACACAGGACGTGATGTTGTGAGGGCAGGACAGTTACAGGTCACTGTATACAGGACGTGATGTTGTGAGGGCAGGACAGTTACAGGTCACTGTATGCAGGACGTGATGTGAGGGCAGGACAGTTACAGGTCACTGTACACAGGACGTGATGTTGTGAGGGCAGGACAGTTACAGGTCACTGTATGCAGGACGTGATGTGAGGGCAGGACAGTTACAGGTCACTGTACACAGGACGTGATGTTGTGAGGGCAGGACAGTTACAGGTCACTGTATGCAGGACGTGATGTGAGGGCAGGACAGTTACAGGTCACTGTATACAGGACGTGATGTTGTGAGGGCAGGACAGTTACAGGTCACTGTATACAGGACGTGATGTTGTGAGGACAGGACAGTTACAGGTCACTGTATGCAGGACGTGATGTGAGGGCAGGACAGTTACAGGTCACTGTATACAGGACGTGATGTTGTGAGGGCAGGACAGTTACAGGTCACTGTATACAGGACGTGATGTTGTGAGGGCAGGACAGTTACAGGTCACTGTATACAGGACGTGATGTTGTGAGGACAGGACAGTTACAGGTCACTGTACACAGGACGTGATGTTGTGAGGACAGGACAGTTACAGGTCACTGTATACAGGACGTGATGTTGTGAGGACAGGACAGTTACAGGTCACTGTACACAGGACGTGATGTTGTGAGGGCAGGGTAGTTACAGGTCACTGTATACAGGACGTGATGTTGTGAGGGCAGGACAGTTACAGGTCACTGTATACAGGACGTGATGTTGTGAGGACAGGACAGTTACAGGTCACTGTACACAGGACGTGATGTTGTGAGGACAGGACAGTTACAGGTCACTGTATACAGGACGTGATGTTGTGAGGACAGGACAGTTACAGGTCACTGTACACAGGACGTGATGTTGTGAGGGCAGGGTAGTTACAGGTCACTGTACACAGGACGTGATGTTGTGAGGGCAGGGTAGTTACAGGTCACTGTATACAGGACGTGATGTTGTGAGGACAGGACAGTTACAGGTCACTGTATACAGGACGTGATGTTGTGAGGACAGGACAGTTACAGGTCACTGTACACAGGACGTGATGGTGTGAGGGTAGGACAGTTACAGGTCACTGTATACAGGACATGATGTGAGGGCAGGACAGTTACAGGTCACTGTACACAGGACGTGATGGTGTGAGGGTAGGACAGTTACAGGTCACTGTATACAGGACGTGATGTTGTGAGGGCAGGACAGTTACAGGTCACTGTACACAGGACGTGATGGTGTGAGGGTAGGACAGTTACAGGTCACTGTATACAGGACATGATGTTGTGAGGGCAGGACAGTTACAGGTCACTGTATACAGGACATGATGTTGTGAGGGCAGTGTAGCATTACAAGTAAGCTGTGATGGGGAAATTTGCTTGGGGCCCTATTGGTGTGATATACGAATATATATATATATATATATATATATATATATATATATATATATATATATATATATATATATATATATATATATATATATATGTATATATATATATATGTATATATATATATATATATATATATATATATATATATATATATATGTATATATATATATATGTATATATATATATATATATATATATATATATATATATATATATATATATATATATATATATATATATAATATGTCAAGAGATTCTTTGATTGTAATGTAAATGCGAACAATAGATTAGTGCACGCGTGGTTTAGTCACGTGAACAATAGATTAGTGCACGTGAGCCTTACTCATGCCGGCAACCAGCAGCTTACCGTGGTTTACCGTGAGCTAGATCTGCATGTTGAGAGTGGAATCTCGTGAGCAAAAGTAAACATTGTCTACCAGATTTGCTTGCACCTCACGTAGACTTTTGTAAGCTCGTCATTGTCGGCATTTTATGTGGAATCTTGTAAACAGAAAATAGACTTGGTCTACTATGTGGAATCTTGTAAACAGAAAATAGACTTGAACAGAAAATAGACTTGGTCTACTAGACCATGTTAAACTCACGTAAACCACAGCTTGACTTTGTTTACTAACTTAAATTTGGAGGTGCTGTACTTTAATCGTTCTGTTCTATCTATAGCTTTCTGTTTACAATATGCAATTACGTCCTGTCATGCCCAACAATAACAATGTTGTACGTCAATCGTCTGCCACAATTGTGTCGTGTGCAACATAATTCCATGGTGTTCATAGATCACACATCACAAGGGTGTTGGGACCTACGATAATGATGTGTCTGCTTGACGCATAGGTCACTTACCTAAGGTAAGGTCATACAGGATTGGGTGCTGTAAGGCCAATCATGATTGGTTGTTTAAATCATCCATAACAATAGTCTATGTCGTCCATTTTAATTTGTAGCAAGCGGAAAGCTATAAAATGTTTTATGGCTGTTTGTTGCCATACAATTTCTACCATTGACGACTTGAAATCAACATATGGCCTGCTGTCTACCACATAATGTGTAAACCCCTTCAACATATGGACTGCTATCTACAAACACAATGTGTAAACCCCTTCAACATATGGACTGCTATCTACAAACACAATGTAAACCCCTTCAACATATGGACTGCTATCTACAAACACAATGTGTAAACCCCTTCAACATATGGACTGCTATCTACAAACACAATGTGTAAACCCCTCCAATATATAGCCCAGTAGCGTAGCGAGGGGGGGGGGGGCGGGGGGGGGACATATGTCACTGGGCGCCGACCTTAAGGGGGGCGCCAAATTGAAAGTTTGAGGGGGGGGGGGGTGCAAATGAAAAGTTCGAGGATGGGTGCAAATCGAAAGTTTGGGGGGGGGGGGGGTGCAAATGAAAAGTTCGAGGGGGGGGGTGCAAATCGAAAATTTGCTCGCAAGGGGGCGCGAAATTGAAAGTAAGTCCCCGGGCGCCGGGAAGGGTCGCTACGTCTCTGATATAGCCTGCTATCTACAAACACAATGTGTAAAGCCCTCCAATATATAGCCTGCTATCTACAAACACAATGTGTAAACCCCTCATATACGGACTTCAGTCTACCAGCTCGTTTAAATCCTTATAATATGAGGTGACAGCCAAACTTGTCAAACTGACATGATTAGCATAATAATATATTAAATTACAGCAGCAGCTTTTTTTTGTTACATCCGTGTAATCTTACCATTACAGGGGGGTGTGCAAACTTTGACTTATTTATATGTGGCGAAGAGCAGTATGGTGTACACTTACCAACACACACATATGGCGACACACTGACCGAAATATGGCCAGACACATAAGCAGATTACAGACAGTCGCTTGGAGTGACATACGTACTCAATGGGATCATATGGGAGAGTGACATACGGACTCAATGGGATCATATGGGAGAGTGACATACGGACTCAATAGGATCATATGGGAGAGTGACATACAAACTCAATATGTATCTCATATGGGAGAGTGACATACGGACTCAATAGGATCATATGGGAGAGTGACATACAGACTCAATGGGATCATATGGCATGTTGACATACAAACTCAATAGGATCATATGGGAGAGTGACATACGTACTCAATGGGATCATATGGGAGAGTGACATACAAACTCAATATGTATCTCATATGGGAGAGTGACATACGGACTCAATAGGATCATATGGGAGAGTGACATACAGACTCAATGGGATCATATGGGAGAGTGACATACAGACTCAATGGGATCATATGGGAGAGTGACATACAGACTCAATGGGATCATATGGGAGAGTGACATACGGACTCAATAGGATCATATGGGAGAGTGACATACAGACTCAATAGGATCATATGGGAGAGTGACATACAGACTCAATGGGATCATATGGGAGAGTGACATACAGACTCAATGGGATCATATGGCATGTTGACATACGGACTCAATGGGATCATATGGGAGAGTGACATACAGACTCAATGGGATCATATGGGAGAGTGACATACAGACTCAATAGGATCATATGGGAGAGTGACATACGGAC
The DNA here is from genome assembly GCF_028476545.2 of Physella acuta. Classification (NCBI taxonomy): domain Eukaryota; kingdom Metazoa; phylum Mollusca; class Gastropoda; family Physidae; genus Physella; species Physella acuta. The sequence goes on along the minus strand of NW_026732232.1, from coordinate 699,389 downwards.
TCAATGGGATCATATGGGAGAGTGACATACGTACTCAATGGGATCATATGGCATGTTGACATACAAACTCAATAGGATCATATGGGAGAGTGACATACGTACTCAATGGGATCATATGGGAGAGTGACATACAGACTCAATGGGATCATATGGCATGTTGACATACGGACTCAATGGGATCATATGGGAGAGTGACATACAGACTCAATGGGATCATATGGGAGAGTGACATACGGACTCAATAGGATCATATGGCATGTTGACATACGGACTCAATAGGATCATATGGGAGAGTGACATACGGACTCAATGGGATCATATGGCATGTTGACATACAAACTCAATAGGATCATATGGGAGAGTGACATACGTACTCAATGGGATCATATGGGAGAGTGACATACAGACTCAATGGGATCATATGGCAGGTTGACATACAAACTCAATAGGATCATATGGCATGTTGACATACAAACTCAATAGGATCATATGGGAGAGTGACATACGGACTCAATGGGATCATATGGGAGAGTGACATACGGACTCAATAGGATCATATGGCATGTTGACATACGGACTCAATAGGATCATATGGCATGTTGACATACAAACTCAATAGGATCATATGGGAGAGTGACATACGTACTCAATGGGATCGTATGGGAGAGTGACATACAGACTCAATGGGATCATATGGGAGAGTGACATACGTACTCAATGGGATCATATGGGAGAGTGACATACGGACTCAATGGGATCATATGGCAGGTTGACATACAAACTCAATAGGATCATATGGGAGAGTGACATACAGACTCAATGGGATCATATGGCATGTTGACATACAAACTCAATAGGATCATATGGGAGAGTGACATACGGACTCAATGGGATCATATGGGAGAGTGACATACAGACTCAATGGGATCATATGGGAGAGTGACATACAGACTCAATGGGATCATATGGGAGAGTGACATACAGACTCAATATGTATCTCATATGGGAGAGTGACATACGGACTCAATAGGATCATATGGGAGAGTGACATACAGACTCAATGGGATCATATGGCATGTTGACATACGGACTCAATAGGATCATATGGGAGAGTGACATACGGACTCAATGGGATCATATGGCATGTTGACATACAAACTCAATAGGATCATATGGGAGAGTGACATACGTACTCAATGGGATCATATGGGAGAGTGACATACAGACTCAATGGGATCATATGGCAGGTTGACATACAAACTCAATAGGATCATATGGCATGTTGACATACAAACTCAATAGGATCATATGGGAGAGTGACATACGGACTCAATGGGATCATATGGGAGAGTGACATACGGACTCAATAGGATCATATGGCATGTTGACATACGGACTCAATAGGATCATATGGCATGTTGACATACAAACTCAATAGGATCATATGGGAGAGTGACATACGTACTCAATGGGATCGTATGGGAGAGTGACATACAGACTCAATGGGATCATATGGGAGAGTGACATACGTACTCAATGGGATCATATGGGAGAGTGACATACGGACTCAATGGGATCATATGGCAGGTTGACATACAAACTCAATAGGATCATATGGGAGAGTGACATACAGACTCAATGGGATCATATGGCATGTTGACATACAAACTCAATAGGATCATATGGGAGAGTGACATACGGACTCAATGGGATCATATGGGAGAGTGACATACAGACTCAATGGGATCATATGGGAGAGTGACATACGGACTCAATGGGATCATATGGGAGAGTGACATACGGACTCAATGGGATCATATGGGAGAGCATTAAAGGTCCTCAGCATGTTTTTGCACACACAACATAGATACAGATAGGGAGACACCCCACAGTGAGAGACACCCCACAGTGAGAGACACCCCACAGTGAGAGACACCCCACAGTGAGAGACACCCCACAGTGAAAGACACCCCGCACCGTCAGACACCCCACAGTGAGAGACACCCCACACCGACAGACACCCCACAGCCGCTCCCCCCCCCCCCCGCCCCTCCCACCCCCCATGTTACGAGCCAGACGTGTTGGTAGCTATGACGCCACTGGTGGTGTCAGCTTGAGGAGAAGCCACACCACTGTACCGCTGTACCGTTGTACCACTGCACCGCTGTACCGCTGTACCACTGTACCGTTGTACCACTGTACCACTGGATCGTGTGGACTAGAGAAATATGTTGGGAATGCACGAGGGAAATAATTGGATGTTGTGGGTGGGAGGGGGGGGGGGTGTGGTGAGGCGTGTTTTAGTAACGTTAGTTATCAGTTAATTTGGTGTGGCGGAGGGGGGAGTACATGCTGTAGGTGAGCGCTTGTGTGCGTGCGTGTGATGTGTAACGAGTGTATGTTGATGATGTGTGATTTACAGAATCGTATGTTAATGGTGTGTATGTGTGATGTACAGAAACGTATGTTGATGTGTACGTGTCATGAACAGAAACGTATCTTGATAATGTGTACGTGTGATGTACAGAAACGTATCTTGATGATGTGTACGTGTGATGTGTATCGAGTGTATGTTGAAGATGTGTACGTGTGATGTGTAACGAGTGTATGTTGATGATGTTTACGTGTGATGAACAGAAACGTATGTTGATATGTACGTGTGATGTGTTGATATGTTGTACCCACGTTTTGGTGATAAGGTAGGCAGACTAAGCAGGTGATGTAATGGTGTGATTGTGTCATGCGATGATGTCGTGGTGTTATGTAATGGTGTCGTCGTGTAATGCAATAATGTGGGGGGTGTTATGTAATGACATAGTGTGTAAGGCATAATGTGGGGGTGTTATGTAAGGATGTGATGGTGTAATGTAATTCTGTGGTGTGGTGGTGTAATGTAATGTGGTGGTAAAATGTAACGGTGTGGTGTGGGTGTATAGTGTAATGGCGTGGAGTTGTAATGTAATTGATGATGTTGAATGGTGGTGGAATGCCGTGGCGATAAAAAATGTGGCAGGTGATGTAATGGTGTGGTGTAATTGTGTGGTAGGTAATGTAGCGGTGTTGCAGATGCTGTAACGGTGTGGTGTGATGTAAAAAAATTGACAGACGTTCTCCACCTTGATACAAAACCTCCATCTTGCCCCAACCAAAACGAAACACACCAAGGAGTCTTGTGACTTAGCTGCTCCTCTGCACGAGTCTTGTGACTCACAGCTGCTCCCCTGCGTCCGTCGTCTGTTGAAGCAACGTGCAAATCAGTTGAGGGATCTTTCCATCAGCTGATAAACACAATCTATTCCCGATAACACCTGTTCCCGATAACACCTATTCCCGATAACACCTATTCCCGATACCACCTGTTACCAGTGATGAGAGCTTAGATTACAACCGTTCAACACAACGGCATGCGAGGAATGTAACGATTAAACTAAAGTCGACATTCCTCGCATGGATACAAGATGATACAAGCATTGTTCGAATCCTGTCTTATTTGGTTCTCTTCAGCGTTTTTTTAGATGGATGTAAAAGAGGAATGTTAGATGTGAGGATGAATAGATGTTTGTTGTGGTGGATGTCTGGTGTGGTGGATGTTTAGTGTGGGGGATGTCTGGTGTGGTGGATGTTTGTTGTGGTGGATGAGTGGATAGATGGATAATTGGTGTGGAGGATGTTCAGATAGATGTTTGGATAGATGGATAGATCGTTGTTTAGAATGATGAATGGATATTCAGATGGAAGTTTAGATGGATGTTTGGATGAACGGACGGGTGTATGTATGGATAGGTGTATGCCTATGTGTTTATACCAGCAGAAGAAACTTTCTATCTACTTTCTAGTTTCAGCCCAAAATTCTAGTTTCAACAACAAGGCTAGTGAAAAACATGGGATCTTTATGTATGCTGAAAAACATGGGACCTTTATGTATACTGGAAAACATAGGATCCTTATGTATATTTTGTTGACCGATAATCAGAAGACGTCAGCAAGGCATTCCTTACATTCCTACACGGACAAAATCGAATCTGTCAATATGGCTTTCTGTGAGTGTGTGAGTGAGCTAGTCAATATGGCTTTCTGTGAGTGTGTGGGGGTCTGAGTCAATATGACTTTCTGTGAGTGTGTGTGTGAGTCTTAGTCAATATGGCTTTCTGTGAGTGTGTGGGGGTCTGAGTCAGTATGGCTTTCTGTGAGTGTGTGTGTGAGCTAGTCAATATGGCTTTCTGTGAGTGTGTGGGGGGGGTCTGAGTCAATATGGCTTTCTGTGAGTGTGTGGGGGTCTGAGTCAGTATGGCTTTCTGTGAGTGTGTGTGTGAGCTAGTCAATATGGCTTTCTGTGAGTGTGTGGGGGTCTGAGTCAATATGGCTTTCTGTGAGTGTGTGGGGGTCTGAGTCAGTATGGCTTTCTGTGAGTGTGTGGGGGTCTGAGTCAGTATGGCTTTCTTTGAGTGTGTATGTGAGTCTGAGTCAGTATGGCTTTCTGTGAGTGTGTGGGTGAGTCTTAGTCACTATGGCTTTCTGTGAGTGTGTGGGTGAGTCTTAGTCACTATGGCTTTCTGTGAGTGTGTGGGTGAGTCTTAGTCACTATGGCTTTCTGTGAGTGTGTATGTGAGTCTAAGCCAATATTCACTCTTTTAACTCCAACTACAATCTGTGACAAAATTAAAGTTTAATAGTATAGTTTGTATTTGCGTATTTTCTGTTTGCGCAGTCTACCGTTGCACATTTTTCGTTTGCGTATATTTCTTTATCCTTTTATACGTTGACCTTCTAGATCCTAACATGTTGACCAACTAGATGGTGACCAACTAGATGTTGACCAACTAGATGGTGACCAACTAGATGGTGACCAACTAGATGGTGACCAACTAGATGGTGACCAACTAGATGGTGACCAACTAGATGGTGACCAACTAGATGGTGACCAACTAGATGGTGACCAACTAGATGGTGACCAACTAGATGGTGACCAACTAGATGGTGACCAACTAGATGGTGACCAACTAGATGTTGACCAACTAGATGGTGACCAACTAGATGTTGACCAACTAGATGGTGACCAACTAGATGGTGACCAACTAGATGGTGACCAACTAGATGGTGACCAACTAGATGGTGACCAACTAGATGGTGACCAACTAGATGGTGACCAACTAGATGGTGACCAACTAGATGGTGACCAACTAGATGGTGACCAACTAGATGGTGACCTTTTAGAAGTTGACCAGCTGTCATTAATAAGCACACTGACTAGTGTGTAGTTGTGTAATGTGTATTGGCCTAGTGTGTGTCGGTGTGTCCGTGTTAGTGTGTAGTCTACACTCTTTACACGTGTGCTTCAGATGTGCCGTTTCGTGTGACTCAAAAACTTCGATTTCTTTGATCGATTGAAAGTTAGCGATTTCCTAATTAAACCGTTTTATGTGATCGATTACATGATTTATTAGCATCCCCTGAGGTTGTTTCTGGATCTAACCTTGAAGTGTGTGTAAATCTATGGAGGTGTGTGTGTAAATCTATGGAGGTGTGTGTGTAAATCTATGGGAGTTATGTGTGTGTGTAAATCTTTGGGATGTATGTGTGTAAATCTGTGGGAAGTGTGTGTAAATCTATGGGAAGTGTGTGTAAATCTATGTGAAGTGTGTGTGTAAATCTATGGGAGGTGTGTGTGTGTAAATCTATGGGAGGTTTGTGTAAATCTATGGGAAGTGTGTGTAAATCTATTGATGGGAGGTGTGTGTGTGTGTGTGTGTGTAAATCTATGGGGGAATGTGTGCGGAAAGTGTACAATGGTTTTGCTTGTGGATTAGTTCAATTCTAAGCTGTGAATTAGTTCATGTCGATGAAGTGGGTTATGTGGATTAGTCTAGTAAAAGATCCATCTATTGTGTTAACGAGTCTATTCTGTGGATGCAATAGTCATCTATTGTATGGGTAGGGTAGCTAGCTATGTATCCCTAAAGTCATCTAATGAATGACTGAGCCACGATCGTATCTAGCTATAGATACTTTAAGTCATCTAATAATCGCATCTAGCTATGGATCCTTAAAGTCATCTAATGAATGACTGAGCCACGATCGTATCTAGCTATAGATACTTTAAGTCATCTAATAATCGCATCTAGCTATAGATACTTTAAGTCATCTAATGAATGACTGAGCCACGATCGTATCTAGCTATAGATACTTTAAGTCATCTAATAATCGCATCTAGCTATGGATCCTTAAAGTCATCTAATGAATGACTGAGCCACGATCGTATCTAGCTATAGATACTTTAAGTCATCTAATAATCGCATCTAGCTATAGATACTTTAAGTCATCTAATGAATGACTGAGCCACGATCGTATCTAGCTATAGATACTTTAAGTCATCTAATAATCGCATCTAGCTATGGATCCTTAAAGTCATCTAATGAATGACTGAGCCACGGTCGTATCTAGCTATAGATACTTTAAGTCATCTAATGAATGACTGAGCCATGATCGTATCTAGCTATAGATACTTTAAGTCATCTAATAATCGCATCTAGCTATAGATACTTTAAGTCATCTAATGAATGACTGAGCCACGATCGTATCTAGCTATAGATACTTTAAGTCATCTAATAATCGCATCTAGCTATAGATACTATATAGCTATAGTCATCTATTGAATGACTGAGCCATGATAGTATCTAATCTAGCTATAGATACTTTAAGTCATCTATCGAATGACTGAGCCATGATTGTATCTAGCTATAGATACCTTATTAAGCAATCTATTGAATGACTGAGCCATGATTGTATCTAGCTATAGATACCTTATTAAGCCATCTATTGAATGACTAAGCCATGATAGTATCTAGCTATAGATACTTTAAGTCATCTAATAATCGCATCTAGCTATAGATACTTTAAGTCATCTAATGAATGACTGAGCCATGATCGTATCTAGCTATAGATACTTTAAGTCATCTATTGAATGACTGAGCCATGATTGTATCTAGCTATAGATACTTTAAGTCGTCTAATGAATGACTGAGCCATGATTGTATCTAGCTATAGATACTTTAAGTCATCTATTGAATGACTGAGCCATGATCATATCTAATCTAGCTATAGATACTTTAAGTCATCTATTGAATGACTAAGCCATGATTGTATCTAGCTATAGATACTTTAAGTCATCTATTGAATGACTGAGCGATGATCGTATCTAGCTATAGATCCCTGATTTGATTCTGTTTTCAGACATACATTGGCAACCTGTCAAAACTTGACAACTTAGCCTTGCACGTCACGTGACCGCTCATCTTCAAACCGCTGACGTCACGTTGGGCTATAATTAGATATTTCGACCAAGCAGATTGGAAGTATTGAGCAAGTTTTTTTTTTATATTTGCATTTCTTAAGACATGTAAATGTGGGTGGCCTGCGTTAATTTTAATATAAGATTTATTACTTGGTTGAAAATGGGTTATTTTTATTTTTTAAATGGTTTACAATGCGGGGATTTTGTTGATGGTTTATTATGGGTAATGTTTACATATGTGTGAGTGTGTGTGTGTGTGTGATGTGTGTGTGTGTGTGTGTGAATTAACTTTAAGTTTTGTTACCTAAATTGTTAAAAATTGTTTTTATTATAACTATAAGCCTCAAGGACAGAGGAACGTAGTTAAGGGGCAGAGGAGGGCGGGTAAGGGGCATAGGAGCGTAGTTAAGGGGCAGAGGAGGATAGATAAGGGACAGAGGGGCGTAGTTAAGGGGCAGATTGGCATAGATGGGGGCAGAGGAGCGTAGTTAAGGGGCAGAGTAGCGAATGATTGAACCAGTTGCGTACATTGGCGTGAGTCTGTGATGTACTCAAGATGGCGTGTCTGTAAAGATCACAGCTAATCGATACAACCCTGGTAGACAAGACTGCCCCAGGGGCGGGGAGATGCAAGCGAGTGGGGTGAAGATCAGACAGGTCTTAGCGAGACATGCCTGCATGCAGGTTGTTACAGGCAGGAAGTGACGTCACATAACGGTGAGTGCATGGAAGTAAAGGTGTATGAAGAACATATCTGGACCTTAGATGTGAATCTAGGAACAAAGTGGAGGGCCTAAATGTCGACCAACATACTGATAAGCATTTCTGTTTCTTGTATGGTGTATGTTGTATGGTGTATGTTTGTATGGTGCATGTTTGTATGGTGCATGTTTGTATGGTGCATGTTTGTATGGTGTATGTTCGTATGGTGTATGTTGTATGGTGTATGTTTGTATGTTTGTATGTTGAATGTTCGTATGATGTATGTTGTATGGTGTATGTTTGCATGGTTGTTTGTATAGTGTACGTTTGTATGGTGTATGTTTGTATGGTATATATTTGCATGGTGTATGTGTAATTTGAATCCGAGCTTCAACACAGTGGTTCATATGTCAGCTCTCACACCAAGAGACCAGCCTCCATACACATATTCCCACACAAATATTCCCACACACATATTCCCACACACATATTCCACTCAAACTACAGACCGCAGTGGACGTGTTGAAGCATACTGGGCACATCATGACATATGTAGTAGATTCAACATAAAATTGGTGTCAGAGGTGTGTTATACTGTCGAAGAGTATAGTCCTACACAGCTTATTTCAACTTCCAATTTAAAACTGTCCATTTGAGAAAAAAAAACCCATGCAATTTTGGGATATTGGAATTTTTTTTTCTGGTCGATTCATCGTGGAACGGAGGCATGTTTTCTAAACGGCGTCCACTACAATGCTCTAGCACTATTTAAACGGGTCCATGGCCTATATCTACGAGGCTAACACGCGGACTTATCTCGTATTTTTTTAAAAATTTCCTTTAACTTTGATCAGGTCGTGTGAGTGCAGATAGAGCTAGGAAAAATTAAGTTTTGGCTGTGTGTTTGACGTCATGGACATAGAGAAACATTCGCTGATGTTTGACGTCTCCCGTACGTCCGGACGTCACGGACCTCCATAACATTCGCTCAAAGACTGAATGAAATTGTACAGGTTATTTTAACAACGATGTTTAGCCACAGGCAAAATTTAAAGGGGGGGGGGGGGAGAGAGGAAGGGGGATGGAACGTCACTGCCGTGCCCAGAATGAGGACAAGGGGCGTAATCCACCACTAAATAATGAAGCTAGGCGCTCATTAGCTAATTACATCACGGCAAATTAATCCAGATGTTAAATCCGCCACAATCCAAAGTCAGCCTTTGTCTTACAACTAAATCTCTCCCAAGGTCATAATATGTCCGACATAATTACATCCCTTCTCCGGGTCATCCATTGTCTTATGAATAGACCATTCGAAAGGTACAACTACATCTTGACATGACTGGTACAACTGCAACTACACCATTACATGACTGGTACAACTACAACTACACCATTACATGACTGGTACAACTACAACTACACCATTACATGACTGGTACAACTACAACTACACCATTACATGACTGGTACAACTACAACTACACCCTGACATCACTGGTACAACTACAGCCTGACATGGCTGTTACAACTACACCCTGACATGACTGGTACAACTACACCCTGACATGGTTGGTACAACTACAACTACACCCTGACATGGTTGGTACAACTACAACTACACCCTGACATGACTGGTACAACTACAGCCTGACATGGCTGTTACAACTACACCCTGACATGACTGGTACAACTACACCCTGACATGGTTGGTACAACTACAACTACACCCTGACATGGTTGGTACAACTACACCCTGACATGGTTGGTACAACTACAACTACACCCTGACATGGCTGGTACAACTACAGCTACACCCTGACATGGCTGGTACAACTACAACTACACCCTGACATGATTGGTACAACTACAGCCTGACATGACTGGTACAACTACACCTACACTCTTTCATGACTGGTACAACTACACCCTGACATGGTTGGTACAACTACAACTACATCCTGACATGGCTGGTACAACTACAACTACACCCAGACATGGCTGGTACAACTACACCCTGACATGGCTGGTACAACTACAACTACAGCCTGACATGACTGGTACAACTACAACTACACCCTGGCATGACTGGTACAACTACACCCTGACATGACTGGTACAACTACAACTACACCCTGACATCACTGGTACAACTACACCCTGACATCACTGGTACAACTACACCCTGACATTACTGGTACAACTACAACTACACCCTGACATGACTGGTACATCTACAACTACACCCTGACATGACTGGTACAACTATACCCTGACATGGCTGGTACAACTACACCCTGACATGGCTGGTACAACTACACCCTGACATGACTGGTACAACTACACCCTGACATGACTGGTACATCTACAACTACACCCTGACATGACTGGTACAACTACACCCTGACATGACTGGTACAACTACACCCTGACATGGCTGGTACAACTACACCCTGACATGGCTGGTACAACTACACCCTGACATGACTGGTACAACTACACCCTGACATGACTGGTACAACTACACCCTGACATGACTGGTACAACTACAACTACACCCTGACATGACTGGTACAACTACACCCTGACATGACTGGTACAACTACAACTACACCCTGACATGGATGGTACAACTACACCCTGACATGACTGGTACAACTTCAACTACACCCTGACATGACTGGTACAACTACACCCTGACATGGCTGGTACAACTACACCCTGACATGACTGGTACAACTACAACTACACCCTGACATGACTGGTACAACTACAACTACACCCTGACAGGACTGGTACAACTACAACTACACCCTGGCTGACATGGCTGTTACAACTACACCCTGACATGACTGGTACAACTACAACTACAGCCTGACATGACTGGTACAACTACAACTACACCCTGACATGACTGGTACAACTACACCCTGACATGGCTGGTACAACTACACCCTGACATGACTGGTGCAACTACAACTACACCCTGACATGACTGGTACAACTACAGCCTGACATGACTGGTACAACTACACCTACACTCTTTCATGACTGGTACAACTACACCCTGACATGGTTGGTACAACTACAACTACATCCTGACATGGCTGGTACAACTACAACTACACCCAGACATGGCTGGTACAACTACACCCTGACATGGCTGGTACAACTACAACTACAGCCTGACATGACTGGTACAACTACAACTACACCCTGGCATGACTGGTACAACTACACCCTGACATGACTGGTACAACTACAACTACACCCTGACATCACTGGTACAACTACACCCTGACATCACTGGTACAACTACACCCTGACATTACTGGTACAACTACAACTACACCCTGACATGACTGGTACATCTACAACTACACCCTGACATGACTGGTACAACTATACCCTGACATGGCTGGTACAACTACACCCTGACATGGCTGGTACAACTACACCCTGACATGACTGGTACAACTACACCCTGACATGACTGGTACATCTACAACTACACCCTGACATGACTGGTACAACTACACCCTGACATGACTGGTACAACTACACCCTGACATGACTGGTACAACTACACCCTGACATGGCTGGTACAACTACACCCTGACATGACTGGTACAACTACACCCTGACATGACTGGTACAACTACACCCTGACATGACTGGTACAACTACAACTACACCCTGACATGACTGGTACAACTACACCCTGACATGACTGGTACAACTACAACTACACCCTGACATGGATGGTACAACTACACCCTGACATGACTGGTACAACTTCAACTACACCCTGACATGACTGGTACAACTACACCCTGACATGGCTGGTACAACTACACCCTGACATGACTGGTACAACTACAACTACACCCTGACATGACTGGTACAACTACAACTACACCCTGACAGGACTGGTACAACTACAACTACACCCTGGCTGACATGGCTGTTACAACTACACCCTGACATGACTGGTACAACTACAACTACAGCCTGACATGACTGGTACAACTACAACTACACCCTGACATGACTGGTACAACTACACCCTGACATGGCTGGTACAACTACACCCTGACATGACTGGTGCAACTACAACTACACCCTGACATGACTGGTACAACTATACCCTGACATGGCTGGTACAACTACACCCTGACATGGCTGGTACAACTACACCCTGACATGACTGGTACAACTACACCCTGACATGACTGGTACATCTACAACTACACCCTGACATGACTGGTACAACTACACCCTGACATGACTGGTACAACTACACCCTGACATGACTGGTACAACTACACCCTGACATGGCTGGTACAACTACACCCTGACATGACTGGTACAACTACACCCTGACATGACTGGTACAACTACACCCTGACATGACTGGTACAACTACAACTACACCCTGACATGACTGGTACAACTACACCCTGACATGACTGGTACAACTACAACTACACCCTGACATGGATGGTACAACTACACCCTGACATGACTGGTACAACTTCAACTACACCCTGACATGACTGGTAAAACTACACCCTGACATGGCTGGTACAACTACACCCTGACATGACTGGTACAACTACAACTACACCCTGACATGACTGGTACAACTACAACTACACCCTGACAGGACTGGTACAACTACAACTACACCCTGGCTGACATGGCTGTTACAACTACACCCTGACATGACTGGTACAACTACAACTACAGCCTGACATGACTGGTACAACTACAACTACACCCTGACATGACTGGTACAACTACACCCTGACATGGCTGGTACAACTACACCCTGACATGACTGGTGCAACTACAACTACACCCTGACATGACTGGTACGATTGTAGGAAAAAAAGTCACAGGAAAAAAAAACACAGGAAAAAAAAACACAGAAAAAAAGTCACAGGAAAAAAAGTCACAGGAAAAAAAGTCACAGGAAAAAAAGTCACAAATATATATTTGCATGATATTTGTTAATACTTGTATGTATTAAATATTTAGAGAGTGCAAATTAACTTAGGATTAATTAAATGTAATGTAACGTGTGTAGGCTGTATACGCATAGGAATTTTTATAATTCATCTAAAAATATTTATTATGAAGTATGTAGATTGTAATTATGTTAAACTTAAGATTAGTAGCATTTAATAGAATGCTACAAAGTCCACGGTTTTCATCCTGTTTTGTTTTTTTAAATACCAATATTAAATTACCGTGAAATGGTAAGTTCGTCGGACTTGCTGCCCTCAACTCATGGCAACAATAGTTATGTTTAGTTCAACCACCTTTACTTCCTACATTTATCACGCTCATTACATAACAAAACTTAGGATCAAAACAGAAAGCCGACAAGGTTCAAAGGCTGTCATTGACGCGTAACGTCAACAACACAAAAATGTTCGGACAATGCCTACCGAGGAGAGGCCGACCAGCGAATAGCCTACGGCAAAATTTGCCTAAATTTCTTTTATAATTAACTTTTCTACCGCATATTTAACTAAATACGTAACAAGTTGAGATTGTTGTGTAAATTATCTTAGAGTATTTTTACTTACAATTGTTATAAATCATAATGCTCTTAACGTCTATAAATAATGTATGCTATCAAAAAATACAACCCACAACAATAAACATACAAAATTTTACAATTCTTAACAAATTAATAAAAATATTTCTAAAAAGATTTTTGTGACTTTTTTTCTGTGACTTTATTTCTGTGACTTTTTTTCCGATAAAATTTTTCCACTGTGACTTTTTTTCTGTGACTTTTTTTCCTAGCAAATACTGTGACTTTTTTTCTGTGTTTTTTTTTCCTGTGACTTTTTTTCCGTTTACCGACTGGCACATATGTCTGAATATTCTGGAAGATAAGTGCTATTTGTAGTTGATGAGTTCTACGATAGTGTAGGTAATTAACGTGAAAAACTCTAAGTATTCTTAAATTGTCTTAAAGTTTGTCTAAATGAACACCTAGACGAGTTGATTAAGGCGGGAGATTTTAGGTAGACACGTCTGCTAGTGTGTCAGAAAAGGTTAGGTGTGTTAGGGTTAAACAACGCCGTGTTTGGGGGTCATCCAATTTTTGTCACGCACCATTAACCAACACCCCCATTCCGCTACACACACTCAAATACATTATTAGATGAGTATGTGTGTGTGTACTATCTAGAATTACATATATTTAATCTGTGTGCGTGCAGAAGTAATGTTAAGTACTTTAAAAAATAACAGTTAAACTCTCTTTAGTTTCCCAAACCACGTCTCGCAACTAAGGCGCTAGGTAAGACAGCAATATCAGGCTTTTGCCAAATTATTTTATCTTTAATTGCTATATGTAGCAGATTTAGCCTAATTAAAAAAAACCATAATATTATTGTTGTGTCTCGGTGGTAAAATATCTTAGGTACAAATCAACCGATTTGGCAAGTTTTACTGGCTTAACCTGGCAACTTCTATCAACTGTTCAACCTGGCAAATTAGCCAGAATTCCACACAGCATTTTAATGTAAATATGGGTTATTTATTTTCACTCGGTAATTGGCGTCGTTTTATTTGATGTCATGTTTATTTTTATAAACTTGCTGGGGTTTATCACATTCTGAAAGCTGCTCAGTAAAAACCTTATTGATTTTATTGAGCGAAGAAGGAGGCTGTGTGCTGATATATTTAGAGCTGGCGTTACGTCTAACGCATCACTCAGGGAAAACCCCCTAGCTGACTGCGCTTCGCGTGTTCAGGTAACAAACTATTGGTAGTTCGTCGGGGTTAAGGTCAGGTCACTAGTTTAATGATATGCGCGTACACCCCTAATCACCTAGTGTGGCGGTGTTGTCACGACCCGCTCCTAGTATGTTTCATACACATTTTCTAGTAGAATCTACACAACTGTACTTTTCTGTGTGTTCACCGGAATGTCTTGATTGGTAGATGCTTATAGCCTAGTATTAGTGGGGCTATTGACAATAAAGTATATCAAAATTTAGGATGAAATAGATTCGTTTCAGTTAATAAATTATGAATACATAACCTTATATGAGTCGAGATTTATTTATATCTAAAGGAGTTGTTATTACGAATTTGATATAGACTTTCTAGTTAAGAATATCAGACACATCCCATCGTTTGGGGGAGGGGAGGTCTTGTAAATGCATTTTCTTTCATTAATTTTTTTTTTAAATCGTGCATTACATTTAGCCAAAACTATGTAAACGCATATTTTCAAGAAAAAAAAAAAGTTATTGTTAGAAAGCGGTTGTTTATTTAAATGTAGATAAAGACAGAATGAACAGTTTACAAATATTGAGAGCCCAATTTACTTGGTCCGGCTGCTGATAAATATCATTCGTTCTGAAAAAATATAGGATCTGCTTGAACTTTAAAATTAGTTGACCCGCTTGAGGGTCAACATTATGTCGTGTAATATGTTGGCTAGACCACGTGACGTAATAAAACAACTATTTTTGTGCGAGTTGATGTGAGACTGCACATTCAGTCTAGTCCTGCAACACATTCTGTGACTCGCCCGCGTGGAATGTAGGGGTCACCGCACTAGCCACATGGCTAAGTGGATAAAATTATGTTCCAATTTATGGTCAACACTTCGCAGGTCGAGACAGCGTTAATAAGTAAATTATACCGGCGTTTTTTTAACACTCAAATTGAACCTGATATTTTTAAGAGAAACTAGCTTTTTAAAAAAAAAACCGTTATAGTGAGGGATACACCCGGGAAAAAATCGCCCCTACCCTTTTTTTTTGGGATGTGCGAGTAGGTCGCTTGGAATGTGGTCTGCGCTATTTGCCGTGTTGTAGGTTGAAAGCCGGTCAAGGTCATGACAAATCTTTGTAGAAAATTTTCCATTCGTGTTTGCTCATTAATTTCTTTTCAGCTTTTCGCTTTTGTTTCATCGAATCCAGGGTAAATTGTAAGGGTTTCAGTGTAAAGATGCACCGCCGTAGACAACTTGCCCTATTTTTTTTCGTCTTATGACCTACTTTGTTACATTTTTAAAAAAAAATCCAAATAGTGAAATGCTCTTCTTTTTAGGCATGTGTAGACACACAGTCAATAGCAGATCGATTGAGTTCGCTTGCCAATTATTTATGGACTAGTTTGATTATCTTCCGAGCAACTTTGAAATACTTAAAATGCAATTTCTTCGTTGAAAATCTAGCCTACATTCCGCGCATTTTTCGTTATTATTTTCTTTGTTTAAAGGATGGGTGGATAATAAATGTGGGCTTGTTTTTTTTTTGACCTTGTACAAACATGTATTGTGTGAATATTTTCATCTACGAAATGTATTGTGTGAGTGTTTTCATCTACGAAATGTATTGTGTGAGTGTTTTCATCTACAAACATGTATTGTGTGAGTGAAACATATTTTTAACTACAAAATGCTGTGTGTGTGTTAAAAACATTTTTTTAAATACAAAATATGCGTGTGAAACATGTTTTCAACGACAAAATGTATTATGTGTGTGAAACATGTTTTTAAATACAAAATGTATTATGTGTGTGAAACATGTTTTCAACGACATAATGTATTATGTGTGTGAAACCTGTTTTCAAAAAAAAATGTGTAGTTGTTGTGTGCCTCATATTCCAAACATGTCGGTTAATGTGGTCTGTCTGACAACTGGGCTAGGTTCACACCACATATGTTTATTGTTGCCTCATACATAGATACATGCATACATATGTGGTTACATTTGTTAATATTGGCATATTTAAACAAAAATAAGATTTTGAAAATTGAAACTGCCCCCCCCCCACTTGCCCCACAACCAAGGAGACATGTCTGAAAGAAACACTGCGCGTATCTTAAAAGCTTAGAACAAGCCCACAGCCCACACATTGAATATCTTTGCAAATATACAATAACACCCACTTTCCCCCCCCCCCCCCCTCCACCAGTGTTAGATGTACATAGCGAGATAATCGAAATCCGGACAAAGCGCCACCTGGGAAACTACTTTTCGAGTAGAGACAGTACAGTGTACACTCAGTCGAGGTAGGTTTGGCCCAGGGCCAGACGGCCTAGACCCGTCTACCATTGAATACGCCTCCCTATATGTTATTAAAAAACACGCTAGCTTATATTATGTAAATATAAAAAGTCTGCGCCTAGCTTGTATGTTGGCTTAATCCTTTTTAAAGTTGGCTGAGTTGTTAGCAATGCTCAACCCTCCCCCCCCCAACACGCACAGCTATCTCTCAACCCTTAAACCTATGGACGGGGAAAATATGAAATATTCCGGGCGGATTGCTTTGGTCCCCCGGTTCTGGAGACGGTATTTGGTGCTAGACTTGGGTGTGTGGGGTGGGCATCATATTTGGGTATCTCAAGGGTGTGTGGGGTGGGCATCAGATTTGGGTATCTCAAGGGTGTGTGGGGTGGCATCAGATTTGGGTATCTCAAGGGTGTGTGGGGTGGGCATCAGATTTGGGTATCTCAAGGGTGTGTGGGGTGGCATCAGATTTGGGTATCTCAAGGGTGTGTGGGGTGGGCATCAGATTTGGGTATCTCAAGGGTGTGTGGGGTGGGCATCAGATTTGGGTATCTCAAGGGTGTGTGGGGTGGGCATCAGATTTGGGTATCTCAAGGGTGTGTGGGGTGGGCATCAGATTTGGGTATCTCAAGGGTGTGTGGGGTGGGCATCAGATTTGGGTATGTCAAGGGTGTGTGGGGGTGGCATCAGATTTGGGTATCTCAAGGGTGTGTGGGGTGGCATCAGATTTGGGTATGTCAAGGGTGTGTGGGGTGGGCATCAGATTTGGGTATCTCAAGGGTGTGTGGGTTGGCATCAGATTTGGGTATGTCAAGGGTGTGTGGGGTGGGCATCAGATTTGGGTATCTCAAGGGTGTGTGGGGTGGCATCAGATTTGGGTATCAAGTGTGAGTGGGGTTGGTTGGGGATCACCGATGTGACATGTAAACTTCATTACACGCAGATGACAGTAAGCTGGTAATATGGAGTCATCTGACTTGCGACTCATCCAGTCATCTGACTCGTGGCCTTGCTTGTACAAAAAACAACTTTAAAATACGCAGTTAACCAAGAAAAATAACTTGTTCTGTTTGGTTGGATGAGTCAAAACGATGGTGATACAGAAAGTACATGTTATAGATGTTTACATACTTTATTTCGACATCATTCAAACATAATACACTCAACATACAAACACTATATTCAATACCACCATTCACACATGATTGATACACTCAACAACACACCAGCTAGAATAGCATCTTTCCAACTTTCATCACTCAGCAACATACAAACACTACATGCAATACCACCATTCAGACATAATGCACTCAAAAACATACAAACATTACATTCAATACTCAGTGCCGGCACCAAGTTATTTAGCGCCCTAGGCAAAACTTATTAACCCCCCTCCCCCCTGAGTAAAAAAAAATGTTTATTTTTAAATCGGCACCCCGATTCGAATATTTAAAGGAGAGAATAAGTCATGGAGGAGGTTTAAGCGGTTTGTCTATTTTTCATACTACAACTTATGTAGTTTTTTTTTTCTACGCAAATGTGTGTTTAGTTACTGTAGAACAATCAAACAATCACTGCTGCAATCGATTCGTTTTTTCATAACCACTAGTCTATCAAGGTGCAACAAAATATTATTATTGTCGGATTTTGTGGCACCCCCCCCCCTCCCGGAGAAATAATTCTGGAAGAAACACTGGTTAAAAAGCGCCCCAACCTTTTCAATGTGGAAGGTGGGGCCGCATTTTCACCAACGCGAATACTTATGGTGCCCTGTCAAAACGGCCCGGGACAAATCGGCCCCGTCAAAACGGCCCCGTTAATACGACCCCGTCAAATCGACTCCCGACAAACCGACCCCGTCAAAATAGCCCCGTCAAAAGGGCCCCGACTTATTGGCTCCCGTCAAATGGGCTCCCGTCATATTGACTTGCGACATATAGGCTCCCGACAAATGGGCTCCCGATATTTAGGCTCCCGACAAATGGACTCCCGACATATTAACCCCTGACAAATAGGCTCAGGACATATTGGCTCCCGACAAAGCGGCTCCCGACATATTGGCTCCCGACATAAGGGCTCAAGACAAATGGGCTCCCGGCAAATGGGCTCACGACATTTTGGCTACCGACAAATGGGCTCCCGACATATTGGCTCCCGGCAATTGGGCTCCCGACATATTGGCTTTTGACAAAATGACTCCCGACATATTGGCTCCAGAAAAATGAATGATATGACCACTATTGGCATAAAAGTAACCATTGTGTCCTACCTCCAATACCAACATAACCTCTTTTTAATGCCCGAATGTAATTATTTTTTCATGAACCAACATTAATTCACAAACAAATCGAGCCCTTAACAGCTAAATTCCACCAATTCTAAAGTTTTGATAATGTTTAATTTACAACAGAAAAGATCTGTTGCTTAAAAGCGAGCACAGAAGTGTAAATTATGATATACATGATGTTAACATGATAACAGCATTTTGTTTTGATAACCTACAAGCACAGTGGCGTAGCGAGGTTGGGTGTCACCCGGTGCGGCACTTAATGGTGTCACCCCCCCCCCAGAGGCGTTGCGACCCTTCCCGGGGACAAACTTTCAAGTTTTCGATTAGCACCCCCCCCCCAAACTTTCGATTTGCACCCCCACCCCCTCAACTTTTTCTCTATATATTTTGCTATTTTTTGCCTTGGTGTCACCCCCCTAAATGGTGTCACTCGTTGCGGTCCGCACCCCCCGCCTCGCCTTCGCTACGCCTCTGCGTTAGGCTACAGAGGAGTTAAACGAAGAGATCAACTTCTACTTACGATGGATATTTTTTAATATATAAATATTCTGAAGGCAACGTTTTGTATTTTTTATGTCCTGATTTTGTATTTATACTATATTATTATGCTTGCCTACTACTGCTAAAAAGTTTATTAATAGGCTGATTCTCTCAATGTCTTGCACGACAAAGTGATATAGCCTGTAGTGTTATTATAACGATTGGACTCTGTTTGACCCACAAATACAAACACTGAATCCCACTGCCGAAACGGTGGGGGGGGGGGGGCTTTTTGGAAATTTTAACCTTTTTCTTTTTAAAAATTATTTATATGTAACAAATATTAAAATTCCATTGTAAAAGTTTTATTTTTTTATGAGGGAAAAGGGCCCCTATGTGCCTTGGGCCCCCATGCCTTGCTTACGCTAGCTTTACGGTAGCTACGCCACTGTGTCAGTGGTCCTTTTGTCTGGAGCCAAATTGACAGGAGCCTTTTTGTCGGGAGCCAAAATGACGCTAGCCCATTTGTCGGGAGTCGTAATGACGGGGACCGTTTTGTGGAGAAACTAAATGGCGGGAGCCTATTTGTCGGGAGTCGAAATGACGGGGGCCGTTTTGTGGAAAAAACTAAATGACGGGAGACTATATGTCGGGAGCCAAAATGACGGGAGCCTATTTGTCAGGAGCCTTATTGACTGGAGCCCTTTTGTCGGGAGCCTATATAACGGGAGCCTATTTGTGGGTAGCCTAAATGACGGGAGCCTATTTGTCGGGAGCCTATATGACGGGGTCCATATGTCGCTGGCCCTTTTGACGGGGCCGATTTGACGGGGTCGTTTTGACGGGGTCGTTTTGTCGGGGTCGTTTTGACGGGGCCGTTTCGTCATTGGCCGAATTGACGCCGCACGCTAATTTGCAGATGGGGCGCGAAATAGATAGTTCGTCATGGGCACTTAAATAGATCGCTACGCCTTTGTATATAGTTAATGTAATCTAATCAAATGTATAAATTATTAGGTACATTTTTGCGCCCCCCTACGGACAGCGCCCTAGGCGACCGCCTAGTTCGCCTTATAGGTAGCGCCGACCCTGTCAATACCACAATTCAAACATGATACACTCAACACCATATAAACATGACACACATAGCAGTATAGAAGACATAATGTAAAACCAGCATACACACTCAGGGTAACATAACCGTCCACCTACAGACATCCTTGTCTGATCGTGCACAGCATAGAAGTGGCAGGGTGTGGTTTTAGTTTATCATTTGTTCTTCTAGGGCAGGAGTCTCCAAACTACGGCCCGCGGGCCGAATGCGGCCCGCGAGGTCCTCTCATCCGGCCCGCGGAGATCTTTTTGTCCACAGAAAAAATGTTTGTTTGTGATGGCTGAGGAACTTTGCCCAGAAAAATCAAAGACATGTTTGGAACTAACTGGCCCACGAACCGAAATTTGATAGTTAATGCGGCCCTCGGACATGAAATTACCACACAATCAACAGCAACATACAACTACCACATGATTAACTGCCACAACAAATACCACACATTTAACATCATCGGACAACAATTGCACTACCTTCGGCATCATTTAACATAGAGCAACATCATCTTTCAACATTGACAGACCAACAGCATCATACAACATTGACAGACCAACATCATCTTTAAACATAGACTAACAGCATCATAGAACATAGACCAACAACATCATCTTTCAACATTGACAGACCAACAGCATCATACAACATTGACAGACCAACATTGTCTTTAAACTTAGACTAACAGCATCCTACATCATAGACTTTCCAACAGCATCCTACAATATAGACCAACAACACCATACACATACCAACAACATCCTACAACATAGACAGGCCAACATCACCATACAACATAGACAGGCCAACATCATCATACAACATAGACAGGCCAACATCATCATACAACATACACAGGTCAACATCACCATACAACATAGACAGGCCAACATCATCATACAACATAGACAGGCCAACATCACCATACAACATAGACATACCAACATCATCATACAACATAGACATACCAACATCATCATACAACATAGACAGGCCAACATCATCATACAACATAGACAGGCCAACATCATCATACAACATAGACAGGCCAACATCACCATACAACATAGACATACCAACATCATCATACAACATAAACAGGCCAACATCACCGTACAACATAGACAGGCCAACATCATCATACAACATAGACAGGCCAACATCACCATACAACATAGACCAACAGCATCATACAACATAGACAGGCCAACATCACCATACAACATAGACATGCCAACATCATCATACAACATAGACAGCTCAACATCATCATACAACATAGACAGGCCAACATCACCATACAACATAGACAGCTCAACATCATCATACAACATAGACAGGCCAACATCACCATACAACATAGACATGCCAACATCATCATACAACATAAACAGGCCAACATCATCATACAACATAGACCAACAGCATCATACAACATAGACAGGCCAACATCATCATACAACATAGACCAACAGCATCATACAACATAGACAGGCCAACATCACCATACAACATAGACATGCCAACATCATCATACAACATAGACAGGCCAACATCACCATACAACATAGACAGGCCAACATCATCATACAACATAGACCAACAGCATCATACAACATAGACAGGCCAACATCACCATACAACATAGACATGCCAACATCATCATACAACATAGACCAACAGCATCATACAACATAGACAGGCCAACATCACCATACAACATAGACATGCCAACATCATCATACAACATAGACAGGCCAACATCACCATACAACATAGACAGGCCAACATCACCATACAACATAGACAGGCCAACATCATCATATAACATAGACCAACAGCATCATACAACATAGACAGGCCAACATCACCATACAACATAAACAGGCCAACATCATCATACAACATAGACCAACAACATCATCTTTCAACATAGACAGACTGACAGCATCCTACAACATAGACCAACAGTATCATACAACATAGACAGGCCAACATCACCATACAACATAGACAGGCCAACAGCCTATAATGGACCAACATCTTGATTCAACCCTCTCATTATGACACAATATCGAGGTCAGCCTTGAGGCTAAATAGCCACAGCACACATTCGTGTACAAGTAGTGAGGCCCGTGTACTGCGCATGCGTGTCGTGTGACTATGCTGTCCTCGTGGTTTTAGAAATCTTATAATCAACTTAAATCCCGTTTAACCGGGTTGCGTGTGGACGGGTGTGGAGCTAGTCTGGGCTGTGCGGCTATTCGACCTTCGGAGATGAATGCTTTGATACGAGTTAAGCACTTTGGGGTCAGATTTAGCTGGTGAATAGCGAGTGAGATAAAAAAACGTCGAGGCGCCAGTCGTGAGTCACGCTACTCAGTGAATCACACAATAACATTATCACTTTTTCCCCCACAGATTTTACTTTGTAAATATATAGAAGGTTGTTTAAAAATTGTAACTCGTTGAAGAATAGAGAAGCTGATACCTAAAATGTTGATCGTGAATCGTATCAATGTAAGGGGTGGAACAATTTGATAATAAGGCGAATTTGTGTTGGTTCACTAAAACACGAGAATATCGACCACAAATTCTCCAACGTTTAGAAAAAGAAGAACGTTAGGTGTTAGGCCACCGGGCGTAAGACGACAGCTTAAAATTTCCGTATGGGCGCTGTAAACATCTTATTTTAGTGAACAAAATGACGCTTTTAGTTTAGCTGTTTTTGTACGGGAGCTGGGTTAGGCTACAACATACAGATACAGGAGCTGGGTTAGGCTACAACATACAGTGTAGGAGCTGGGTTAGGCTACAACATACAGATATAGGAGCTGGGTTAGGCTACAACATACAGTGTAGGAGCTGGGTTAGGCTACAACATACAGGTACGGGAGCTGGGTTAGGCTACAACATACAGGTACAGAGCTGGGTTAGGCTACAACATACAGGTACGGGAGCTGGGTTAGGCTACAACATACAGGTACGGGAGCTGGGTTAGGCTACAACATACAGGTACGGGAGCTGGGTTAGGCTACAACATACAGGTACAGAGCTGGGTTAGGCTACAACATACAGTGTAGGAGCTGGGTTAGGCTACAACATACAGGTATTGGAGCTGGGTTAGGCTACAACATACAGTGTAGGAGCTGGGTTAGGCTACAACATACAGGTACAGGAGCTGGGTTAGGCTACAACATATAGTGTAGGAGCTGGGTTATGCTACAACATACAATGTAGGAGCTGGGTTAGGCTACAACATACAGTGTAGGAGCTGGGTTAGGCTACAACATACAGTGTAGGAGCTGGGTTAGGCTACAACATACAGTGTAGGAGCTGGGTTAGGCTACAACATACAGGTATTGGAGCTGGGTTAGGCTACAACATACAGTGTATGAGCTGGGTTAGGCTACAACATACAGGTATGGGAGCTGGGTTAGGCTACAACATACAGGTATAGGAGCTGGGTTAGGCTACAACATAAAGGTACAGGAGCTGGGTTAGGCTACAACATACAGTGTAGGAGCTGGGTTAGGCTACAACATACAGTGTAGGAGCTGGGTTAGGCTACAACATACAGTGTATGAGCTGGGTTAGGCTACAACATACAGATATAGGAGCTGGGTTAGGCTACAACATACAGGTACAGGAGCTGGGTTAGGCTACAACATACAGGTACAGGAGCTGGGTTAGGCTACAACATACAGGTACAGGAGCTGGGTTAGGCTACAACATACAGATATAGGAGCTGGGTTAGGCTACAACATACAGGTACAGGAGCTGGGTTAGGCTACAACATACAGGTATTGGAGCTGGGTTAGGCTACAACATACAGGTACAGGAGCTGGGTTAGGCTACAACATACAGTGTAGGAGCTGGGTTAGGCTACAACATACAGTGTAGGAGCTGGGTTAGGCTACAACATACAGATATAGGAGCTGGGTTAGGCTACAACATACAGGTATTGGAGCTGGGTTAGGCTACAACATACAGTGTAGGAGCTGGGTTAGGCTACAACATACAGTGTAGGAGCTGGGTTAGGCTACAACATACAGTGTAGGAGCTGGGTTAGGCTACAACATACAGTGTAGGAGCTGGGTTAGGCTACAACATACAGATATAGGAGCTGGGTTAGGCTACAACATACAGGTATTGGAGCTGGGTTAGGCTACAACATACAGGTATAGGAGCTGGGTTAGGCTACAACATACAGCGTAGGAGCTGGGTTAGGCTACAACATACAGTGTAGGAGCTGGGTTAGGCTACAACATACAGTGTAGGAGCTGGGTTATGCTACAACATACAATGTAGGAGCTGGGTTAGGCTACAACATACAGTGTAGGAGCTGGGTTAGGCTACAACATACAGTGTAGGAGCTGGGTTAGGCTACAACATACAGTGTAGGAGCTGGGTTAGGCTACAACATACAGTGTATGAGCTGGGTTAGGCTACAACATACAGGTATAGGAGCTGGGTTAGGCTACAACATACAGGTATAGGAGCTGGGTTAGGCTACAACATACAGTGTAGGAGCTGGGTTAGGCTACAACATACAGGTATAGGAGCTGGGTTAGGCTACAACATACAGGTATAGGAGCTGGGTTAGGCTATAACATACAGGTATTGGAGCTGGGTTAGGCTACAACATACAGTGTAGGAGCTGGGTTAGGCTACAACATACAGTGTAGGAGCTGGGTTAGGCTACAACATACAGGTATTGGAGCTGGGTTAGGCTACAACATACAGTGTAGGAGCTGGGGTAGACACATCGTTCATACAGGTATTGACAGCCTTAAATGATTGGTCTCCCCCCGACACCACCATATTTGAGCTAATCCCTCACCCCACCAAACACACACACACACACACACACACACACTTCAGACATCAATAGATAAAGCAATTATCCCACACCCCACCAAACACACACACTTCAGACATCAATAGATAAAGCAATTATCCCTCCCCCACCTATGGATTGCATCCCTCCCCCACCTATGAATTACATCCCTCCCCCACCTATGGATTACATCCCTCCCCCACCAATGGATTGCATCCATCCCCCACCAATGGATTACATCCCCCCCACCTATGGATTGCATCCATCTCCCTACAGTGGATGAGCTGATTGCATCAACATACCCTGAGATTACTCATCCATGTCGCTCAATCAATACCATGTAATAAATGTAATCTGTAATCGTGAAATTTCAAGCCAATCAATACCATGTAATACATGTAATCTGTAATCGTGAAATTTCAAGCCAATCAATACCATGTAATACATGTAATCTGTAATCATGAAACTTCAGCTAATGTAGCCGCGCCATAATTACATGCCCACAGCCTTGAACACTTTTTTTTTAATTAACCCACTGATGTTGATGGATTCATCAAATCTTTAGAGAACGTTGACACGAAATGCCTTATAATCTGTATCTAGACGACATCGACACGAAACGCCTGATCGTATGTGTCTATCGAACTTTAAAATAAATTAAATCTAAAAAAAATTAAGGAAATCACCATTTGATTATTATTATTGTTATTTATGATGTGATATAAAAATGTCATCAGTTGGACCGTCCGTGACCGAAACAAATTCATATTGTGGGATAGTCGTGTAGAATCACAGGTCGTTTAACACATTCATATTGTGGGATAGTCATGTAGAATCACAGGTCGTTTAAAGCTCGCTGTGTCTCCGTGTAGCCTAGAAGTAACTCGTGTGTACCACCCCATTGTCTCAGACCAGAGGCCATCTTCACCCTGCCTCTGATATTAATAGTTGAATGTTGTCTTTGAAACGGTTGTCTCGACATTCAGCAACATAAATAATGGACATGTGAGGTCAAAGGTTAGCGATTGGCATGCAGCTACTCCATTGTCAGCTCTATTTCCGGTAAACAAGGACCCAACATAGCTAACAACTCGTGGGTCCCAAAGTTGTTTTATTTTTTGCTTATTCCTTTCATTAAAAAAAAAAAATAGTTTAAAAAAAAAATCAGTGCGAATCTGAAAACAGACCTTTTAACCCGGTCAGTCTACCCTACCAACCACACCATCGCAGCATGCCTCACTCAACAACTCCTGTACCCAGCCATAGGGGGGGGGGGGTTACCTAATACAAACAATCGATCAGAAAGTTAAAAAGCCACAGAATTATGTCCAAATATAAAGGCCAACTCTGGGGGAAACTGGTCAACCATTCAGTATTAAAGTAAAAATAGCTTGGACATCTTTGTACCCTACTAACAATCAATACAATATTTCCATAATGTTCACATTTTGGAAGAGCTCCTTGATAAAACTAGGGCCGATGTCGCTAACTAGTTGGGACTGGGATACAGAGGCGCATCAAGCTGGTAGGGTGAAATGAAATACGGGGGAAGGGGCGGATCTAGCAGCTATGGTAAGGTTAGATGTAGACAACACGGCATAGCATTCTATAGTTGTTGATTCAGTTGTTTCAAATGTTGAAATTTGATTTATAGTTCAATTTAAAAAACCGTGGATAGATTAAACCTCCGAGCGTCACAGTCCATCAGACACTGAATGTCGGTTCTGTCTAGATAAAAGTGTTCGAACGCTACCCCAGCACAATGACCTTTCAAAACAAAAGTCAACTTCACAAGGAATTCTTACAGAGGTACAGCTTGACGATTGTTTACTAACACCTTGTGAATGGGAGAAAAAGTTGGTCTGTCTTCGATAATCTGTGAAATGTAGAGTAAACTTGACGACTTGAAATTTGCTTGGTCCTCTGTTCATAGATAGACTGGAGTGCCACTATGGCCAAGTCTCGCTGGACCACAAAAAAACCACCAAGTCGGGGTGGACGCCAAAATACCACCGAGGCTCGCTGGACGCCAAAATACCACCAAGTGTCGCTGGACGCCAAAATACCACCGAGTCTCGCCAAAATACCACCAAGTCTCGCTGGACGCCAAAATACCACCGAGGCTCGCTGGACGCCAAAATACCACCAAGTCTCGCCAAAATACCACCAAATCTCGCTGGACGCCAAAATACCAACGAGTCTCGCTGGACGCCAAAATACCACCAAGTCTCGCTGGGCGCCAAAATACCACCACATCTTGCATAAGACGAAGATCGACAAAAAGCATCACTGCTTGCATCCAGCGCAGGTGCATTCTTGAATTCCAGATTTCCTTGTCTTACTGTATTGATTAGACGTCTGTGTCAAGAGCAAGGCCACTGCGCCGAACGTCCAGATAACTGGCTTAGAAGGATGTCTTAGATCAACTGGTCAGCAGGTTGCATGTGAATGTTTGTATGTGCTAAAAATAAGATATGAAAGACTTTGTAGGTGCCAACCTTCTTGTATGGAACGACACTGAGCTAGACACGCCTAACGTAGCAGAAGTTTGGCCTTCAAACAGCGAAACTCGGTGGCCCTGTGCTGTGGAGATTGTGGTTGACCAGCACAGCCCCAGAAGTGGCAAGTAGCTGTAAATACGTAAGGGGGGGGGGGGGGGGTCCGAAAAAAATTGACTTTTGCGGACGCGGGTGGACTTTTAATAGAGAATTATGTGGACTTTTTTTTTCGGGGGGGGGGGGGGGGGGAGGGGGGGGGGGGTCCAAAATCCAAAAAAATTGTAGACGTCATTAATGGATGACCCCTAAACAGCAGGTGTATAGAATTTAGGCTGAAATGACAATGGCATTATAACTAATAGACGTTTTACTACACTCCACTCGACGCCGAGAACAAAAGGCATTGAATGGGTTTCTAAACAAGTTACGAACGATTTAGCACTTTTAATATCGGCAATGGTGAACATAGTTATTGTCAACTAAGAGCACATAATGTATCTGTAGCGATCTCTTTTTCTTCACAGGCTCGAGCTGATTTTTAAGTTAGATAAACCTCCGAAGAAGCGCCACTGTCCTGAAAATGAATCCAAGGGCCACTCCCCGGCTCCCCCTAGCTACGCCGGTGAGTCTTTGCCAACTCAGCACTAAACAACTTACACGACTGAGGTTGGGACCTATGTGCGCCGGTCGGTAGAGGTAGGAGGACACGAGAACTGGCCGGCCGCAACTCGGTTAAGTTGATGCAGGGCTTGCACGTGTCGCCCCGCCTCTACTCTCGAGACGTAAACTTCTTCCCAGACAGAATTAATGCACTCGCTTTCTTCGAACCTAGGCCCGGCAAGCGAACCGGAAATTTCTCGTGCGTCACGAACAGGTTTCACACAGACGACATCTGGGGTGTAACTCGTCCTACGTCGTCTGTAAGAGATGAACAGATCTACTTTTTTAACATTAATATTTTCAAAAAAATATGCTGAAAATACTTGGCCTAATTAAAAGTTAATGATACACATCTGTATGCACATATAAATATGCCTTCTTTTGAATGTGTGTGGGGTGAGTTCTTCAGAAGTAGCAGAAAGTATTTCCAACCGAACATTGGGATAAAAAGCGTGATAACTTTTAGAAGAGTGATTATTAGTAGATCTAATACTTAAGAATTATATTTTAGGAAAATGATTGTATTGTTGTGAGATTCATAGCTTTATACTTCATCTTCTTACTTTTGTAAATAAGTTTATTTGGAAACAATTCTTCATTTAGGCCTACGAATACAAAAATAAATAAAAATAAAGTAGGCCTATAAAGCTTTAACTTTAGAGTCCGCATTGCGCTGAGTCTGGGACCACGTTGGATACAGTATACTGGGATTGGCTTATCCTACAGACTAGGCTAGGGCCTAGAATCTAGATCTACCTACAATACAAAATGTAGGTAGAATCTAGGCCCTAAAAATGTTTTCATTTTGGCCTAAATGATTATATATTAAATAAAAGCATATGTTTGATATGCACCTAAGCTCACCGCATATATGTATAGATCAAGTTGATTTATATTAATTTTTTATTGTTATCTAGAGAACATAA
Organism: Physella acuta; assembly: GCF_028476545.2. Taxonomy (NCBI): domain Eukaryota; kingdom Metazoa; phylum Mollusca; class Gastropoda; family Physidae; genus Physella; species Physella acuta. Next base: position 669,547 of record NW_026732232.1, on the reverse strand, counting down.
CAAAAGTATTTTAAAACGTCACGTGTTAAATTACGAAAGTAGAATTTATTACATGGATCTTCCCGAAATCCTAAATAGGTCGATTTTTTCCTCGTTCTTGCAGACGGATGTTCGACGCTTCTCTTCGTCATTCAAGACTAATATCATTGCGCGTCATAATTTAAATAGACTGTATAAGTTAATCTGACTTATTAAAATAAACACTTAATGCTGTGCTAAATTATTTTATTTTTAAAATAAAAAAATGTCTATTTTAACTGGAAAAAAATAATTGCCTAGTGGTTTATAGCTTTTCTAACCAATAAGGAACTACTTTCAAACTGCCTTGTTGGAAGGCGCCGCCATAGTTAACTGTGGCTGGTTGTCGAAATGACAGTGAAAATGTGATCTGCGACAATATTCTATAAGAATTTTCTAAGGATAAAAACCAGTTTACATACTTTAATTTGGATTATATTTTTTATTCATAAGGTCGTTTCCTTTAACATCTACTTAAAATGGAGTCGCTAAAGGAAACAAAGCCTGGTGGTCTTATTATTTTTTTAAGTACCGCTAATAAATTCTCAATACTGAGAATACTGAGATTGTACAATCATGGGATTTAGTGCTGTACTGTATTTCTACATCAAGCCTACTATTTATACTTTCAGTGTCAATCGTATTGACTCTTTGTGACTAGCTGTCTGTTTAAAACACTGTAATAATACTTCATGTGGATATTTATAGATCTACGTAATGAATCACTGTTGTGTAAATATAAATAATGGATCAAACTTTATTAAATTACATTTTGAATTTGACGTTTTGCTGCACAGTTTGAGAATTAATAGATTGATTACCATTACGATTTTTCTTAGTTTACAATGAATAAACCGCTTGTCAAAAAGGCTGTGAATGGCGATGTACCAGATGAGCGAAAGAAATCTCCTTCACGTTCAAAACGTCAGCCTCCCAACCACCAAGGCCATCATCTTCAAGATGTGGACCTGGGTGTTAAAGGAAAGAAAGCTGATAAATCCAAGCAATCAGAAGTAATTGGTGATAAAAGTAAAAAGCAGCTTGTTAATGAACAATTAAATGAAGTGAATGAATCCCCTAGTTCTTTATTCCGAATTTCAAGAAATACTGCCTCAAGGAGGTGTATATCAGACAGCATTTCTGTGAGTGCAGATAATTCAGAACTGGAACTTAACTCTAGTAAAAAGCCTGCTGGTAAAGCCTTTAAACTGACCCCTATAGTTAATACTTCTATTCCATCCAAGCCGAGTCTTACTTCCATTACAGCCAGCAGTATTGAAGATATTAGCCAAAATCTTAGTTTAGAAATAAAACTAGGAACTGGAAATAGATCAAGTTCAAATTTGGATAGTAATTCCTCTGGAAAGTCTGGAAAAAAAATTCAAAATTCCAGATCTCCACGAAGAAAAGTTGAATCATCTAAAAGAATTATGCAAGGGATTAAAAACGATATAAAAGCTGAAACTAGTAAAGAAGCATCAAGTACAAATGTTAATAATGAGGCTTTATCCAGAATAGCAATGTCTCAGCCTTTAGATGTTCATTGTGGTGTAGAGAGTGCTACTTCTGATATAAAGTTAGAGTGCAATTCAGTTGTGAATAAGTCTGATCCTACTACTGTGATACAAGAAACTAGTGAAAATTGTAATAAGGGGGAAAATGCAATAGCTGCGAAACCAGAAACAAATGGTGGTCATGAAGTTGAAGAAGATGGATTTGACTCAGTGAAGGAAAGGCCTAAACGAACACCTTCTATAACTTCTGCTTTAGGAAGTAAAGCAGATGCTGAGCTTGATCATGAAACAAAAGCAAAAAAGAAAGATGAAGATGTGAAGCAGCCTAGAATGTCACCTGATCATCGCTTTATGAAGCTTGATGAAGAAGTGGGAAGAGGTTCTTTTAAAACTGTCCATAAAGGTCTAGAAATTGATACTGGTGTTCATGTTGCTTGGTGTGAACTGCAGGTAATTTTAAAAATTTTTAGTAGCCTACTTAATTATTATGAAGAATAACAAAAGTTAGGTCTACTTTATTTTGTCTGTGTACATTTAGACTAGACAAAATAAGGCCTCTAGGCATATTTCAATCTTTAAAAAATTAAGTAGTTAGACTTTAAAAATTTTCTTAATAGGCCTATGGTTGCATTCTTTTTACAACAGCATTAGATTTTTCTAAATACAGTTGATCTGGTGTGTTTATTATAAGTTACTAAAACTCCTTTTTACATGTCAAGACATATTTTTATGTTTATAAAAGTAAAAAAACATCTGAATGGGGTAAGCTTTTTATTAGAAGCATCCCAGAATATCACTCAGATATTTAGTAGCCTTAACTGAGAAATTTGTTACTGCCTAAGCATGTTTAAATTTGTATAGGCCCTATATTCCGTGATTATTTTTGTTTTTAGGATAAACGGTGGAGTAAAAGTGATAGAAAACGATTTAAAGAAGAGGCTGAAATGTTAAAAGAACTACAACATCCTAATATCTTGAGGTTTTTTGATTACTGGGAAGAGGAAGGAACTCACAGACAGAAAATTATTGTTTTAATTACAGAACTGATGACATCAGGAACCCTAAAAACGTAAGTAGCACTTATATTAGCTATTAATGAATGGTATTGAATGAGTTAATGAAATTTTTTATTGAAGTTATATTTTACACCACACTCACTGTAAAATAATTAGGCATATGTTAAAATCTCATCTTTTGAAAATATTTTCCAAGTATACGTTTTTTACAAAATATTTTATTTTATTTTTTCTTATCTAGGTACTTGGGACGGTTTAAAAAGCTTAATTTAAAAGTCTTAAAAAACTGGTGTAGACAGATCCTTAAAGGTTTGCAGTACCTCCACACTAGAACTCCTCCAATTATACACAGAGATTTAAAATGTGACAACATATTCATCACTGGTACAACTGGATCAGTAAAAATTGGTGACATGGGTCTTGCTACACTGAAGAGCAATTCTTTTGCAAAAAGTGTGATAGGTATGTTTTTTTTTTACCTGAATTGTATGCAATATGTCCAGTTTTATTTATGCATCATTTGGTGTCTTAAGTAAGTGCAATTTTTAATTGATATATTTTTTTAAAATTTAAAATTACATTATAATATCTTTGTTTCTTAATTTCAGCTATTATTTGACAGTGGTTGCCTAAGGTTTGATCTTCAGCTGGTCTTGTTAGCATTCTTTTTTTCATTTGCTAATTCATATTTTTTTCTACCCCTATCACCTGTCTGTCTTCAGCATCTTTTTATTAAAGATTAAAAAGCCAGTTTTTGCTCAGACAGAAGGTAGGTTGTACCTTCTTTGATAGGTTTTCCTTGTTTTTTTTTTGTATGACACTAATTGCATTCTTTTTCAGCTGAGGAAGTACTATGTCCAGTTGCAATTAACCTTAGGCATCCACTCTTTCTCTTTCCCCTTCTAAGGCAGCGAGAGAGTACAAGACGTCCTTTGTATACTTTAAGGTACTCCAGAGTTTATGGCTCCTGAAATGTATGAAGAGCATTATGATGAAGCTGTTGATGTTTATGCATTTGGAATGTGTATGCTGGAGATGGCATCATCAGAGTATCCGTATAAAGAATGCCACAACCCTGGTCAGATCTATCGAAAAGTCACTACTGTAAGCAACTAATCATTTGTCATTGTGCATAATATAATTTGCAAATCTTTTTCTTTACTACTTTCCTCCATAGCTGATCAAACTTATCAAGAAATTATAATGAAGCATCAAACAGGTAACAAGATTCATTTTCTTTTTGTGAATTTCAATTCCTCAATATCCATCAATTTTTCTTATTTTATCCTTTGTATTAGGGCGTTCATCCAGAAGCTTTAGATAAAGTAAGCAATACTGAGATTCGTGAAATTATAGAAGGCTGTATTCAAACTAAGAAGGAAGACAGGTATTTATTTTTTTTAAACACTTTTATTGATGAATTTTTTGCATTATGTTAAACTTCATTCAAATTATCTTCTTAATAGCTAAAATTACAATAAATTCATATACATAAGTCTTAATTAGCATTGCACAATTCTTAAGAATGTTACCGATAGATTCAAGTCAAATTAGCACAGGAGTTCTTATCAGGTTGCAAATAGTACAATTTTTAAAAATTGTCGCATGATCTCAAATCTAATATCTTTATTTTTAAATATTTATTTTTAACACTTCATTGAATTTTTGCTCTGCTTTTTAATTTAGCTGAATAGGTTTTTGTTACTCTCATTGTTTCTCAGCAATTTTTGCACTATTATTATTTTTGCATTACTTATTGCAGATTAACTGTTAAGGACCTTCTTGCTCATGATTTCTTCTTGGAAGACACAGGTCTGTTAGTAGAGTTAGTCAGGAATGAAGATGAAGAAGAAGATAATCAGGTTATTTCCTTGCGCCTTAGGGTTGTTGATCCAAAAAAGAGAAGAGACACTCATAAAGAAAATGAAGCAATTCAATTTGATTTTGATCTTGGCCAAGACCAAGCAGAAAACATTGCCTCAGAATTGGTGAGTAAAAAAGCAATTTACTGAAATAGATCAAGGTGTTACTTTTAAGACACCGATTACTTTACAAATATTTACCAGCAGAAATTTTTGTAGCGTTTGTAATTCTTCATAAGCTATTTAGTTTCTAATATAGAGGCTCAGAAAGACAATTTTTTCCATCTTGTTGTCTATGCTTGGTTTTTTTAACTCCTTCTCAAAGCAAATGAATATTTACTAAATTTCTTTTAAAAATCTACACTGACTTTAATAAGAACTATATTAGTTTTATATATTTATTTAGGTTAATTCAGGATTTTTGATAGAGGATGATAAACGGATTGTTGCAAAACAAATCAAAGACAGAATTGCTCAAGTTCGTAAGAATCGTGAAAAGACACTTTCTGACATACAGCAACAAAAAATAACTGAGGTCAGTTGTATTTTAATGGTTTAAAAATTCTTAGGAACTAAAATTTTAAAATTTCAATTTTTATGCTTTATGATGTTATTTACCATTTTCAGACAGCGACAAATTTGCAAACCTCTCACGTTTCTCAAGGAACTGTGCAGCCATCTTCCTTGCAAACAACTGCAAATCTACATCAGCAACAGGTACTATCCAATCTGCAACCAATATCCACTGAAGTTACTGGTCAAGTTTTTGTGCCGCAAACTCCTCAGTCTGGTCTTCTCATACCACATTCACAAAATTTGTTACCAAATCCTCAAGGACAAATAGTTACTGCTCAGAGTATAGTATCCCCTATGTTACCTTCTCAGCCCATTGTGGCACCTGTTCAGAATCAAAATTTAGGCCATACTCACCAGGTTCAAATGTTGCCATCACAAGATACCCAAGGATTAGCTTTAAATGTGGGTAATATTGTCAGTCAGCAAGTTGGTAACCAGAGGCCTGGATTAGTTCCCCCTCAGAAACCGGCTGGACAGCTTGTCAGTGTAAATAGCATGAATGCACAAGGGGTCATCTCTAATTCAACTCAAAATGTTGTCATGCAAGGCCATACAACAGTCTGTTCTGCTCCATCTTTGGCCCAGCAAATAGCTAATCCATCATTAGCTAAAGATGTAATCATTTCACAAGGTTCTAACATTAATACTGTTATTTCTGCTCCTGTCCAGATTCAGGTATTCTCTTTTATTCTGCTTGATGTGTAAGCTTTGGCATTGTTATAGTTTATAAGTGTCATGATTTTATACTACATTCTTAAAATACTTTAAATATGCCTAATATTTACATTTCAAAAGTTTTTATAACTAAGCATTCTAAAACTCTTACTTAGGCTCAAGGATTAATATCTCAGCCTGTAGCCAGTACTCAAGTCCCTATTCAGGTCAATGGTAATACATCAGTCACTGGCCATGCAGTTCCACAAGGGACATCATCATGTAATACACATCAGCAAGTAGGAGGCGGTGAGGAGCATGGTAAATGAGACTTTTTAAATATTACATGTAAACATGAGATGCTACGATGGTTTATACATTTAATTTAAAAACTGTATAACTGCAGGGTAAAAAAATAACAAAACATTCTCTGCTTAACAAAACATTCTTAGCTTAGTAAAAGCTTTGGGCTACACATAACGCTTTAACTAAAATGACAGCTTTGGGGGGGGGGGGGGGCTAGAGCACTCAAAAGGAAATACATTTTTCTCCAACTTAAAATTGACCTGAGTTCAAAGAAATATGAAATTGGGTATTCTAGCATTGTTACCAGAAAAAACTTTACCTGGGAATTTGGAGGTGGGTCAAAGTGGTTAGTTGGAAGATACGTTTACAAACTCACAGTAAAAGCTTTAAAAAATTATCTTGCATTTTAGAAATGTAATCTGTAAATTTTTTCTTAATTTCTCCTGTTTAAAATTTTGTATTAAAAATTGTGCAGTTTAAGTACATTTGTTTTCAGTTACCTTATTTTTGCATTTTTAATTTTAAGAATTTATTTGATAATTTCACCTTAGTTTTGAGTGATAAGACAGCAGATACTGGCTCTTGTTTGAGTGATATCAACATAACTCACAGTGGATCTCAGGTGATGGTTTATATTTTATCTTAAAATATTTCAGTTTTATATAGGACTACGTATTTATAAACATTTTAGTTTTAAGACTAGTTTTTTTTTATTAACAATTTTCTTAGATAAACACACAGACTAAGCAACTAGATGTCCATTTACTGTAATTCTTTGTACAAAATCTGATAGAAAATGCCCTGGTTTCTTATATATTATGATTATATGATTTTAAAAATTAGTAATATTGTAATCTTTTAGTAGGTCTACACAAAAGCGTGGTTCTCAAATAAGAAAGTGAATTTGTTTTCAAAATATTAAATTTGTTAATTTTCTTTCATCTATAATAAACTACTAAAATTACATTGAATAGACAGTTAACCTGTAATTAATTTATTATGTTTACAGTTGTCAACAACATCATCAACCAGCAATGCTGCACAAGCTGGTGAACCTCAATCGTCCAATCAGGTAAGTTTTGGTGGCCTTTTTAAAAACTAGTTTGCATTATTCATTAAAATTTGTATTCTAACAGCATTTATTTATTTTTATTTTACTTAAATATTGTAAAGGATTTATATAATCACAAATTTTAGGGTCAATAATAATTTTAGTGTGCTTTCAGAAGTATCTAAAAAAAACTGCATCATATATACTTCTGAATTTTAAGACTTATGTACTGATCTGTTAAGTGCCTTGCTTAAACATCAACATTGTTTAAATTTTGAGGATTGTTGTTATTACATTGCACTAAATATAACTGCTTTGTTAAAAAATAGATAAGTTGGCCCATCAGCTTTTGTCAAAAGCTTATTGTTTTTGCTATTTCATAACTTTCTTATTTGTAGATCACAGTAACATGAGGTAGAAAAATATCCATTAATTATTATAATTTTTTGAATTGTATTTATTTTATAATTACTGATATTAAGATAAAAATTCAGGGTTTTGATGTTAATTCTTTTTTAAAGAAATAATCTTGAACACTTGACAGATTAGTACAAAAGATGACTTTAGCGTGATCTATAGATATGAAGATAACATTTATTTAATTTTTTCATTTAGTAACTTGTGTTGTTAGTCATAACCAGTTGTTTGTAATTTAAAACCTGCCATTTCTATGCTGTCCCCTTTGTTAGAATTCTAGTTTTTTTTTTGGTTTATCAGATGTTTCAACCCTTCTCACATTAAACAAGTAACTCTTTCTGTGGATAAATTCTGATGTTAGAATATTTGGTCTAAAAATAGGTTGTCTGTTTATGGCCAACTGCAGCTTAGCTGAGCTAAATGGTATCCACTGAGTTTGATGAAAAGTGGTCATAAAAAATTCTTAGGATCAGAATTTTATTTTAAGTGTTTAAAAATTTGCAAATGCAGAGAACTTGAAATTTTTGTTGAACCCAACGTTTTAACTTCAGGTTTTAGTTTTATTGGCGATAGGTAAACCGTGTGATCATATATCTGTAAACCCCAGTTTGCATAATTACTTCTGTTAATTGAGCCTGCTGTTTGTAATGCAATATTAAAAAAACAATCAATATTTGTTGAAATTTTCTTTGTGACAACAAAAAAACTAAATTGTTTTTTATGTTGTTCAAATTTTATATTGTTATAATAAAAACATAAAATATGTCCAATCAAGTTTTCATAAACTTAAACATAACTGTTTTGACAACAGAACACGATTTTAAAAATAAATAAAACTGCTTCTCGAGTTTTCCGGTGGATGCCATTATGTTAAATATTGGGTTTAATTGAAAAATTTAGGTCAGAGACATTAAAAAAAAAATGAATACAGTTCGGGTTGAATTAAAAATTGTCTTTCCTAACATTTGCAATCCACAGCCAAGAGTTAAATACAGGTTACGTGAAAAGGTGTGTTTGGTTTTTTTTTCTTATGTGGCATGCCTTTTGAAAAGTGAACATTTTATTTTGTAGTGTGCACAAATTGTTAGTAGATAGCTTTTACAAAAATGTTGAATGCTTTTTTTATGTGTATGTTTATTTAATGAGCCTAAAGTTTGGTTTGATTTCTAACATATCCATATTTTTCCATATTGTCCAAAATATTTTTTGTTTTAAACTGTGCCTGAAAATTTATAGATTGAAATATGTTAAAACACTTTCAAAATAAAATATTTTTTTTTAACTAAATTAAAAATTACGCTATACAATCTGTGTATAATAGTGCGGAATATTATTAGTTCTTTATAAATTCACATGCGTTGTTTTTTTTTTTGTTGAGAAATTTGATATAGCGTAAATTACTACTTCCGTTCAGCTGGAAACAGTACTTAAGATATAGGCTTTTGAAAAATTAAAGTAGAATAAGTTCCACTTCCGGTTCCCAGAAATCGCTGAAAAGTTGATACAGAACTACAAATTTGATTAATATTTGTATATGAAATTTCATCAATCGCTAAAAAGTTGATACAGAACTACAAATTTGATATAATACTTGTGTATGAAATTTCATCAGCTTGGCTGTAATGGTACTCAAGTTATCGTGTTTACAGACACACATACACACACACACACACACAGATATGTAAACAAAATTGCAAAGCTATGTTTTTCCGACTCGGGGAGGTTTAAAATGTCGAGATGTTTACATCGAGTTTTTTTTCTTTTTATATATACTTCATATACGAGAAAGTAAAAAAGAGTTAGCTAAAATTATTAGCTGTTTTAGATGAATATGAAGGTTCATATGGTCTTAAACAAATCCAAAAGTTTAAGTACTGAATGTTTGTTCCATATTTGGGCAGAAATCAACAGCAAGATGCATCACCATTTTTGGTGAAGTATGCCGAAACAATTGTTGTATCTAGTTATAAATGTATATTTTTACTCTTAAGTGTTATCTTAATATCTAGCATCTTAAAATTCAAACTCCAATTTTGAAAACCACTGTTAATAATCATAATTTTAGAAAAATATTTTGATATATTTCAAAGCAGTTTTGGATGGATTATAGGTTATTTATTGTTTATGGTGAGCTGGAACTGTGTTCTACAAATAGTTCTAGACAACTGCAGTTGTAGGAGGTCTTAAATTATTGTTGTTTTCTAATCATAATCTTTACAAGATAATTTTTGATAATTTTCCTTGCATTAATAACTAACCATAAATGTAGCAACTAAATTGCAGTTGACATCTTTCTTAATAACTATTACTAATAAATATTTCCTTACGTTTATGCCGCTTCTTTTATTCAAATTAGCTAAATCCAAAATTAGTTGCTTATTTATTTTTAAACTGATTGTTGAGGGGGATGTAATTAAAGTGATGAGATTCAGTTTCTTATTGTATCATTTATATGGGATTTTAATACAATTTCTACAGTTTTATAGATTTTCAAATAACTATGCATAAGGTAATTTTTTTTCCAAACATTTTTTTAAACAAAATATAATTTTCTTAAGATCGTGAATATCAATCTAGATGCCCAGGAAAGACATAAACAAGCGACTGCTACAAGTCTAGCTTTGGTCATGCTTTTATGTCACCCCAATAAACTAGTTGTAATTTATATAGAATAGTTATAAAATGCTAGATAAACTAATAGAACTGATTGAAATTCAATATAGGTAGGCCTTTTCAATTACATTTATTTCAATACTAAGTTAAATGTAAAGAATATGGTTAATCATTTTATGTTTAAGTGTACTGTTGATATACTTGGTTAAATCAAAGTGAATATGAATGTATTGTCTTACAGTTGATTGGCCTGACATGATTTATTTCGCAGCATTTTTGTTTGTGCTCACTAATATGTTGCTCTTAAACTAAATAACCACACATGCATTAAAAGTCATCATTTAGGTTTAGTTAGCTATTCCTGCTTTTAATTAGTTTGAACAGTAGCAGCTTTTTTTTTCTGGTTCTCTGCTCGTTCAGAGACAGTTACATTTAATTTTGTTTTTTTATCTGATTTTGATTCAAATTCTGGACAGCAGTACTTCTTCTTTGAACCTCCAATATTTTTTCCTGTTTTAAAATTTATGTTTAACAATAATGCAGTGAATAATGATAATTCTCTTTAATCTCACTGAAACAATCAAACACCTATACAGCTACAAATATTACTAATCAGCTACTTTAAAAGTATTTTAACTTAAATTACTGTTTTTTTTTTATTACTGTTCTGAACATTTTTAACAAAACCAGGCAAAAATTAACATTTACTTCAACAAGAAAGTATCTATTTATATCAGCATTATAGTAGACTAACCATATCCTACCATATATTTTTTTCAGGCTGCTAACCTAAGTCATCTGGATTTGAATGCTGCACAACAGTACCAACAACAAACTTCTCATCAGCAGGGAAACCTGATTTCAAGCACATCCAGTATTCAGCCAACTGCAACTCAGAGTGCCAGTGGTTTAACAACAAGCTTGTCAGCATGCTACCTAAATGATGAATCTTCACATTCAAATAGAGATAGGTAGGTTTTATAAAGCTGAATGTTGTATGCATTGTCACCGTATCCATTTGGGATTTCCATCAGTCACTTACATTTGTAATTACCAGTGTTTTATTCAAATTTCTTCAAAATGACTTGTTTATGAGAAGTAATCAATTTGACAAATTGTTTAAAGTTTATACAGCCTGTTTAAAACACTGGTGATTACAACGTCATGCGGGCTTTTTATTTAAAAAGCAGCAGTGTTTAGGTGCATCACACACTTTTTCCTTGCACAGTGAAACAGAACTGGGTCAAGAAAAGACTAAGAAGAAGACTCGACGCCGTAAAAAGACCTTGGACAAACATCCGCCTAAAGTCACTATCATCTCATTTGACGAAGTTTCAGACGAGGTGGAAGTTCTGCTGGAGGTGGCAAACAACAATCTGACGTGCAAGTTTCCTCGCAGTTCTATTCCCCGTCCCGAGGAAGTTGAGGAAGACTTGGTATGAAAGAGCTGCTTTTTTTGGCAGCTTTCTTTCATTGATAGTGGGCAACACATCCAATTTTTAATTGCTTGTTTGTTTTGTTTCTCTAAAATTGGTAAAAATTTTGCCAATAGTTTTTGACTTTCAGCTGTTTTCCTGAAATACATGAATTGAAATCTGAAAAGGTTTGTAAGTGGTTATACATTCATGTTTGGTATATGCTGGATAATCCTGAATCATTGTATTGATGTCTTGAAGTGTACTCAGTTACATTGTTTTCCCTATTATGTAGCAACATGGCATAATGAAATTTACTCTATACATTTTTTATAATTGTACATATAGCATAAAGTGTTCTTTTAATTTTCAGTTACCTGATGTCAGTAAAGCACAAATAGATGGGGTTACTGATTTACTGCACCAAGTCATTCAGATTGTCACTCAAGAGGGAACAAAATCAGTTGGTCAAGTGCTCACACTTTCTCCTTCTTCAAGTCCTACTGCAGTTCGTAAATACAAAATCAATATTGAAAGCAAAAAGGTATAGTTAATTAATTTATATAGTTATTGTCTTTTATTTTAAAACATTGACATAAATATATATGTGTGTTGTAATGACTGATAATTGATTTTAAAAAAATCCTTTCTCTACAAAAAAATTACTTTTAATAGTCTTAATCAAAATTATCACAAATTGATTGCCCTGAGTTAAATAGTTGAAACTGATTTTTCAAATGGTTTTGATTATTAAGTACTAATGATTTTAAGAATTAAAAAAAAATGAAAGAAAAGCTATGCACTTGATGAGTTTTATTTTTACCTTTTGCAATTCCAAAGACCCAACTTTTTTATGATTGAAAAAACTATAAATCTGTACTCATTCTTTAACTTAATTCCAATAGGTGGGTAGATAGATTGAAGACCCAATTTTTTTTCAAACAGGTTTCAGATAAAAAAAAAATTAAATCTGTTACATGTTTTTTTTTCTTAAAAGTCGTTGTGCACCATTTTGACCACAAATTTGAAAGGCGGGGAAAACACAAAAATCACCAACATCACAAATCACTTAAATTCTTCTATTGCACATGCAATATTCAGCTTTAAATCAAAGTGTATTCATAAGAGTGTTATAAATCATGCAGTTAAATGTCTAGGATTAAGACAATTAACGAAAAAATTAGTAAAACAATACTTGTATGTAAAAACTTTAGTTAACCTAAAAAAAAACATACATGTTTGGTAAAATATTTTAAAGTTAGATCGACCACAAATGTTAATAAAAATGTATCAATTAGGAATAAAAATTGGACAATGTATAGTTTAATAACAAGGACTTAATTTTAACTGTTATAGTGACAAATTATGCCTTTAAATGAATAAAAAATAAGTATAGAGTAATAAGTATACTTGTATATAGATCTGTTTAGACTACTCTAAGTTATTGTAGAGTTTAAATTGTTTTCAAATGATACAATGTTAATAAATATAAAAAAAATACATGCATAATTTTTACTTGAATTAAGTAGTAGAAACAAATGAAAATGATCAGAAAATATTTTTGGCAGTTTGGAGTACTGTCTAATTAAAGCATATTTGTCGTTAAGTTCATTGGTGTTTCTTTGGCTTATTTATTAGAATTACTAAGTAGTCTTTTCTCAAACTTTTATTGGATATGTAACTTATAAATAATATTTTTATAAATTGCAGTCAATTACTGATGGTTCCCAGGATGTTCGAGCAGTTACTACTAAAGGTTTAATAATTACTCATCATTTACCTACAAAAGTGGCTGAGGATGAACAAGATGAACCAACTACATCGCCTGAAAATAATCCTGATTATCAAAATACTCAAATGGGAAGTATTGCTCAAGATTTGGAACAAAAATCTTGGAAGTCAACTACTACTAAAGAAAGTATTCCAATAAATATTGATGAACTTTCAGAGAAGTTAAAATGTATTTATCCACAAAAGTCTGCTCCAGGTGCCACAACTTCAGTAAGTGGTGCCCCTGCAGATGCGCAGGTACCCCAGACTGCCGTACAAGCATCTCAACATCCTCAGAGCCTTGTCCAGTCGTATCAGATGAATAATACTGTTCCTTCGTCTCAAACAAATGTACAGTTGGGTACTCCTCAAGTGCAACAGTTGGCACAAGATGCTTCTAAACCTCCTGTACAAAGTGAGCTTCAAGTCTCACCGCGCTCTGCTGTGCTAGGCCAGTCAGCAGTACCTCTCGTCACATCTCAGAATATTCCCTCTCAGCAACTACAACAGTCCTCAGTGCCCCAAGTACAGCAGTCCACAGCCATCCAACAGGCTCAACAGCATGTACCAGCTCAGCAGGCACAGCAACCAAGTTGTGTGCAAACTATCCCAACCCAGTCGTTGCAGCAGCCTGCTCCCATTCAGCAAGTACCGCAGCCTATTCAGCAGCCCATTATGAATCAAGGACAACCAACTATTCCTGCTCAGCAAGCACAACCAACTATTCCTACTCAACAATTACAACAAACTATTCCTTCTCAACAAATACAGCAACTTATCTCAACTCAACAAGGTCAGCCTATCCCTGTTCAGCAAGCACAACAAACCATTGGCACCCAACAACCTAACAACACCCAGCAGTTGCAACAGTCTATTCCTACCCAGCAGACCATCACACCACAAGTGCATACAGCCAATTCAAGCCAACAAGTACCACAGCCCATTCCATCTCAGCAGATGTCATTTCCTACACCTTCACATCAGCCTGTCATAGGAATACCACAAGAAATTCACAAGGACAATATGGGACAGCACTTGCCAACCAACATAGTGCAAAATTCTACAGTTCAGGACACACAAAAGATAGGAGCTTTGCCACCAACTTACAATGCCCCTAGTGGACATATGGGCTACAATATGCATCCTCACCATCCAGGAGCACCACAGATGCAGCAGATGCAACAGTTATTTGGCATTATGCAGCATATGATGCATATGACACCATACAGTTTTCATCAACCTAGCTACTATGCACATATGACCCCATACATGCAAGCAATGATGCAGATGTCACATATGATGCACCAAATGCAACAACAGCATGGTCAACACTCCCTTCCCGTCCACATGCCTTTCCCTTACTCCCATTATTCAGGGTGGGGTTATCCTCCATCATACTCTCTCCCACCCCAGTCTTCCTCTCATCCACAAGAAAATGCTTCAACCTCAGTTTCTCCTCCAAGATCCCCAACATCTTCAAGAAGAAATATTGTTCAAGATATTGCAAGTCAATCTCCATATGCCTCCATCGAAAATCTTAACTTAATTGGTAGAAATAAATCTGACATCAACAGCCTTGAACAGGCTTTAGCAAAAACGATGAGTAGACAAACTGCTGGGCATTCTGTTCAGCATACTCTTTCTACAGTTAATAGTGGAACAAATATTCATGAGAATTCTGTTGAGACAAAAGTTGCTGATTCTTATACTGAACCTGCAGATAGTAAAATGAAAGAAGAAAAAAGCTTTGCTGAAAAAGCTGTTGTTTCTGAAACTCCACCTGTTCAACCCACTGAAACAAGGTCAGAACCAGATTTATCAGCCCCCAAAACAAAGGCCATTTCTCGTTTCAAAGTAGAAGTTGTTAAAGAAGATCCTTTACTGACAGAAAAAGATGACGGCCAACCAGACAATTTTCAAGATGACATAAAAAGTGAAAGTGAAGAAAAGAAAGTTGAAAAAAGAGGAAGGTTTCAGGTCACAAAAATTATGCCTCAGCCAGCTGCATCTGCTTCTTCAGAAGGAACTTCCAATGATGCCACTCCCTCTGCATCTATTAATACTAACCCACTTTCCACTGAACAAACTAGTAACAAGCATGAGTCCACAATTAATTCTCATTTTGCTACTAATTCACGTACTGATGGTGAAGGTGCTACTGATGATGCTAGACAAAATAGTGTAAGTAATTTTGTTTTCCAGATTAATGGTAATGATATGGAATTAAATATTAGTAAATCAAGTAATCCTTGTAATTATCTAAGTACTGCTAAATCTGTATGTACCTCACCCACTCCACATTATTTTGAGAAAAGAAATAGGTCAGTTTCATTTGACCACATGTACAGTGACAAACGAAAAATTAGCCATGAAGAATTTCTTCAACCTTCATTTCATAAGCTAACCAAGAATGGTGAAGGGTTTCAAAGCTTTATACATAAACCAAAGCCTAATTATATAGTCCCACTGTGGAATGCAAATAAATGCATGCTTGGTGAGTGTCACTGTTATACAGATGACAATTTCCAGCAGATTGCTCCTGTTTCTTGTTATGGGACTACAACCTCATTTTTGGAACATAAAATTAGTCAGGTAAGGTTAAGGGTGTCAGTATTCATTTATTTTTAATCTACTTTCAATTTTCAAGAATGATTCTTGTAATTACTTCTCTATAGAGAAGAAATCAGTAATTTAACCCTTTGAACCCTTAGCTTCTGAACCTAAAATCCCCATGCCCCTGAGCTAAATGTACACAAGAGACTCTCAAAAAAAATAAAGACAACGAATATAACTAACAGTCAGTTTTATTATTTCAATAAACATTTGTACATAAATAATCCCCAATACTTCAACTTAAACTTACTATGCTGGTCTTCTGTAGATAGAACCTTCTTTCTGGCATAGGTAGTATAGGTGTAGGTAGAATGCTGATTGTTGGAATTATAAAAAAACATCTTTCCATCATAAATTGTAAATGATAAATGCAAAAACAATTTAGTTCATGGGTGCAATCATGACAGGCACTTACCAAGAGTCCAACAGTACTAGATCTAGTTATGAACTTTTTAAATTTTGCATTTTATGTATATACTGTTGACCTGGAGTAAGGTGTTAAATACCAATTTATCTGTCTGTCCACTTGGATTGATAAAGCAGTACACTGGGTTCAAAGGGTTAAAAAGTTAAGTTCTACACTGGATCATTATTTTTATTGATTGTAATTGTTGTATTTATAAACATTAAAATGGTAATGTGTGTTAGGTACAAGAGAAGTATCTTTCTACACTAGGCTGATAGTTCAGCACTAGAAATAGAGAAATAATTTGTAATGTAAAATATTAGCTTAGTCTAGTTCTTCTGGTATTATTGATCATCATGACACAAGCTTAAAATATTTTTTAACAACCACCTAATGCTCCCTTTAAATTTAGAAAAAAAAAATTTTTGTATTAAAATTCTTTGAGGCACAAGCTCCAGTTAAATTTGATACTTGTTAACATCTTGCAAATTATTATAAAAGAGGTACTTAATATGTACATAGATACTTTTGCTTTTATTTCTAAAATCATAATTATGTAGGAATATAGCTAAACAGATATTGGTTAGAAAAACTTTAAGCATGTTACATTATTTACAAGATTACACAGCTGGTTAAAAAATTGTGTACTTTATCAGTTGTAAAAACCATTATTGAAATTAAAAACATCTACATTATATTACAGATGTTTGACAGGAGATCAACAATTGCTGAACCAAAACCTAATCCTGAAAAAATTAAGAATGAATTTGCAAATTTAGATTTAGATGCTGATTATCAAGCCCTCCTGAACAAGTAAGCATTTGATGGCATATATATATATATATATATATATATATATATATATATATATATATATATATATATATATATATATATATATATATATCTTATTGTGGGTTGAAAGTTTTGTTATTTAAAATTCAAATATAACCTTCTTTATCTATTGCCATCTGAAGTCTCAATGTTTCATTTTGCTTGTATAAATTACTTATTGTGAACTTACTTTTATGTTTATAAACTCAAGTGCAGCTTCACCTGTATGTCCTTAAATTACTATTTGTAAAGCAATAATTCTGTTACTTGCAACTGAACTAAAACAAGGCTTACTTTTAAATTTCGTTTTAATCTACAGACACATAGAAGAAAAAAGACAGTACCTTCAAACTAAAGGTTATGACCAAGAAGTTATTGATTTTGAAGTTCTTAAAATCCGCCAGCCTCATCCATTATTAACCAATGCTGTTGGCTCACCAGCATTCCTAGGTGTATCTCCTCCATTTACCAATCAAGCATCAACATCGCCTGTTGCGTTATTCCATTTGGGGGATCAAAACTTTGATGGATGTTCTGAAAATGATTCATCTTCCAGTAAGCCTCTTCAAATTGATGGCAATATTGAAGCCATGCGAGCAAAAACAAACCGTTTTGAAGATGTTATGAAGACATACTTAGACTTTACCATGCAGTCTACTTCTACACAGCCCAAAGCAGATTTTAAAAAATCTATGAATGAAAATAGGCAGGATATGGAAGCAAAATGGGAAAATCAGTATGATAGTGTTGATTCAAGCTGTATGACAAACACAGATTATTCAGACACAACACAAGATTTGTCTGGACCAAATAGCAGAAAGTCTAGCTTTGATATGTCAGGGTCAAACATGATACCAGAAATGATGAGAAACTACTCACAATTTCAAGGGGGCTTGGGTCAGTCATTACAACAAAGTCATCAGATCCAGCATCAACAAACTACTCAACCCTCTCAAGAGCAAGCATTTCATACATTCTATCCTAGTCAATATCCTGGCTTTAATCCCTTTAGCTTCCAAACATTCCCTATGTCTGCTGCACAGCAGCATGTTGCACAACAAACTGCATATCAAGCAAATTCAGCTTTTAGTCATTATATTGGTAATAGTGGTACTTACAGTGCACCACAAGGATTTCAGCCTCAACCCTCCATGACAGATTCGCGCCAAGCTGCTAATTCATTGTGGACAACTGCTCCAAGTGCTACTTCCATACCAAGTTCTGTAAATCCATTAGTTGGTAATCAGAATGTATCTAATACTAATGGTCAGTCTAGTGGCATCCCTGGATCTGCTAATGCTAATGGTGTAGCTCCTACACAGCATTCTGGCCCTATGGGCTAGAAATGGTGAATTTCACCACTGGTCTTTCATTATTAGAACATTCATCTTGCCTTTGGCTTCAGTTTTTCTCTTTATGTTGATATATTTATTTTCAAGAAGTAAACTTCTTTCAGTGTTTTTTGGGTTATAACTGAAATGTCTTTCGAGATTGCAATGCTTGGGAAAATGGATTGAATGAATGACTGTACATTTTATGAATCTATCGGAGTCAAGCTGATACATCGAAATCGGCTGTGAAGGATGGTGTTCTAACCATTAATAGCTGCTTTCCGCATGTTCAAACAGTATTAAGGCAGTTATTAACCAATCAGCCTTTCATAAAATATTTATATATTACACAGAGGTCTTGAGATTTATATAACAAATTTGGAACAATCACCTAGCATTTGTACATGATCAAACATAATTTATTAGCATCTATTGATCAGTGCACTGTAAGGAATAGTGCAGAAGTGTACAATATAGTTATAAATATTTGTTTTTAATCAGTTTTTCTTTTTATATTTAAACAAACCATTTGTAAAGTTTTTCCAAAATAATTCTGTGTACCTTGTATTTTTAAAGTGTTCTTAAGCAGTAATGGAATAGGGCTGAAATATTTAATTGAATTACATTAGAAATTACTGATTAATACCCATTCATTCATGAAAGCAGGTTTGAAATATCAAAACTCTATCAAATCCAGACATTTTTTTTAAAATATGAGAAATTCTGTGTGCTTAAGTTTAGTCAGTTACATTAAAAAAGGAAAAATAAGTATAGAACATAGAAAATCTTTTGGTTATATATATTTTATTGTCAGGTCACTACATTAAATTTTTATATAGTAAAACAAGCATATTTCTTTCAGTTTAAATTGTAAGTATGATTTGTTGAAGCATTATGGCAATATCCTAATCAATTAAGTATTTTTTTTTCAAATCCACCGCTGACCATAGATGACCAAATGTACTTACTGAGAAGTAATTGTATGTTCATGTTAAGTTTTCCCATAATCTTACTGTCATAACCATTAAATTACTACCAAAGAACATAATGTAGGACTGTTTTCTCCCCCAAATTTATGTGTTTAATCATTAGAAACTATTTTGTCCTAACTGAACAGATGAAACAATTTTCCCAATCATTCCAGACAAGTTACATTTATTGTAAGTGTTCACACAGCAATTTTCTTAAGCATTTTAACACCAAAAATAGTTTGAATACTGAATGTGCAAAGATTTTATGGGGGTGGGAGAGTAAGAAATGTGATAATGCAAACAAATTCACTTGCTTAGATTTATTTTCAATACTCAACTCATGGTAATGTGTTCATTGAATGTGTGTAATTTGTTATATTATGGCATAATTTATAATGGATTTATTTTATTGAGAGATTTTTTTGTTTAGTTTGACAGTCATGAAAAATTTTACTAACAGGACGAACATTAAAACTTGTTTGGGAGACTATTTAAGTGAGTTACCTATTTTTTTTTTATGTATTGTTTAATTTAGTGTTGTTTATTTTATACAGAAATATTTCATAATCAGTGTAGATTTTTTTTAACAGCAGCGCTAGCTGTTAATCATAATCATACGTAGATAATGACATCTCTTCAGTCACTTAGTTTTGTAAATGTGTCATATTTGCTTACAGAGAAAGAGGACCAATTTAAAAAGTGTACAATATTGTATGAAATTGAATATTTACTTACTGTTCATTTTCCAACCAGCTTTTATCCACTTCCTGTTCAGTATAGCTTTGTTCTTGTATTGGACATTGATGCTCACAATTATGAATTAATTTTCAAATAGTATTGTGTAACATGGCATGGGTGGATTAAATTAAGTATTAAAAAGTTATCTTACTTTCAGTTACTTTGTAAAGGGGATGCCTAGTACTTTATCAATACGTGGAGTATAAAATATGTTTATTTAAATTAATTAGACCTTTTCAAAGATATTTAGACCAAAAAACCTATCTGCTTTTTCCTGATAATAGCAACATCTAATTATGGCCATGCAAAAGTATCAGCTACTTGTCTTAAAAGTTAGCTTAGGTTGAAATGTCAATGACATTTATGCATATCTTGTCATAAATGTGCCTTCACCTACTTATTTCACTGTTGATTGAATTTTAAATACTTTCAAACATTAAAAGTACAATCATGGTATGACTAGGTAAATAAACGGACCTTAAATTTCTTGGTTCAGAGTTCCTTCTGCAAGAATATGAAATATAGTTTGACAATAATAAACACCCTCCCTTCCCCCCTCCCATTTACTGCATTTAATCATTATATTCATCATTAGTTTAGTGCTGAGCTAAATTTTTATCACGAGAAAAAACACTGAATGTGTGTGTGAAGTAAGTTGTACATATAACTAAATAGTTACTTCAGTACCCAAAAAAATGTAATTTTGCCTATCATGACAGTAACAAAACCCATTTCACACATCAGCCCTCTTTGTTTTGTCTAGAACTAAAATTCTTTTTAATTACGAGAAAATATTATAGTTTTGTGGCAAGTGATGTCTTACGATGAACAAAGTGTATGTTTACAATTTGAAGATGAGCAGAGGGTTCATAGTTATTTTATGATGTGAGTAAATATCAATTAACTAAAAATGTTTGAATTCATAAAGTAAATAAAAGAAAATGTTCTCAATAGATTAAGCTTTGCTCAACTGATTCAATGTATTTTGATTTAACCATGATGTTGGGAATTCAATGCAATGCACAATAAAGTATGCTATTAAAATTTTGTAATGTGTCAACATTTTAGTGTATTAACTATTTGAAGATGTAAAAAGTTGGAATTGAAAATATTTTTAGCAAGATAACTGCTTGTTTGCTTTTTTTTTTATTTTAAAATAAAATTATTAAATGCATTGACAGATGAATATTAATTTTCCATATCTTGATACAAAATTATTCTAATATAATTGCAAGTATTCATTGTTTATGTATTGATGTAGGCCTAAGCTGCATCCCAAGTAATTTAAGAAGGGAGGGAAAAATTAGCAATTCCTCCATTATGTGCTGAGTGAACATGTTTTGAAGATTACCAAAGGTAGTTATAAAACCTTGAGTCCTCCTATTTCAGTGTTTTGGTAAACAGGCAGTGTTTCTTCCAGACTTTTTTCTCCGGGGGGGGGGGGGGGGGGGGGGACACTGTTAAATGTATATATTTTCTATATAAATTATATAAATTTCATTTAGTTCGAAGAGATGCCTGGAAGAAACTCTGTAAACAGGATATCATAATATGAGAAAAATCTAATACAAAATTAAAAGAACAAAAACTTCCAAATAAAACATCAATACAAAAATACAATGAGCCTTGATTTAATCATTAAAATTAATGTTTAATATAAATCAATTTTGGTGAAAGAAAACATTTAAAAAAAAAAAATTCTCTGTTAGATGTGATAGATGTTTTATTTCAAGTAAAGATGGTAAACCACACGAGTCAATGAAATGTCACAAAACAAGAAATCATGTTTTAAAATACTAGGGTAATTCTGGTTACATGTGTGGATTATTTCCTGCACTAAAATATACAACAAAAGCAAAATGACAGAAAATAGTAATTTTTAAATAATAGTATTGTACTTTATGCAACACCTAAGGAACAAATAACTAATAAGTGGTTAGCAAAAGTACAGTGACATGATTCCCTTGAATCAGCTGTTAGGTGCTAATGCTAGGGTTGCTCAGATTTAGTTTCTGTTCACTATATTTAAAAATGACTTATTGTTAATCTATTTAAGTATCTTGGCTCAGTCACAGATTCAAATTTTAACAACAGAGATTATAAATGTATGCGTGTTACGACCACAATATTCATTGGCCAGCCACTTTACCAACTGGCTGGGATGCCCAGGCTTATGTAGGTTACGATGTGCATTCTTTTTTGTAGCTGTAGTTTCACTATGAGTAATGTATTTATCAGCCCATTTTAAAATGTATGATGGAAATCGTCTTTGACATTATCCCTCTGTTAGTTATCCATTGAAATACTTATGCATCTGGTGCTGAAGAGAGGTGTTTATAAAGAGCTGACTGAACAAGAGGCAGACAAACAATAAGGCTGCCTAAGAAAAATTCCACACCCTTCTTACTTTCCTTATTTCACAAAAAATGGTTACTACTAGATCAATGAGATAGCCCCCTCTTTGACAAGGTGAGACAATCATCAAAGAACAAAATCACTGTCCACCTGGAACAAGACTGAACATGCAAAAGACACTGCTGCTATGGGTGCTGCCCTTTAAAGGTGGACAATATGGTCTCCTCTGTCCGGAGATGACGCAAACCTCGAAAACCAAATTTTGTCAACCAAAGCGGCACACCATATGAAGTTCTGTAGATTACAGTTTTATTTAAATTTTACACTACATTTGCTTGATTGTGAAATGAAGTCTGCCAAAACTTAACTTTAAATCTTGATTACTATTATTAGTATTATACAAACAGTATTGTTTTGTTTTACATTAGTACTAAAGCCTACTGTTTTAAATAAGTTTTAACATTTAATTCTCATGCTAGGCTTTAGTGATACAAGTTTTTAGCAAAATTAAAATAGAGACAGAAAACGATAGTACTAATAGTACACAACAATATTAATTGAAAAATGTAGCACAATAAAATAATTTGACTTTTTTCCCCTGCCATTTCATTACATTAATAATCTAGATCTAATTTCCTGATTGTAATGGTATACAAACACCCAAAAGCTGCTAAGGATCTTATTCAGACATTGGTCGGTCAATTCTAGCCATTTTGCAAAATCAAGAATAGTTTTAAACATAGGACGGTCAATGGGAGATGATATTGGCCGTAGTGTGAGCTGACATACTTTGGCCCCAACAAATGTATGTATATATTAAATATATACATGTGTCTGTATCAGTGGCGTAGCGAGGTCGGGTATCACCCGGTGCAGCACTTAATGGTGTCACCCCCCCAGAGGCATAGCGACCCTTCCTGGCGCCCGGGGACAAACTTTCAATTTGGACCCCCCCTCCATCCTTGTCGGGATTTGTCAAATTTGCTCTTAAAAGACTTTTTAACACTTGAATTAATCACTTAAGTGGAATTATCATTTTTCTCTATATATTTTGTTATTTTTTGCCTTGGTGTCACCCCCCTAAATGGTGTCACCTGGTGCGGTCTGCAACCCCCCCCCTCGCTACGTCACTGGTCTGTATTAATAATCATGCCTATGTATAAAAAAAAAATTAAATACACTTAAAACTGGTACATATTTTCTGTATACATTACAACACACAATTTCATACACTGACAAGCCTTTATAAGACATTCATTTAAAAAAATGGATTATTGGGTAATAAATCTAAACAAAAGAAATCATCACACTAAATTTGTAAATTGCCTTATTGTTACTACTCAAAATAAACAATATTGAGCATACATGTTTAGTCATTTATTTCTACAGTAAAATATTTCATCTAAGAATCAGGATCATCGAGGAGGGGGGGGGGGGGTGTATATACTCCAAAATAATGATTCTTATAGTAAGAATATTGTTATTCAAACATTGTTGATAATTTACATCACAGATGGTTAAGAATTATTAATTAAATTGAAATTATGTTTAATAAAAATGTGATAGAGTACATTCAGTTCAGATATAAAATAATATTTATTGCACATGGTATTAAAATAATTTTATAAAAATATACTACTATCACAATACAGATCACAATGTTGGACAATTACTATCACTTAAAATTACTAAAGAGCTATTAAATATATAAAAATATATTTCATGTTTAACAGATGGCTTCAAGTTATGATCCATAAAATGTTTTATTATTTACTTTGATTTAAAATTTTAAAAATGTGTTAAGAAGAGCTTGGTGTTTCTCTGACTGACAATATAGCAGTGGAAGAATGGAAGCAAGTGTATGTTTTAACTAGCTCACTAGTAGAGTCAAGGCTATCCTAAAACAAAAATAAACGAGGAAGCTTACATTGTGTTCAAACTGAATCTGGAACTGATTGAGGCTAGGAAATTGAAATTACTTTTCATAATTGACAAAAATTATCTGTTTTTAGTTTAAAGAAATAATTTAGCCACTTTTGAGAAGCTGAACAAAAGTATAGTTTTAAATATGTTGCTGACCAAGGCTAAGCAACGTACAATTACTTATTAAGTTATTGAATGTTAGTTAGTCTTTTTATTTAGAAAAAAAATTAATTTTTTTTTTCACCGACAAGTAACCTGTAGATAATAAATTATTTATATCACATCCATATCCAATGTAAAACATAATATGGCTTGTTTATAATAAATACTGAGTGAAAGTAGCATGTTGTTTTCATGTCGCTGTATAATGTACAGCACTCCCCTGTACCCTAAATCACAGTTTGTTAGTTTTCAAATTTCCTGCAACATTGAGGGATCTAAAGGTTTTTTAAAATGTTAAGTGTTAATGTTGTAGCAGCATTCATGGATGTCATAGCCTTAATTGGCTATTGGCTATGTTCATCCAATCTTATTTCATACAGGTTTTTACAAATGAGCTGACAACACCAAACATAAATCCAACAATACAATATAACATCAAGAAATGTACAGGGTTTATGGCCAATGACACTTGTTCACTGGACCTTATATGTTTAGTCTGAGACCAGATGGAGAAAGGTAAAACCAGTTGTAACCACACATTTTAAATGTTATCTTTCCAATAAATATATTTAAATGTCAGACTGTCTAGTCAATAGCAGCCTGCTAAATATAGTTGATTAGCAGCCAGATCTTAGAGATCAAATTCTGGAAGTTTTGCCACATGATGAACTTTGTCTTTGAGCAATTTTTCTTGTCAGCAAAAGCCATTATTGTGCACAAGAATTTTTTGGTAAAAGTAGGTCATCAGTACAGCAGTACCTGGCTCTAGTCCAGTCCATGGACAGAACTCTTTTGGTACACATGAGCTTATACAGTTGAATTCAGGCGTCAATGCTGCTGTCTTGTTTCTGTTGATTGATCAATGGATGTGTATGGTGGGGGAGGAGCATCAGGTACAGCATACGGCGGTGGGAAATCTTGAGATGGATAATTCTGGTACTGCAGTAATTTGGGGTAGAGATGATTTGAGGGTCCTGACTGTTCAGCTGGTGGAGCTGTTAAATAGAAAAAAAAATTTGCTATTTCAGTTTTTTTATTGGCTAAATCAAACTATATACAGTCTTTAAAACCAGATATGAACTATTTAGTTTTTAGTTAAAGAATTTGTACTAGATTAAATGTTTCCACTCAACTTAGAGTATAATGGAAAGTTTTGGTTTAAAAAAAAAAAAAAACTTAAGTTAAATGGTCAAAACTTCAATTGTGTGTGTTGATCATTATTAGAAATAATTTAAAAGCTTAGACATCAAGCTCTATTTTTTTGTAACACAAAAAACACTTCATTCTTCATGTATATGTATAAACATATGGTGCATGTAAAAAAAAAGTCATTTAATTTATGCAGTTTATTTTTTATCCTAGTATAGTTTGGTGAACTAATGCAATGATAACTGATGCTATTCACTGCTATAGTTTTTATCCTAGTATAGTTTGGTGAATTAGTGCAATGATAACTGATGCTATTCACGGCTATAGTTTTTATCCTAGTATAGTTTGGTGAATTAGTGCAATGATAACTGATGCTATTTACTGCTATAGTTTTTATCCTAGTATAGTTTGGTGAATTAGTGCAATGATAACTGATGCTATTTACTGCTATAGTTTTTATCCTAGTATAGTTTGGTGAATTAGTGCAATGATAACTGATGCTATTCACTGCTATAGTTTTTATCCCAGTATAGTTTGGTGAATTAGTGCAATGATAACTGATGCTATTCACTGCTATAGTTTTTATCCCAGTATAGTTTGGTGGATTAGTGCAATGATAACTGATGCTATTCACTGCTATAGTTTTTATCCTAGTATAGTTTGGTGAATTAGTGCAATGATAACTGATGCTATTCACTGCTATAGTTTTTATCCTAGTATAGTTTGGTGAATTAGTGCAATGATAACTGAGGCTATTCACGGCTCAGTTGATTGTGGAGGTGATTAAGCTAACCTGAAGGTTCAACCAGAGGTCCAGATTCTAGTGTCTGAGGCTGGCTGGATTGGCCTTTCTTCTTCTTGGACTTTGTCCATTTACAGCAACAGTACAGAATGGAGAAGCCGATGATAGCAATAAAGGCTACAACTCCTAAAATAACGCCTACAAAAACTCCTATTGAGGCGATTAAAACACCTTCTTCAGAAATACTGCTACCTGTGAAAAAAAAACAACCATGTATATTTTTTTATTTATTGATTACTTAAATGTGATGAGCCACACTGACTGTATCAATGGTCTTTACTCTTTACTATTCGATCATAAGACCTGGTCTCTGTAGTAATGACTTTCTGAATGCACTAAAACTAACAGCCTTTAAATAGCTGTGATAAAACTATAAAATAATTGTCTGCACGCGTTGTTACTCTGGAGTCTAATAAAATAATAATAACAATGAACATAAAAATAAAATATGTAGTTTCACTTACTTTTCTCCACCTCGATTTTAAAAGTATAACCTTCGTTTTTATTTAATTTAGTTTTGTGCACCTGTACTGTTATAAATCTCTCA
Organism: Physella acuta; assembly: GCF_028476545.2. NCBI lineage: Eukaryota > Metazoa > Mollusca > Gastropoda > Physidae > Physella > Physella acuta. The sequence goes on along the minus strand of NW_026732232.1, from coordinate 642,504 downwards.
GGTGTGCACAAATGATTGGGCTTGGTGTCATGGCACTTTAATACGTACTGAAAAAGTACAAGTTATGTTAGGCAGAGATCGAAATTCAAGTGTAGGTTACGTTAGACACAGATCTAAATATAAGTGTATATTAGTATTATTAGAATATAGATGGAGGAGAAAAGAACTGATCTAAAATGGTGTTCATCCATCATCTATTTTTCAAATCAGCTTTAGAAGAACCTAGCTGTTTTGTGGATTGCGAAGGGGTGGGGGTGAGGGTTCTGATACATTGACATGTGGAGGGTTTTGTAGTATAGCATTGTGGCTTTATGACATGCACAGCTGTGAAACCAAAAGCATTATAATAATTGTAATAGGCAACAAGCTGTGTGTTGCTGCAAATAGGAAAATAGAATAGCTGTAACAGACTGTTACTAGTTCTAGATCTAACGGTTGTAAACCCCATCATGATACTACTATTACTACGTAACATGTCATTATATATTATATAATATATATTAATATATTTATTACATAGATCTAGGTCTAGTAATCTATACTATATTGAATTTTTCTTATTGACGTCATCGACTAAGAGTAAGACTAAGTGAGACTCAGCTAATGTGACTTACCCAGGGTGCCCCCGATGTGTGCGGAGAAGTGAAAATTTTTATTTTAACGTCACAGGTTGAAATTTGTAGTTCCTGAAACTTGAGACAAATTCCATATTTGCTGGGCGCCTTGAACGTCATCTCACAGTTGGAGTTCTCGTAAATGAACTCTCCACCTTTCGGAAGTAGAAGGTAGTCTTCGTCGTTCAGGTCATAGGGCGTAGGCCTTGAACAGTGGCCGAAATGGTTGAAGTAAACCTCTTCTGCGTGCAGACAAAAGAAGGGCGTGTTAGTGCTAGGGCGCGAGTTTGATTCAGTTTTACACAGGTCAATAGGAACAGTGTTTCTTTCAGACTTTTTTCCGGGGGTGAACTTGATATTTTCTGAGGGGGGGGGGGGGGGGGGGGGGACACTGATAAAAGTATATTTTTGCTATAAATATTCCATTTTGTTCGGGGTGGAGGGGGGGGGGGCTGTAGGTAAGAGATGCCTGGAAGAAACTTTGAGATCACACAAGATCGAGAAAGGTCAATCGTACATAGAGGGCTAATGTGGACAAGGTTTTCACCTGCTGAATGTGACTTTTCGGTGATGTTTCGACTGGGGAGGGGTGGACAGGATGGACGGGTTCCGGAGGCAGTGCACCCCTCCCCCGGAGAGATGCAAGAAAGAAACACTGCAGGCCAAGTCAGTCATCCCACAGGCCGTGCCCATCTCTGTTATGACCCCCCCCCCCCCGCCCCCAACATACTACTCTACCCGGGGCGAGTTTTTCCTACTGCAAAAATTTTTATTTGCTACCCCCTTTCCTTTTGGAAGATTTACTCTGCAACATATGAGCAATATCCCAGTTTGATAATCTTAAAGGGCAAGCGAAAAGTTTCTTCCAGGCATCTCTTCGGCCCCCCCCCCCAAAATTTTTTAACCGCCCCCCCCCCCCCCGAACGAAATGAAATTTATAAAATTTATATAGAAAATATATACTTTTAACAGTGTCCGCCCCTCCCCCCCCCCCCCCCGAAGAAAGTTTACCGCCGCCCCCCCCCCCCCCCGAAAATTTCAAGTGCCCCCCCCCCCCCCCGAGAAAAAAGTCTAGAAGAAACACTGGAAATACTGGCTGTAACTCCACCAACAGCAGGTTACATTAAAACTGGCTGTAACTCCACCAACAACAGGTTACATTAAAACTGGCTGTAACTCCACCAACAGCAGGTTACATTAAAACTGGCTGTAACTCCACCAACAACAGGTTACATTAAAACTGGCTGTAACTCCACCAACAGCAGGTTACATTAAAACTGGCTGTAACTCCACCAACAGCAGGTTACATTAAAACTGGCTGTAACTCCACTAACATCAAGTTACATTAAAACTGGCTGTAACTCCACCAACAGCAGGTTACATTAAAACTGGCTGTAACTCCACCAACAGCAGGTTACATTAAAACTGGCTGTAACTCCACCAACAGCAGGTTACATTAAAACTGGCTGTAACTCCACCAACAGCAGGTTACATTAAAACTGGCTGTAACTCCACCAACAGCAGGTTACATTAAAACTGGCTGTAACTCCACCAACAGCAGGTTACATTTGTAACTCCACCAACAGCAGGTTACATTAAAACTGGCTGTAACTCCACCAACAGCAGGTTACATTTGTAACTCCACCAACAGCAGGTTACATTTGTAACTCCACCAACAGCAGGTTACATTAGTTACATTAAAACTGGCTGTAACAATGGGTTAGACGACATGTTTTTATTCTCCCAAACAGTTTACAGTGCCCAAAAAGTTAATAGCTTCTATTCTAATTGCTATTTCAGCTAATGATGCGCTCGCTTACAGACAGTCACGTGACTCAAATGACTCACCTTTGTCAGAGGTGGCTTGATGGATGAAACATGAGTGTAGGCCGAGGAGGAGGACGAGGGCCGGCTTGTCCAACATGATTAGCTACCTTCTCCTTACGCCCTCGTGGCTAACTTGCGTCTTCGCAGCTACCTTTAATCCTTGTGGCTACCTTGTGACTACCTTCAGTCTTTGTAGCTATGGTTACTGTGTGGTACCCTCAGTTCTTAGTTCTTGTTGCTACCGCCAAGGAGCGTGGCTTCTCTCAGTCACCAGGTTTTACACATCACCGGCTAATAAATCTGGCAACTTTCATGTCGACACAGTGGACTAGAGCGAGCAGGTCGGAGATTTGTGTTCTTGACTACATGACAACCTAGAGAAGAGAGAAAACAGCTGTAGCCAACTGTGACATTAACATCCCTAATGCATCTGATGGCATCTGCTGGCATCTGTTGTTGGGAACACGCAAGCTAGTTTGGGTATTTGGTGATCTGTCGGTAAATATAACACGATATATTTTCTGTGGGAGGCAATCACAAACATTGCATCTATCTGCGATGTCAACATTCTGAGTTAGATACAAAAATCAATGTCAAACATTTTTAAATTGGCTATAAATCAATGCAAAACTCGGAACAAAAGCTTTATATTTATTATGTACTGTGACGTCGCTAGATCAGGGTGTGCAAGCAGAGAGCCAGACCATGGTGAGTGACTGTGTGTGTGGAGGGGGGGTCAGTGCCAGGCGACACACTGGCCGGCGACGCCATTTAAATAGGACTTACTATTTATAAGTTATTTCTTTTAATATTATTATTTATTTAAATATTAGAACAGCAATTTGTTGCAATGATTATATCGTAGGCCCCAAGCCCCTTAGTGGGGGTCTACAAGTTAACCTCTTCACATCGTGGGTCTACAAGTTAACCTCTTCACATCGTGGGTCTACTAGTTAACCTCTTCACATCGTGGGTCTACTAGTTAACCTCTTCATACAGTGGGTCTACAAGTTAACCTCTTCACATCCTGGGTCTACAAGTTAACCTCTTCACATCGTGGGTCTACAAGTTAACCTTTTCATACAGTGGGTCTACAAGTTAACCTCTTCATATCGTGGGTCTACAAGTTAACCTCTTCATATCGTGTGTCTACAAGTTAACCTCTTCATACAGTGGGTCTACAAGTTAACCTCTACACATCGTGGGTCTACAAGTTAACCTCTTCACATCGTGGGTCTACTAGTTAACCTCTTCACATCGTGGGTCTACTAGTTAACCTCTTCATACAGTGGGTCTACAAGTTAACCTCTTCATATCGTGGGTCTACAAGTTAACCTCTTCATACAGTGGGTCTACAAGTTAACCTCTTCATATCGTGGGTCTACAAGTTAACCTCTTCATATCGTGTGTCTACAAGTTAACCTCTTCATACAGTGGGTCTACAAGTTAACCTCTACACATCGTGGGTCTACTAGTTAACCTCTTCACATCGTGGGTCTACAAGTTAACCTCTTCATACAGTGGGTCTACAAGTTAACCTCTACACATCGTGGGTCTACAAGTTAACCTCTTCACATCGTGGGTCTACAAGTTAACCTCTTCATACATTATAAGTCAAGTGCATTTCCAGATGTGGTCGTGTGCTTTATATTGATGACGCCGTTATTACGTCAATAAATATTTGTTTCCATGGAAACGGATATATTTTTATCTTGAGTTCGTCTGATTGTGTATCAATGCTCTTCACTGTTTGTCAATTCTTACATCTATGTGTGTTTGACATTCTGTGTTTGACTTATTCATACATTTTTCTAAGACGTCATACATTTTTTTATGACAGTCATACATTTTTTCTATGACGTCATAATTTTTTTCTATAACGTCATACATTTTATATGATGTCATACATTTTTCTATGGCGGTCATGTTTTCTAAGTCACGTGTATCTTACAGTCACCAGGCAACTAGAACAAATTTTTCTGTATAAAAATCTGGCTGGTGCATGAAATAATTAGGTTAATGAGGCGCCATTGTCTAAACATTACTGCTAAATGTCCGAGGTATATTAGGTATATTAATTGGGATCTGTTATCTAAAACCTAAAACACATATACTAGAGATAATTAGATTAATTATGAGGTATTGCCTATAAAGCTACTGGTAAATGTACATAAGATAATTAGAGCAATTGTTTAAAAACTTTACTGGTAAATTCCTAGAGATTATGTACTTTGTTAGCGGCAATTGTATTAAAAGACTAGCTACTTACAAACAGAAAAATCACATGTAGATGTACATTTTATAAAACCTCCGCAACACACTTGTCACAACACATCCGTCACACATTCATCACACATGTTGTAACGGCAATATCACTCGTGTGCCACACACTATTTATACCCTCCCTTAACGGCTTGATTTGTTCTAAATAATAATAGCTCTTCGTTTCACGGTCCGCTGGTTTCACAATCAATCGGGTGGCCAATCAAGGAGTTCAAATCTATGAACAAACGCGATCGATGGTTGTATCGAAGTCTTGTAGACAAAATTGTGTGAAGGTCTCAGCCATTAAGTGACGGAGAAGACTTATAGACAACATTGTGTAGGGTTGCTAGACATTAGGATGTAAAACTAGCAGTATAAAATCTCGACTAGCTTAGAATACACACGTTCAATATAGAAAAAACAATTGACACAATCAATTGAATTAGACACAAACCCACAACAAAAGAAAAGTATTTGAATAACAAACTAATAAATAAAACCACTAGGAAATTCAATGAACAGCTTACTAATTGGACAGCAAATAATACACACCATTCTACGTTTTTCTGAAGAGGAAAAGTTTTTACTGAAAGTCTTGTGTGACCAACATAATCCCGTATTTGGACTTCCAGAACTATTTTGTTTCTGACTCCATGTGAATTCCCGAATGGCGCAGAAGTTAGAATCACAGGGATATTTATAAAGGTGACTTTGTTTTGCTGGTACCTTCACACAATCGTTCAATAATTTTCCAAGAAAACCATACGGGACTGTCTTGATAAATAAGACAAAATTACAGCGGAAAGTTTTTCTGTGACTGTCTTAAAGATAGATTGGAATATTCTTTTTTTTTGTTTGAGTTTGCAACATGTCACAGTCAACAAGTTCTTGTAGTCAGCAGTTGAGCATATTTTCGTGTTAGTTTATAAAATATTTTGTTGGATTTCAGTTTCTGTGACTGCTAATGCTAATGCTAAAGTTAGACTTAGAGTTAGGCTTTGTAATTTTGTTAGTTAACGTTATCAACGATAGCAGCAATGCGATGACTACAGAATGGCTAGAACACAAAGGAAAACAAAAACTATTTAGGGCTACAACACTAAAGTAAACAAAAAGACTGTCAAAATTTAGTTCCTGAGAAAGGTGTCATCCATAAATGACATAAGCTTTTTTTTTGACGATTTTTACACCTCCCCTCCGTCATACGTCGTCACAAAAAGCCAGACCCCCCCCCCCTAAAATGACGTCACACCTCAGGCTACACCCCCCCCCTCAAAATTGCTATTAAATTTTTCTTAAAACATCGATATTTTTCCAAAATCTTGTCAGAACTATGTCAGCATAGAGTATTTTGATCAATTCCTATTACAATTTATTAAAACAGTTTTCTAAAACGCGAAATAACCACTAAAACTCATTTTCTAACATTGCTTTTTTTATAATGCAAAAAAGTGACGTCACACCATCTGAACCCCCCCCCCCCCCTTATCACACACCGTCATAAAATTACGGACCCCCCTCCCCCTACGAGTGTGACGTCATTTATGGACGACCCCCAAAGCTGAAGCTGAGAAAACTCACAACTTATTCCAAAGAATGACGAATTTAACTGTTATCCCCCGACGAAATAACATTCCAAATTTAAACATGGTCAACACGGCAGAGGAGGTAACTCTACACAAGCTAAAAACTAAATATCGACTGATGATTTTTCTTTACAAACCTTAAGGTCCTCTGCCAGCAGGATTTTTCCAGGGTTGAGGTAATGCCAGCCTCAGTTCTTAAAGACACCAAGCTTGAAACTGGAGGACGAATAACTTTTTTTTTCATAATCCAAGTTTCTTAGCAGCAGACGACTGAGTAGCGCGTGCAGCAGTGTAAACAAGCAAGCAATAACCCGGATGTTCCTTAACATTAATTAACACTCACTTAAAATTGTCTTGTTCTTTTTTTAATTTTTTTATTGCTATTTCAAGGACGACCTAATTTTTGTACTTTAAAATTTGTGTCTGATTTAAGATGAGGGACGCTCAAAATGTGCTTTAAAGTTGGTCTGATTCAATATATATATATATATATATATATATATATATATATATATATATATATATATATATATATATATATATATATATATATATATATATAATATACATATTTTTTATAATATATATAATATATATTTATATTAGGCCTATAGGCCTATGTATATATATATATATATATATATATATATATATATATATATATATATATATATATATAAAATTTATTTATATTATATAGCCCTTACATTGCAACTAGCATTCCCACACGCCAGAGGAAAATCTTTACTTCTCTGCAGCAGTATCGAGTAAATAATGCGGCAGCCATGGAAATAGACACTCATCTTTAGATTTTTGAGTGGACTACGTACACAATAAAGCGGGAGTGATCTCCCTTAAACTTTCTCGACTATTCTTATATAACCCTACAGGGGATGGCAATTGGGGATATAGACATGATTTTTAATCAATTTATAAATACTTAAACTTTTAAAAATAGAATAGAATCTCGTAGAAAAAGAATGTCGCACAGAGTGAACAGCAAACAATGTATGTATAATAGTGCGGAATATTAGATCTAGTACTTTATAAATTCGTATTCGTTTTTCGAGAAATCGGAAATAGCGTAAAGTAGTACTCCCGCTCACTAGAAATTACTCAAAATTTGACAGAACACAGAGAATTAGATCTTTTTCTAAGTGAAATTTCCTCTCTCTATCTGGAACAGTACTCAAATATAGGCCTTTTAAAATTCCACTTCCGGTTACCGGAAATCGCTGAAAAGTTGATACAGAACTACAAACTTGATTTAATACTTATATATGCAATTTCTTCCACCTAGCTGTAACGGTGCTCGAGTTATCATGTTTACAGACAGACACATAGACACACACAAACACACAGACATACAGACAAGACTGCGAAATTAATTTTTTTCCGACCCAAAGAGATTTCTGAAAATCTCGAATTCGATTTTTGCAAGATAACAATACTTCCTCTATACTCCGTGTACGAGAAAGTAAAAAATTCCTATTTTTTAAAGGCCATTTGTATCCACATGTCATAATGACAAGCGGGGTTTGGACATTACCCCTATCTCACCCAGCAGATGGCGCTGTTGACATATGGACGTTGAGTGCTGGAAACTGACGGCATAACGTAGTTATAAAAACTGACTAACATCAAACACAGAATAGTTATACACGTCAAGCTAACAGTAAAAGCTTATTTTAAAAACCTCATAATTTTAAGTACATATTTTACTACACAAAACCTCGTAACACACATTTTATAACACAAAACTTTGACCTATACATACACAGGTCAAGCTTAGAAAGTATGTCCGACTATTCCAAGCGGATTCTAAGTCTGAGCGACATGCCGACTTTAAGGTGGGCCTGCTGACCACTTTTAGGATAAACTGGACCTGCATGAGATCAATCTAGAACTCAATTGGATCAGTTTGGATCACCATTAGAATAAACAGTACCACCATTAGACCTACTTAGACCGTCATTAGGATCACGTATTAATGGATCACCACCAACGTCAGTATAATAAAAGTAAACTCATAATCATATTAAAACAACGGCGAAGTCGTTATATTGAGCACAAAATATCTTCATAAAAACGTAATTTGATTTTTTTCCCCTAGGTTCTTCCCTTTATACACATTATGCAATGTAAATACCGTTAATGCAAAATTTCCATTTTTATATTTTTTATAGCTCGCTGACAACTGGCCACAGATGTTTTCACCTATTTATTTAAGCGAAAAGATAATTAATGTTAGAAGGTTCGTTCTGTGTATTTGATCCGCGCTTTCTGTTCAGCTGTTGATATGTGGTGTGCTACCCTCATAGTTTTAAGTGCTACCTTCATATTGTAGTCAGCTACCCTCGTATTTTAATGAGCTACTGTCATATTTAGCGATATCTGGGCTACTATCTAGGGTGTGTTACTGGTTGGTCTATCTCTACACCATACACTGCACATAGCCATGGCTAATAGTGGAGCCATGGATGGAGCTATTTACACGTCTCTACCATAACAGTGGAGCCATGGATGGAGCTATTGACACGTCTCTACCATAACAGTGGAGCCATGGATGGAGCTATTGACACGTCTCTACCATAACAGTGGAGCCATGGATGGAGCTATTGACACGTCTCTACCATAACAACCATGGATGGAGCTATTGACACGTCTCTACCATAACAGTGGAGCCATGGATGGAGCTATTTACACGTCTCTACCATAACAGTGGAGCCATGGTTGGAGCTATTGACACGTCTCTACCATAACAGTGGAGCCATGGATGGAGCTATTGACACGTCTCTACCATAACAACCATGGATGGAGCTATTGACACGTCTCTACCATAACAGTGGAGCCATGGATGGAGCTATTGACACGTCTCTACCATAACAGTGGAGCCATGGACGGAGCTATTGACACGTCTCTACCATAACAGTGGAGCCATGGATTGAGCTATTGACACGTCTCTACCATAACAGTGGAGCCATGGATGGAGCTATTGACACGTCTCTACCATAACAGTGGAGCCATGGATGGAGCTATTGACACGTCTCTACCATAACAGTGGAGCCATGGATGGAGCTATTGACACGTCTCTACCATAACAACCATGGATGGAGCTATTGACACGTCTCTACCATAACAGTGGAGCCATGGATGGAGCTATTGACACGTCTCTACCATAACAGTGGAGCCATGGACGGAGCTATTGACACGTCTCTACCATAACAGTGGAGTCATGGATGTAGCTATTGACACAGACCTCCCCCTTGTAACCCACCCCTTGAACCGACCAATCACCGCTCCGTACCATCAACTGTACACCTATAATTGCCCTTAACTACATGCCTGGAACTGTAGGAAGCCATACGGCTATTTCTACAAACCTTGACGTCTTTTATTGTACAATGATAGTATTAAAAACAAAGAAATGGTAGAGTACACCGATGTCTGAAGAAGATTTCAATGAGACACCCGTATTTTCTAAAATGGCAGTAGTTCTTTGAAGCTACGCTAAGAGTACAACTCGAGTAGCGGTCGTACGGGTAGTTTGTATGAGCATGAGGTAGCGTCTATATGGCGGTGTCAGCTCATACACGTGTGTGGCTGTGTGTGAATTACTTTGTGTGACTTTGTGTGTTACTGTGTGTGAATTACTTTATTTGTGTAACTTTGTGTGGCTGTGTGTGAATTACTTTATTTGTGTAACTGTGTGTGTGGCTGTGTGTGAATTACTTTATTTGTGTGGTTTTGTGTGTGGCTGTGTGTGAATTACTTTATTTGTGTGACTGTGTGTGTGTCTATGTGTTGATAATGTGAGTGACCCTGTGTGTGTTTATGTTTGTGTGTGTCTGTTCTCAGTGACATGGGTTTAGATAAAAGATGACATCAACTCGGGATTCTCTGCTGGCGTGTTGGTCCCAGTGAATGACTTGGATACAAGAAAAATCCACAAAGTATTTAGCTCTATCTTGTATAATGGTTTGTATGAACAAATAAATTCAATATGAAGTCGACCTACATGGCTTCCATCGGCTGTAATGGTTATACCAGTTTTGTTCCATTGTATAGTGACCATGGGGGAGTTGGAACCAAAACAAGTTCATGGGGTAGGTCGGGTGGGGGGGGGGGAATGACCTAGACCCCCTACAATACTCTCACTGCTTGATTAAATCGTCACTACAGCCCACAAACCTCGCACAATTGATTCATATCGTCACGACAGATATTCCAGCTCAGTCAAGTCTGTGTATAGCGCGCAGGGCACCCAGTCTTCACACGCAGGTGGGGTGGGGGAGAGCCCAGGGTAAGGCCAGAATTAGCTTGGACTAATGGCCCACCCGCAGAAGTCTGCTGAGATTAGGTAGACAATCCGCTCGTGATCATTTAATTCTGTCCCCTGTGGTACTTAATCCTCTAGAAGCCGTGGCCAATTAATCCCCTGTGTGGCCACACAAAGAAGCCAGAGACATTCAGATTAGGCCAATAGTAAACCACAAAAGGCATTTTTAATTCGTGGGCTACATACACAGCATAATTTGTACCGTATGATAGCGCCAATTATTAGTGCCCATTCACCAACAGCATAGATATAAATCAGCGCCTATTTATAAACAAACACTCGCACAATAGAAGAATATCCAGGAATGTACTCGCATTTGTTAAAACTTTATTATCAAATTAGCTTTGTTAAATAAAGGTATTGCTTTCAAATAACACGATATGTAAACAAATAGCAAACAACCTAAGTTATATTATAGAACATTTGAAAACGTACTAAGATCAACTACAAAGGATAGATAAAAGTAATAAACAATGATCTGTTTTCATTATAAAATTTTATAAAACCAATATACAGTATGACATGATAGCCTATGATTTTTGTAATTTTTACCCCATTCTACATCTATAAACTTTTTACCTACTTCGTTACATTTATATACTCGAGTTTTTAGCACGCATTTCTTTTTGAAACGCATTGACTAAATAATGGCATAAGGCATATCAAAACATTTTCAAAATGAACAAGTAGAAGATTGTCTTTGGTAAACCAGCAACGTTTAACCACATAATTTATCCTACTTAAAGACGATTTAATGTAACTGTTATAATTATATATTAAAAAAAACTTTGGTTCAAGGCTTTTCGAAAGAACATCAAAACTTTGATGGCTGAAGTCTAATCGATTCGTAGCAGCAGGTGTTTTATTCATTTTAATTTGTTTCTTCGTAAAAAAAAAAGCCAATTATAGAGAATGTATTTATCGAAAAAAAGTGAAACGCGTTGACAGCCATAAATAGCATGAGACAGGAGAAAAATCAATTAATGGAAGTTATAAATTTGGATTTTTAGACTAACGTCAATCTTCAGGTTTAATCATCAATATACAAAATAGATTCCGTTTAAACTGTATGATAACATTAGAAACGGAAATGTTTGTGTTTGAATAGACAGATCTAGATCTAGAAGAAATCTGGGATTATGTGAAGACTTTGAAAATCTCCTGTGGTAAATAATCGGCCTGACGTTCTCCCTTCAGATCACACTGGCTGAGGTTTGACCTGCGACAGTGACACGACAACTTAAATTTGATTCTACTCACCCCAGCAAATGTCATGGCAAAAATAACGGAGATTTCCAGATAAAAATGGCGAAAACAAAAGAACAAATGGATAGAGCACGGGCGAACATAGGCAGACGTGAGCGGGGTGTGTCGTCACACGGCCGCCTGCTTGTTGCTAATATCGATTGGAGACGGTGGCAGGGTCAGTCCTGCGTCTGATCCTGCCGCTGTACGGGCAGATGGGGGGGGGGGGGGGGTGAGGGAGGTGGGGGAGAAGCCTCTACTCAATCCTTGGGTCTTTGAGAAATTCAGCAAAGCTTCACGTTTTTTACAAGTGCTTTAGGCCTTTACGTGGTGCTCAAATATAATAGGATAGAAGAACAACAAGACTTACAGTTTACATTGATTCCAGAGAAATGTAGAGATTTTAACATCAATTCCAAACATTTCGACGTATATAGATAGACCCAAACGGAAAAGTATTTAATTTGCTAATTAAAAGTATGCCAATGGTGCTTATAAAAGTATTCCTATTTTTATTGTATAAGCTTTTTCACCAATAACTACAGCCTATTGTTTGGCTGAGTTGTCAGCCTATTGTTTCAGCCTATTCGAACAACGAGCAGACGATGATGTCACCGGTCAACCCGCGGTGTCTCATGGGAAGGCTCCAGCATTGTTGCAACAGCCGTGCCTGTCGTACAGCCACTGACCCGGAACGGTGCCATTGTGTCGGGGTATCAGTTTACCATTGTAATGGTGACAAACGTGGTCATACATGGCCATGGTTAATCAATGACCAGTTACAAACATGTTGATTGGTTAATTACTGGCCAAAAACCCCCTCCCCCGCCCAGTGACGTAACTGATCAACCTTGGGCTCGTGGCTCTCACCCTGAAAACATACGCATGATTTTACGATATCAAAAGTAGGGGAAATAAGCGACACTCTTATGTATTATGTATAATATTTAATTACTTCTTTCCAATTTTATTTTTTGTTAAAGAAATTACTTTTACCGGGTTATATAAAATGGCTGTTTGCTATTAATACACATACTGTTTGCTTCTTATAATCGTAAATATATTTTTAAAAGTGCACTATGCAACGAAGGGACGATCGCAATTTTAAATTTATACAGAACTTCAAAGTTCCTGACCTTTTTTTTCTAGCTTGATAGAATAGCTGCACAATCTACTTCAAACTTGCACCAACAGCAGCTTGGTTTCGTACTTTTTTGGGTTAGATTACACATCTCTTTCCAAAATAATTTTCAAACAGCGTCCCTTGTTTCAAGGGCTCGATTTATTTACTCAAACAGCCCGGGGACCTGAGACCTCGGGGACCCGAGACCTCGGGGCCATGAGACCTCGGGGCCATGAGACCTCGGGGACCTGAGACCTCGGGGCCATGAGACCTCGGGGACCTGAGACCTCGGGGACCTGAGACCTCGGGGACCTGAGACCTCGGGGACCTGAGACCTCGGGGACCTGAGACCTCGGGGACCTGAGACCTCGGGGACCTGAGACCTCGGGGACCTGAGACCTCGGGGACCTGAGACCTCGGGGACCTGAGACCTCGGGGACCTGAGACCTCGGGGACCTGAGACCTCGGGGCCATGAGACCTCGGGGCCATGAGACCTCGGGGCCATGAGACCTCGGGGACCTGAGACCTCGGGGACCTGAGACCTCGGGGCCATGAGACCTCGGGGACCTGAGACCTCGGGGCCATGAGACCTCGGGGGCCGGTGGACTTGTCCACCTCATTTACACGGTTGTTGCGCCACTGCCCCATCCCACTGACTTCTGTACAGAAGGATTGATAAGCTAGACAATTTTATTACAGAACTGCATCTAAAGAGCACCCTACTCCAGTTTTCTGGTATGTCTTAAAACTTGGATCAATGTTCATAGAACCAAGAGAAAGCAAGAAAGATAGATTGCAAAATCTTCACGGCGAAACAAGTCTTCCCGCAGCTTTATGGCACAAGGGTCAAAGGTCGGAGTGTTAGACGATACATTATCTCACTCGTGTCGTGCTGATGTGAGCACAGTTTCTGTAGGATGCGGTTAACTCACAGTTATGTTGATAATCTCACTAGAATTTTTACCACGACTGAGTCCATGACACAGTAGAACTTAAACACAAGACAGAAGTTGGTCTGACACAATATATCTATAGCTCAAATAAATGGCTCAATTGGAAACAGCCGACCGTGACAGTCAATCCTAAACCTGGCTCTTAGATTTGTTTAAACACTTTCATAACAAATCTATTTGGAACGTAACACCTTTAAATCTGCATCTTAAAACCAAAAAAGAATAACTAAAAAGATGCAACGACAAAAAATCTAGCAGACATATTTCTATTAGGTATCTGTAATATTAGGCTATATAAATGTGTGATTTGTGTCGTCGTTTATAACACTACCCTACCCAATTATAAATGTTGATCAACGCCTGTCACGTGATTTAACTTATTTATAGGAACCCCGGAAGCATCCACCACTTCCCCCCTCTCCTCAAACAACGAGAAATTTGCTAGGCCTAATATAAGAATGTTTTTTTTAATGGGAAGATTTATCATCTTAGAGTAACACACGTATCCCTCCTCGTTACTAATGTAAAAAAAATATCTGTGTTTTAAAAAATTAAGGTAGTTTTGTCTCTCTGTTAATAAGCGGGGTATAATATTTTTCTAACCTATCATGCCACCACATTTAACACAATGTAACAAAATGATATGCATAAACAACACCCCACATAACACAATGTAACAAAATGATATGCATAAACCACACCCCATATAACACAAAATGATAAGCCTAAACCCCACCCCATACAATACAAAATATGTCTAGAGCACAACCTCACCTTGTTTACCAAAAAATAAAAACATGCTAGACCTAAGTCACAACCCCAAGCTCTATATAACGTGTGCACAATACCCAACAAGCCGTCTATACTCACAGGTCAAACTATTCCATGTAAACAAAGCCCATCCACAGCCACATAGAACATACTGCGTCTTCCAGCTCACAAAGGGATAGAAGCCAGGTGTGTCTGGCAAAAAAATGTTTAATTTGTTTTTCTTTCTCTGGTTTCTTAAAAAACTCTCGCATAGGTACCCCGGCAGCAAGGAGGTGAGCAGCAAACATTACTCACCTGCCAGCCCTCTACACACGCGCGCACCCACGGACGGCTACTCGATAAGAATGCGATATGAGCGCGTTCAAACAACGGCCAGGTGGCACGCCGTATCGGCTGCACACGCAACACATCAGGTCGATGGAAAAAATCTCTTGTTCTGAGCACTGTTATCATAAGTACCCGGGAGGGGGAGGGTAAAATTGGATTATACATACATCAAATATGGCCAAAATACTACATAAATCTGGTATCTGAACATGCTGGCGAAATAAAAATATAGATCTCTCTAGATCTAGATCTAATTTACGAGAAAATTCGGCAGCAGATTTAGCTCTTTGTATAAGAATGACATCATGATAGCTACACTGTAGATGTCTACAGTGTACCTATCTACCGTTAGCAATATGTTTCTAAATTAAATATTTTCTTGTTTGATTCCCAGAGCCACTATTTGGTCTATCAATCATTCGTACGATAAAAGAAGATTGAGGCTAAAGAACAAACACAATCAAAAGGTGTTTGCTAGCTATTTTTAACAACGCGTTAATTTAAGCAGTTGGAAATCTTTGGATGGGATTTTTAATTTTACAGTTATCCCCCTTGATAAAATGCTTAGCAACCTATTAGGCTTTGCTTTAAAATGGCGTCTAAACAGCTAAATATTCAGAATGCTTGATAAAACATTTAAAATATAATAAAATAGAGTTTTTTTTATGGTAAATGATGGCGTCATATTTACAAAATGCAGCAGTGTCAGCGGTGTCAAAAGGTTTACCAAGTAGTTATTATACTCGTGATGATCGACCAAACCCTGTACTTCTAGCTTTAGAGCAGGAGCTCAAAATTTTTACTGAAAAAGTTAAAAAACAACGTGCCGGAGGAGCTCTAAGAATAACAGAGGATTCTCAAACAAAACTGTATGTTGTATATTTTATTGATTATAGTTATATAGTAGTTTAATTATTTTGTGTTTAAGAAACAAAACTTTTATACGTTATTGATTGGTTGGACCAACTAAATACTAATATTCTAGATTCTACTCTTAGCTGTACTAATCTACATTAGAGCCTATATATATATATATATATATATATATATATATATATATATATATATATATATATATATATATATATATATATATATATACATATATATATATATATATATATATATATATATATATATATATATATATATATATATATATATATATATATATATATATATATATATATATATAGGCCTATATATATATATATATATATGGCATATTATATGTGTGTGTGTGTGTGTAAAGAGAGAGACAGAGACAGAGAAATAAATTGAGATAAAATAAATATGTAATTTTTAAACAAAATCTTCTAAAAAAGACTAATGTGTGATAATTACTTTTTTCATTTAGTATAGGTTCTAATTGAAGTGAATTTTTATATAATATAGATTTGACCTTAATGCTTAATGGTTACTAAAATACTTAGTCAAGACCTAAATTAACAGACTAGTTTTGCTTAACTATTAAGTATTTTTTAAGATACAGATTTCTCTTCTTAATCTATAAACAACTCACTAAATTTTACAATAGTATGACATATTTTTGTCAAAAAGTTATTGTTACATTTTTAAACAATAACATAATATGCTGCCTTGTCATGCAGGAGTACCATGATTTTTGAAATATGGAACAAGTTTGAACCACGTCTGCCAGAAACATTTTTTCAAGAGAAGTTGCTGGAAATAGGAGATTTTTTGGTGTCGATGCAGGTCAGTGGGTTTTGAGAATTTTATTTTCTCTGAAATACTATCATTTATGGTTTTATTTATTAATTTTTAATTGTTTTAAAATCTTTGTAGGAGCATAGACTAGCTTTGAACCAATGCTATGAGCGTTATCTTCAAAAGTTTGAGGCTGTTAGCACAAGTGATGTGAATTCATTGAAGGAAAGTTTATTTGCTGGAGGCTTGAATTCATCCACTGCGATATTAACTGTAAGAACAGTTTTAAAATTCTAGAAAATTGCTTTAACTACAAACTCTAGCCTACATTATATTACAATCATGTTACCATGTTATCAATATTTTTAACCCTTTTGTGCCATAGGTTATTTAGCCAAGTTTTTTTTTTCTTCTTATTTTATATGTTGAGGAAATCATTTTGTAATCTTATAAATATTGCTAACAAATGCATATGTTACCTATCAAATTAAGGACAACTGAATGCTTCAAATAATTCTACAACTTTCAGTCTGAAACTTTAGTCTAAAATTATTAATAAATACATTTTTACATTTTATTTTTTAAAAAGATGAATAGAATAGCATACAATAACTATTTCGCTTAAGATAAAAATATATTAAATAGTAATTCACAACTAAATTTGTTATTGATTTTTTTTAAAAAGTGTGATATTGCCTTTTTCTTTTTATAAGAAAAAACTTTCTATAGTAAATTGATATAGGGTCTACATCTTTAGATTAGCTGAAGAGAAGCAGAAGTGATTATAACAATTTTAAAACATTGAGTTTTATGTAGAAAAGATGAAAATAAAATTGCTGGTGGAATTCTGAACAACAATCTTAATTGCATTTTGTTGCAAATCGATCACACTTATAAGTAATTACCAATTTTTGCTATATGTAGATCTACTGAGTAAGTCAATTTAAAAGTTCATTTGTGTCCTTTGTGATGCTAAAGATATTGAAGAATGTGAATCAAAACATTTAAAGAAGTTATGTATACAAAAACATGGACATTTAAATTTAAAATGAGTTTAAAATTCAAGTGATTATATTTAGGTGCGTGCACTGTTGGGTAAGAGTATCTGCAAGTATCAGGTGATCAAATTGTCAGATCCCAAATTACAGAGCAAGCTTGCTATTGCCAGATGTCTTCAGTGTTTAGAGCTGCTAAGGACAGTAACTCAGATTATACTGCCTAAAGAAAAACTCTGTTGGCTAGTATTTAATGGTAAGATAGATTTAACTTGTTTCCTCCTTTTGAGTGTTTAAAAATGTGTTTTTTAATAAGTTAAGTTAATGTCACTGGTCTTAAATAAAGCCTAACTCACATTTATATAAATTATAGTTTAAAGCTTGATGTAACAAATTTATAATGTAACATCTTAATTAGTCTAACGTATTCTTGTGTACAGGAACTGTCCATATCTACTGTATTTCAAGGCATCTGATGTCACTGGGGCGCTCAGCTGCTGTATGTTTTCTTTTAAACTTCCCCTGCTAATCTTTTGTTTGTTACAAGTTGTGATAAAACTTCATCTGTAAATCATTGTTAGGCAAACATTTCAAAGTGTGTATAAATGTCATCACTTTTTGTGATATCTAATTGTTGTAATTTCACTGGACCCCAGTTTGTATGTACTATGTATTTTAATCTGAAGTATGCAGATGGTTTGATTGTATTTGTGTTTTAAACTGTTTAGATACACCCATTAAACTGCTTAGATCCCCCATTAAACTTTTTAGATCCTTCATTGAACTGTTCAGGTGTTGGAGTTTTTACTGTGGGCATCAATGTGTATGGAGACTTCTATCCCTCTACTGACTGTAAAGTACTTGACATGGCGCAGCACGCTCTACACTGCGGTCTGCCAGTGTTACTATGACTGCAAGGACACAGAAAATGCAGAGGTAGGCAATAGAATCTGTTTATATCAACAGAAGATGTAATACAGGTATACAGGGTTAAGTCAATATAATCTCTTTATACCAACAGAAGATGTAATATAGGTATACAGGGTTCAGTCAATGTAATCTGTTTATACCAACAGAAGATGTAATATAGGTTTACAGGGTTCAGTCAATGTATTCTGTTTATACCAACAGAAGATGTAATATAGGTATACAGGGTTCAGTCAATGTAATCTGTTTATACCAACAGAAGATGTAATATAGGTATACAGGGTTCAGTCAATATAATTTGTTTATATCTACAGAAGGCTTATTACTCAAACATGTTTTGTAATGACATTAACAATTTGAGTTTGGCAAATTGTGCCGCATGCATTGAAGGGAGCATACAGGTGGTGCTATGCAGGTATAATGGAAATAGAAGCAGCAGGAATGGACAATTAAATCTGATAGGAATATATATAAAAAAATTTTTTCCAGAAATTTGCTCGCAGAGGTTTAAATAAAATAAGTGAACTCAGCAAGCTGGAAATGTTGAGCAGCAACCCACACAATCCAGTTGATGAGATGAGCTTTAGATCAGCCACCATCAGGGTAGGTGCTTTAGTTCAGACGCCATCAGGGTAGGTGTTTTAGGTCAGACACCATCAGGGTAGGTGTTTTAGGTCATACACCATCAGGGTAGGTGTTTTAGGTCAGACACCATCAGGGTAGGTGTTTTAGGTCAGACACCATCAGGGTAGGTGTTTTAGGTCAGACGCATAAGGGTTTTAAACATTAGGTCACTCACCATAAAGGTATGAGTTAATATTTAGATTAGCCATAATAAGTACAATTTAAGCTACAGTTTTTCAATTAGTATTTGTAAAATTAATAAAGACTATCTTCTCTATTAGATGGCAACAATGATCTTTAAAAGAACAGTTCTGGAGACTAGAAGAAAACCAAAAGGTGTTTTCAAACCAAAGACGAGAGCAAATTTTAAAGATGTTATCAATGTGAGTCAGTCAGGAATGGTATCTGAACAAACATGTCCAAACTTTTTTGTTTGTTGTACTTCTTCTTTTTTGGGTCTTTTGTATCTGTCAAGTTGAAAAGGACAAAAGTTGAAGAGGACAAATAAAAAATTAAAATTTTATAGTAAAATTTACTATGTACCATTCTTGACATTAAACCACACTAACTTACAAAAATTAGAAAAACAAGGAGTGTGGGAATCAACTCACTTCATTTATTCAGTCAAGTCTTCACTTTCAGCCACTTTCTTCTTTAAAATGATTTTTTTTTGCCGTCCAATTAAAATGATCTGGAATACTAAAGAAGTATTATTCTCCTACTGAAATAGTTGCCATGGCCCAGAACAAGCACAGAGAAAATGTTGGCAGAAATGTTTGAAGGCAGTGCTGCCCAGTTTCTTGCCATCCTTGAAGCTTTGAGCAGCAGCAACCGACGTGTGCTGCAGACCTCTCCCCCGGCGTCAGAGAATGATCCGGAGATTCTAGACGTTTTCTGTGAGATGATGATGGCAGCTGAGTACATCCTGTCTGCTGGCGCTGTAAACAAGTCGCACATTTCTCTCCACTCCTTGAGATTAGCAGGTGTTGTGACAGAAGGCTCACTCATCCAGATGGCCATTGAAGGTAGGTTCCCCCTCCCCCACCTCCCCACCCTCTGTAATCTGAGGTTTCATGGACATTAACAAGAGATACATTTTAACCCACCACTTTCCACCTCCCTGAAAAGCTAAGTTTTAGGTTAAAACCTATTTATTATGAACTTTTTAATATTTTAAAGAGCAGGCTTGATATTTAACTTATTTCTGTCAAAAAATTATTTCTCCTACATTTTTGTTTCTAAGAAATAGAATCCAATGTAAAGAATTAAAAGCTTCAAATGATTACGGAGGGAATGGTTGTTTTATAAATCATGTTATTATTTCAGGTGCTAATGGTGTGCCTTTAGAGTGAACTTATTGATGTTTATTTCAGGTGCTAATGGTGTGCCTTTAGAGTCAGTTGTTCGTCTCATGAAACTGGCCTACAGCTATGAACATTTTGATGTTTTTGAGAACTTGCTGTCTCCAGTACTTAATAAAATCAAGGTAATTAAAATTTATGGCCTACAACATTTTTATTTTTTTCTTCTGTCTGATGTGAGTTTACATGATTAATTTGACTGATTGTTATTTTTTAAGGAGTTTACAAATGAGAGATTTGTTTGGGAAGAAAAAGTTTTAGATCTGCTGAGCAGTTTTGTTAAGCTGAGGAAACTAAGGCCTGAGACAAGCCAACTGGGAATCAAACCCTCAAGTAAGTCTACTCAAAAACTTGGACTTTTTTAGATACAGAACAATTACTTTTTACTGATGTATTAGTCAAGTTTAATTCTTGAACTAATTCATTCAAAGTTTAACACACAATACCTTGACAAAATATGACTCCGCTTTAACAGGTGCGTCATTATCAGCCATCTCAGGGGATGACCTTGTTCGCGTGGCTGAAATTTTAATGACCATAATCAACGGAAACTTTGAGGTAGTTTTTTTCATTTACTTAATTGCTGTAAAAAAATTTTTTAATATTTTGAGGAAAATTCCAAAAATAAAACATGACACACAAGCTACATCAATCCTGCAGCTTTTATGAATGATTTCAGAAAGACAAAATTGATGTGGACATTTTTGTCGATGCGATGAACTTCTTGTGGAACAGATGCAAGCTGATGTTCCAGAAATACCAGACTGGACCTGTAGACAATCCCAAATTTTTACAGAAAATGGTCAGTCCCAGCAAGGTTAGTATCAGTGACTCAATGCGTGACATAGAATAAAATATTTTCCCCTTACAACACATTGTTTCTGACACACCTATCGAGTTTTTAACATCCCCATTTTTTATATCTTTAAAGCATAGAAAAAATTGTAGATATTGACAACTGAAAAATAGATTTTAGCTTATATGCCAATTAACACAGTGAATTTGAAAGTACAATCCTCTGTCATTTTTGGCCAGTGCTGATTAGAGAACATTCAGTAATTTTGGCACATTGGCAAACTGGTTTTCATTAATGATTTAACATTTTATAATGGGCACTTGATCAGATGTTTGGTTCCCTTTTCAAAACAATATAACTTAGTTGATAAGTTGATCTATTTTTTTAAACCATGCAGCAATAGCTCAGGTTAAGTTAGTTGTATACTTTGTAAATACCGAGGTTTTTTAAGACTCATCTGATCAAGTATATTTATTTTGTGTTGATGTTAAAATACAATGTATATAAAGAAAAATATAAATAAATTAAAAAAATTCATTTGACCATCCTTTACCTTCAGAGTACATTTAGTTCCACAAATATCAAGCCATTTTCTGACAGAGAGGAAAATGAAGGAGTTCAGTTTTTAAAAATTTGCCATTCCTTTTGTTCTTGTTGTAACTTTTTTTTCTATTGGAGTTTGGACAAATACGACTTTCACAAATAGTACACACTTATGTAATACCATTTAACAGCACACACATATGTATCACCATTTAATAGGACACACATATGTATCAACATTTAACAGCACACACAAATGAAGCAACATAAATAGAACAATTGTATAAAACTTTGCTTGTCTTCTGTATCTCTCACTCTCTTGTCACACACACAGTAAGACACACGACCCACACTTGAGACCCACACAAGACTCAAGGATTCTCACATGAAACCCTCACATATGACTTGACCCTCACAGATTGGACCATCACACAAACCCACAAACATAACCCAAACATGATTCTCACATGATTCTCTCTTTAACAGTAGATAAAGGTTAAGGTTTTTCAAATTTATTTAATGTTCTTAATGTTTTGTTAATTGTTATCCATGCTAAAGTTATTTGAAATAATTTGAAATAACAATTTTTTAATAAAACCAATATTAAATTGTTTAAAATATTTTTGATAAGTATAAATGTATAAATGATTCAAGAAATAGTTATAAGAAATTATTTCATTATAAACTGTAATGACTAGTTGCATTATAGAGAACAAAAGAAACTGATTCAATGAAGACATCCTTAATTCTTGATGCAGGCCTATTTACAATGTTTTGTTTTTAAATTTTGCTTGTACTGTTATGAAACTGAGACTTGATATTGTTTGTACCCATCAGTGGATGTTCCTGCTAGAAACTGTACAAAAAGCCATGGACTGGTGTGGCATAGGGTCAGTGGACCCAACTATGGCAGCAGAGGTCACAGTTCGGCTGGCCATGGCTTATGAAAGCAGTGCACAGCTGGAGCAGATAGATGGTAAAGTTGTCAGATTTAACCTAAACCAATATTTATGTTAGAGGCATCACAGTTTTAGCCTAAACCAATATTTATGTTAGAGGCATCACAGTTTTAGCCTAAACCAATATTTATCATTAACATCAAGAAACAATGTTTACATTTATGTTAGAGGCATCACAGTTTTAACCTAAACCAATATTTATCATTAACATCAAGAAACAATGTTTACATTTATGTTAGAGGCATCACAGTTTTAACCTAAACCAATATTTATCATTAACAACAAGAAACAATCTTTACATTCATTTTGGAGGCATCACAGTTTTAATCTAAACTAATATTTATCATTAACAACAAGAAACAATCTTTAGCAATAATTTTTCTGTTGCTAATGCTTTTAAGGAATTTGCATCTGTTATGTATTTAATTTTTAATACTTACATCTAATTCTACATAGCTGATAGTCAAATACAAAATTTACATGGTATATAGTCAATATACCACACAAGTCTTGTATTTTGTGTAGATGCCAATTTAATTCTTTAAATACTATTACGTGTGTGTTTAAGTTTTGCCCTGATGAAATGCAAAAATTTCTTTTAGATAAATCAAAAGAATCCAAGACAAATATGACAGACTTTTCTGACCCTCCAGCCCAGGAGTCAGCTGAAGAAAGTGGCCCATTTTTTCTACATCACGGAGCAAAGAGCTCATCAAAAGTTTACCTGAAACAGGTGACAAAAAAAATCTTCTAAACTGATGAAATATTTTAAACCTCCATACGGCTGAAATAAATCATTAAAATATATTTATATGTACTTTAATTTTAGGCTAAAAAAGTTCTTGAACTTGGCCTAAAAAATGTCAATTATGCCAGGAGAATTGTAGCTACACATGACGGAAAACACATAGCAGATATCAGTTGGGCCAAGGTGAGTCAGTGAGCTGGTTCTTAGACTGACCACCTCAGTTATTGTTGCGTTAAATGCTAATTTACATTAAATTGTTTGATAAATAAAAAGATTAAACTTTGTACAAAAAGATCAATAGAAGTCAATGATTAAACTCATAACCCCCCCCCCCCCCATCCCCACCTCTCACCCCAGGACCTAAACCCAGAAATATTTGCTTCTGATGGGCCAGTAGAGAAAAATAAAGAAGGGGAGATAACTATTGATGCTTTGATGCCCCCAAGCATGCAAGGCTCTGGAATAACAATTGCAAACACTGTTAAAGATCTGCACCTGGAAATGATTTTGATGTACAATCGTGTCTGTTTGAAATTGGAAGCTTTTGTTTCAGGTATATTAACTTTTACTCTGTTTAAAGGCATAGGTTTTTGGTTATTTATTGATAAGTGACATTAATAATGTATTTTTTTCCTAGATATGACAAAATCTGATGCAAAACAAAAGAGAAAGTCCAAGGTAAAAACCACTTAATTTTTTTTTGGAAAAAAATTTTAAGTCTTAAATACTTTAACTTGTTATTATAAACATTTTTCCTAAAAAAATATGTGCTTTGTGCATATTATTTTCATTTGTTAAAATACTGATATAAATTCTTATTTGTTTTAGGAAATTAAAAGCTCCCCCGAAGAAGCAGATAAAATAGATATGAAAAATTCTCAAAAGAATTTTCTTGCTAAGGCTCTGTTTACAGCACAACAGGCTGTCTTGAGAGGAACAAACCAGCTACCCTCACAAGAACAAAGGAAGTTGTTAGAGGTAGGTTAAAAAGTTGGAGTTCAATATCCAACTCATGTCATATAAAGTGGAAAACAAAAGTTGATGTTTCACCCTATCTTTCTATTTTACTGTTTCTTTTGATACCACAGTGCTTAAGTTTAATTTATTACAGGAATCAGTCAACCTTATCCAACGCTATCAAGCAGATGAAAGAAGGATATACATAGAAAACTCTGGAACACAGGAAGTAAAAGTAGCCAAGGTGCCACCTCCCCCTGTTGTGATTTGTCGCACCGACACCTTCATGGTGTTTAAACCAGCACCGTTTATATCCAGTGCTAATGAAAAGGTCAGTTCTAACAAATATGTTAACAAATAATAATTTTAAAAATTATCATTCTCAAATGTAATTTCTTTTTTAAATTGGTGTTTGTATAATGTTCATTTTAAGTGATTAGAATGCTAGCTTAGAAAAAAATTCTTTTACCACTATTACAGTAATTAATCTGCTTTTTAAATTATTTCTGTAGCTTAACACTGCAAAATTGACATTGTTTACATTAATTCAGCAATAATTAATAGCATATTCAAAATTCTTTAGGTACCTTATTTGAAATTTTTTAGGCAGCTTACTAGAGCATATTTGAAATTGTTTAGATATTTTACTATAGCAAACTTGAAATTTTTTAGGCAGCTTACTAGAGCCTATTTGAAATTGTATAGGTATTTTACTATAGCAAACATGAAATTCTTTAGGTAGCTTACTACAGCATATTTGCAACTGATGCATCTGGACCAAATGCCAAGGCCAGACTGAGTGATTATAACTTTCCAGGAACAGGAGAGCAGGTGACCAACTAATTTAACAGCCCCACTTATTTTACTTTTATCTTTATTTAATATATCTGCTCCTGTGAATTAACTATTACAATTTTTCTTTTAAATATAATTTGTGTACAAAAATTGTCTCCCTTACCTCCACATGATAGGTCCCTGCTGTTGACTGTGAGTTGAAGGTCTACAACCTCCAACCAAATTCACGCTATGTTTTTGCTGTGGCTGCCTACACAGCAGATGGTAAACTTATTGGTGATGGCATTGGTGACACCAGTCGACCTTTGCTGGCCTACCATCCGTTACCAATTCTCCTGGGGTGGGGATACTTGGCACAGGTTAAGTTATTTTTCAAGAATCATTTTTTTAATTACTTGTAAGGTATTGATTAACAATGAAAAATAATTGGTTTGATCCTTTGTTGATCTTAGTGTGGAATTTTATGATACATCTTTTTGTGTATTTAAAATACCCTTGTACAAAACTAAGGAAATAGCAATAAAATCATTTTTTAAATTTATCATGCCATTATTTCTGACATGCAAAAAAAAAAAAAATCAATGTTTATGTCATTGACAGCTCTCCTACCAAGTGGGTTGCTATGACATCACCAAGCAGGCTTGCAGTGTACTCTGGAATTATTTTGTGAAAGAGCCACAACGGCCAAACAATGAGGAGGAAAAAAAAGATACCAAGTTACTTTTATTTAGGTAAAAAAAAAAGACAATATAATATGTGACAAGGTGCTAAATATTGCACACAGTTTTTCTTCTATTAACCATTTTAATATGTCTCTCTTAGCATTAATTAATTTAATTGTGTTTATTAAGATTAATAATTTTATTTAATTGAGTTGTTTTTGTTAGCATTATTTAAGTTTAATTTAGTAAATTTTAAATTTTTAGTTTGCACGAGAGAGCAGTTTGTGTGTCATCTCCCATTGTACTGCACCAGTTTTTGAGCACAGTGTTCATGCTGTGTGACGTACAAACAAAGGAAGGTCAGCTCTTCTGTGATGCCATCTGTGAGAAAGGTCCTTTGTTCAAGAATCAGGTGCGGCGCCTGCATCAGTGTGAGCAGCTACTGGTTGCTGTAGAGATGGCTGGCTGGTTGAATGAGTCCAGTCTAGCGCTGCAGGCCGTGGTTCAGATCTATGGGTTGTTGGCACCAATCATTTATCACAAGATCCCCACCCTGGCTGTCATACAGGTGAGTCCAGTCTAGCGCTGCAGGCCGTGGTTCAGATCTATGGGTTGTTGGCACCAATCATCTATCACAAGATCCCCACCCTGGCTGTCATACAGGTTTCTCTAGACATTTCAACTTACAGATTTTCATTACACTGTTCAGCGTATGGTTAGCTTTAAAATTATTAGACCTTTAAGGCTAATTATTTAACTAATAAGATATTAGCTAAAGATATTTAACTGTACGTGGAATAGTGTGGTTGAATGTTAGAGTGCATGAAAGCCAACCTGGGCTTGAGGCCTTAGGATGTCCCTGAGTGGCTGGGCATAGAATCAACCAGGCTATCCTTTCACGTTCAGAGGAGATGAACTCAACCATGTAACTTAGTTCTATATCTGTGATGGGAAATCATTGCCTTAAACAGTTTACAAACACTAATTGGACTTGAATTTTTTAAAACAGATATTAAAAAGATGTCATGCAGTCTTACAAGAAGTTCCAGCTGGGCTTATACAGAGGAGGCAAGGACTGACTCGGGACAGCCTAATCCACATGATAGCTTGCATTATTTACACCTTGGCAAAGGTACTTCTTTAAAATGGCTATGATTTATCCATGAGGTTCAATAGAATTATATTTATTTATTAGAGCCGAAGCTATCAGGTTAAATAGAAAGTATTCACTTGGTCAGTACAACTTAAACTTTCAATGTTGTCAAACAGAACAACCATACTAAATGTCTGATATTATAATTTAGTCATTTATTGTCCTTAAAAACCTGGAGCTTAAAAAATGCTGACAAAAATCTTCATGACAGTCTCTTAGGTCCTGGGGTCAGAATGTTGCTGCCAGGAATATTATTGAGGATGGGAAAAGTTTATTGGCAGATGAAGCAGAAAACAAATCGGCTGACACAAGCAAGATGGAGGAGACATTATCGGGTAAGTTGTTAAAAATATACCTCTTTGTTTTTTGCCTATTTAAAAAACATAGGCCTACAGTGTGTATATTTTCATTCCATTGTGTCAGAATATTCACAAACCTCTAATAAACTTCTGTAGCATCTGGTGAAAGGGAGATAATAAGTGGCATCTTGAGATTGTTTGGGCTAATAATTAATTTCCCGGGAAAAGGCTTATTGCATGGATGCTATCTTTTTGACAGTTTTAACCAATAAACTATAATGTATCCACTTCAAACATGATGATTGTGTAATAGAAGAAACATCAATTTGCATGCCAATAATTTCTGTTTCTTTTTAAAAATTTTCCAGAAAAACAACAAATAAATAAAGGGAAGCCACCTCTTCCAACTGCTGTGAAAAAACCTTCAAGTAAAGAAGATTTAAATGAGTCTATGAATGAAGAACTCAGTGCTTTGGAGTCTCATATGCTTAGATTAACAAGAGCTGGTTTGTTATTATCTTGTTATTTTGATTATCCAACCTCAAATACATTTATTTATATCCACATCTTTTTTAAAAAAAAAAAGCTCATTAAGTCATAATTTTTTTACACATAACATTTTCAAATGCCAATAATTGTATGTTGATAGCGGCATCAGAGTTTGAGCTCACTGGCAATGAGAATCCAAGTATTTTGCATTCCTACATCGCATGTCTGCCCAGTAGTGTGGCCTATAAAGAAGGTGACTGTTTTAGTTTCTTACAAATCTTCAAAGCATTATCTTTATAACAGATTTTCTCTAGTTAAAATATATTTTTTCCTTGCACTGAATGCAAGTTTTCATGTATCATCTGATGCAAGTTCACCGATATTAGCTAAATGTTTTAAATGTTGGAAAATGTGTTGATATCTAGTAGCTGAGCTTAGTGGACTATTGTTATATTAAAGACTAAGACAGGACCTAACATGTTTTATTTCCCCAGAACAAGATATTAGAAATAACTTGCCATTTCCTTTTCATGAAATATTGGAAAAGCGTCTAGATCATATGATAAAAAAATGTTTTCTAACTCAGTTGCCATTTTTCTAGTGTCAAAATTCAAACGTAGACAACGATTCTTGGAATTCCTTGTCCAGGTGGCTCAAAAAGGTTTGACTGAAGGCATTCTAGACCAGGTGCAATCCTGGTGTGAGGATGGCTTTCAATGGCTAGAAAAGTGAGTTCCAGCTATCCCCTGTTGGTCAACATTTTTAGTTGTTTTATATTTTATCTAGAGTTTATCTTAAGAAGAAGCAATACATCTGTTTGAAATTTATCTATAGTTTGCTTTAAGAAGAAACAATACATGTGAATGAAACATTTTTTTGACAGACGTAATGAGGGCATAATTGGGCAGAGCTCAAGCGCGTCTAAAAAACAATTGACTGATAATGGGGCAGACAAGTTTGCTGCAACAATGACAGAGTACAGCAAGGCCAAAGTATGAGTTTCATGCTTGATATAAATCTCTTGTTAAGTATGAGTTTATGCTTGATAGAAATCTCTTGTTAAGTATGAGTTTTATGCTTGATTGAAATCTTTTTAAAAAATGTTCATGCATCTTTAGGTATGTTTTTTACACATGTTTGAAATCTCTTAAAAAGTATATTTTTTTCTTCATGATTGAAATCTCTTGAAATAAAATGTCCAGGCATCTTATGAACATTCTAGGCAGATGTATATACCCATTGAATATATTTAGCTAAAAGTGCTATACACCCACTCTCTGAATGCATGCATACAACTCCACAAATCTCAACATCTTTAAACATGTTATAAAAAAGGGTTGTTAAAAATAGCATAGGACAGGTACAAATAGTGCTTTGTTTTGTTACAAAGGAAAAGCCTGTTTAAAACTGTTTTGTTTTGTAACAAAGGAAAAGCCTGTATAAAACTATTTGTTTTGTATTGTTACCAAGGAAAAGCCAGTTTAAAACTATATGTTTTGTATTGTTACGACGGAAAAGCCTGTTTAAAACTATATGTTTTGTTTTGTTACAAAGGAAAAGCCTGGTGCTGTTAAGAAACAAGTGGGACCACCAGTAGTAGTAAGAAGACGAAGCAAATACAAGGTAGGCTATGTAGCAGCCTTCATTCTCTGGGATGGGGAAAGTTTTTTTATATATAAGCAATGAAACAATCAATAATTTTGGTTTGAGTTTTTAATCATTTCCATCATTAAAATTAAATGACTTTCAGAAAAATTAGGAAAAAATGCTTTTAAATCAATAAGCTGAAATAATTTTAAAGTGTGTACAGTCCCTAAAATAAGGTTTTTTAATCAATAAGCTGAAATAATTAAGATTGTTCTGTACAGTCCCAGAAGAAACGTTTTTAAATTTACGAGCTGAAATAATTATAAAAATTTTGTCCAGTCCCTGAAGAAATGTTTTTAAATTAACGAGCTGAAATAATTAAAAAATTTTGTCCAGTCCCTGAAGAAATGTTTTTAAATTAACGAGCTGAAATAATAAAAAATTTTTGTCCAGTCCCTGAAGAAATGTTTTTAAATTAACGAGCTGAAATAATAAAAAATTTTTGTCCAGTCCCTGAAGAAATGTTTTTAAATTAACGAGCTGAAATAATTAAGAAAGATGTTGTCCAGTCCCTGAAGAAATGTTTTTAAATTAACGAGCTGAAATAATTAAAAAATTTTGTCCAGTCCCTGAAGAAATGTTTTTAAATTAACGAGCTGAAATAATTAAGAAAGATTTTGTCCAGTCCCTGAAGAAATGTTTTTAAATTAACGAGCTGAAATAATTTTAAAATTTTGTCCAGTCCCTGAAGAAATGTTTTTAAATTAACGAGCTGAAATAATTAAAAAATTTTGTCCAGTCCCTGAGGGTGACCAGTAGCATGAGTGACACAAGCAGGAAGGAACAGGAGGACAAAGAGTTTCAGGTGAGATTTGTGTACTCACCTTTAGCACCTGACTACAACAGGTGAGCAGGAGGACAAAGAGTTTCAGGTGAGATTTGTGTACTCACCTTTAGCACCTGACTACAACAGGTGAGCAGGAGGACAAAGAGTTTCAGGTGAGATTTGTGTACTCACCTTTAGCACCTGACTACAACAGGTGAGCAGACATTTACGTACTCACCTTTAGCACCTGACTAAAACAGGTGAGCAGAGATTTGTGTACTCACCTTTAGCACCTGACTAAAACAGGTGAGCAGACATTTGTGTACTCACCTTTAGCACCTGACTAAAACAGGTGAGCAGAGATTTGTGTACTCACCTTTAGCACCTGACTAAAACAGGTGAGTAGACATTTGTGTACTCACCTTTAGCACCTGACTAAAACAGGTGAGCAGAGATTTGTGTACTCACCTTTAGCACCTGACTAAAACAGGTGAGCAGACATTTGTGTACTCACCTTTAGCACCTGACTAAAACAGGTGAGCAGACATTTACGTACTCACCTTTAGCACTTAGCACCTGACTAAAACATAGGGACAACTGTTTGTTGTTGCAGGCCATTGAGAAACTTTCAGTTGTGTTTGTGGAGAGATACCAACTTCAGCAGCGGCGTGCAAGGCTGAGGAAAATTTGTGCTGACGAGATGCCTTGGCTGAGCCAGGTAACAAACTTCACATTGTGGGGATGTCTGGGATGAGAAGTGGAACCAGTCTTTCAGCAAACATCTTTTACCAATCATCTTTTACTAATCAACATTTATCAATCTTAATCAATCTGCATTCATTAGTTATTGTCAAACAATAGGCTCTCCCATGCATTCTAATATATAGAAACCAACCCTGTAATGATGAGGGGGGATAGTGTTAAATTTGTTGATGAAAAACCTTTCTCCTCTAAACCTGTGATATTGTTTACAACTATTTCAGCTGAACCTGGTTCAGGGACTGTGCCATTTCTCTAGTCTGGTTGAAAAGATGGAGATGAAGGAGAGAATAATTTGTAAAAATTACTGCCAGTATCAAAGGTCAGTCTTGCAATTTTACAAGCCCATAGGTCAGTCTTGCAATTTTACAAGCCCATAGGTCAGTCTTGCAATTTTACAAGCCCATAGGTCAGTCTTGCAATTTTACAAGCCCATAGGTCAGTCTTGCAATTTTACAAGCTCATAGGTCAGTCTTGCAATTTTACAAGCCCATAGGTCAGTCTTGCAATTTTACAAGCCCATAGGTCAGTCTTTGTCAGTGACATGATTGAGTGGTGTTTAGAGATTATTCCAATGTTATCATTGTGTAGAGATTATTCTAATGTTATCATTGTGTAGAGATTATTCTAATGTTATCATTGTGTAGAGATTATTCCAATGTTATCATTGTGTAGAGATTATTCTAATGTTATCATTGTGTAGAGATTATTCTAATGTTATCATTGTGTAGAGATTATTCTAATGTTATCATTGTGTGGTACAGGATAGATTTCCTGCCCCAAGAATGGTTCTCTCTGGACACAGCGGGTGCGATGGTGGTTGGCTGGCTGGGGGGGCCTGTCAAAAACCAGGACTTCACCACCATGCTGCAGAGCACAAGCACACGAGGTTCCAGAGCTTTTGAAAAGGGTGGCGTCACCGGGCTGGAAGCTGCTGCAGCCTCTCTCACTGGTACTGGCTGTTGTCTAGACTGGCTGTTGTGTTGTCTAGGCTGGCTGTTGTCTAGACTAGACTGGCTGTTGTTTTGTCTAGACTGGCTGTTGTTTTGTCTAGACTGGCTGTTGTCTAGACTGGCTGTTGTCTAGACTGGCTGTTGTGTTGTCTAGACTGGCTGTTGTCTAGACTGGCTGTTGTGTTGTCTAGACTGGCTGTTGTCTAGACTGGCTGTTGTGTTGTCTAGACTGGCTGTTGTCAAGACTGGCTGTTGTCTAGACTGGCTGTTGTCTAGACTAGCTGTTGTGTTGTCTAGACTGGCTGTTGTGTAGACTGGCTGTTGTCTAGACTGGCTGTTGTGTTGTCTAGACTGGCTGTTGTGTTGTCTAGACTGGCTGTTGTGTTAACTAGACTGGCTGTTGTCTAGACTGGCTGTTGTCTAGACTGGCTGTTGTGTTGTCTAGACTGGCTGTTGTGTTGTCTAGACTGGCTGTTGTGTTGTCTAGACTGGCTGTTGTCTAGACTGGCTGTTGTGATGTCTAGATTGGCTGTTGTGTTGCCTAGACTGGCTGTTGTTTTGACTAGACTGGCTGTTGTTTTGTCTAGACTGTCTGTTGTCTAGACTGGCTGTTGTCTAGACTGGTTGTTGTCTAGACTGGTTGTTGTGTTGTCTAGACTGGTTGTTGTTTTGACTAGACTGGCTGTTGTTTTGTCTAGACTGGCTGTTGTGTTGTCTAGACTGGCTGTTGTGTTGTCTAGACTGTCTGTTGTCTAGACTGTCTGTTGTCTAGACTGGCTGTTGTCTAGACTGGTTGTTGTCTAGACTGGTTGTTGTGTTGTCTAGACTGGTTGTTGTGTTGTCTAGACTGGCTGTTGTTTTGTCTAGACTGGCTGTTGTGTTGTCTAGACTGGCTGTTGTGTTGTCTAAAGTATGAGCTACATTACCTGTTACCCTTTTGTCCATCTCTAGGTGCCCCAATGTCTTTACAAAACCTACAAACGCCAAGAACAGAAGACTCACAATTTACTCTCAAGTCTGAGAAGAATGTATTTCTAGCGCTGGCCCTGATAGATGAGAACTCTTTAAGTACTTCAACCACAGTATCCATTTTGAGATCAACTTTTGCCTACATAAAGCGAGCATTAGTATGTCTTATATTGCTATACTTACTATACTAATATACTTTTTACTTAATCCTGTAATGATTTTAATAGTATTTATTATAAAGCATATGGCCTTGTTAATGAATCAATGCATTTAATTTTCTCTTTCTTCCCATAATTAGCAAAAAATAAAACATTTAGTTTCATGTTTAAAAATAGAAAACACCATTTATGTAAATAAAAGGTTTTTTGATTTGCCTGTATTAGGTTTTAGCACATAGAGGGCAGCACTGGACTTTGCTTCAGAATGAAAGTAGAGAGTTATGGAACTGTGCCCACACTGCCCTACTCCATGCATACAGCCCCATCGCCAGGCCTGGCAAGGAGCCAGGGCTGGTCAACTATGATGTGTTACGTAGTCTCATATGGGAGCCTTTCTATGTGGCTTCAGACTGTCTGCTGGACATGCTGGTCATTCTTCAAGTTTCTCTGGAAAAACATGCAGCTCGTGTAAGCTTTTGATACATTCACTGACTTGAAAATTTTCTTCTAACTTGTAAATGGTAACTTGTTTAGTTTTCAATTATTTTCTAAATATTGATTGAAGCATAAAATTGTTTTCTAAAAGATAGATTTGACTGGTGAAGGAAAACTTTATTATTTGACAGGCCAGAAGCAGAGGAAAAGTCTTGGGCTCACTATTTGATTCATGGGCAGGAGACATACAGTCTGAGAAAGGTGGTGCAAGCTTAAAGTTTGATTCAAGAATGGATGACAGCAGCATCGTAGACATGCAGTGGATCAGAAAATTTGTTCTTCGCACATTAGAGATGTTGTACCTCCAGCAAAAATGGGAGAAGCTCACCGACCTTGCCCTTCGATTTAATGCCCTCACAAAGTTAGTAGCCACAAAAGATAAAAAGTTTTCTCTTTCTTTGAGAAGCTGTTTTTATTCTTTAAAAAAATCAAATGCTTTTTTTTCAGCAATCGTTATGCCGAGCAAGTCATTCCTTTGATGGTACAAGCCCAGAGGAGTATAGAAAAACGAATAGCGTCTGTTGATGGTCCTCGCCCCCCACAGCCCCACTTTAAAAACTTGAGTGCCCAACTTGGCAAGGTGTTAGAAGCCAAAGACTATCTCAAGGCCCAGCTTCAGCTTCAGATTGAGCCAAACTCTTTAGCCCAGATCCAGCCTGGAGCTCAGATTGACCCCATTGGTCATGGAACTTACACCCGTAAGTTGACATCTTACACCTGATCTCATATCATTTGGGTAGTCATCTTATACCTGATCTCATATCATTTGGGTAGTCATCTTATACCTTATCTGATATCATTTGGGTAGTCAGGAAGCCACAGTTCATTTGTTGCCATTTAATATAATTGTTTAAAGTATAATTATCTGTCTCTGATTTCAGAAGAGGATGCCTTCCGCCTGTCCTCAGTCCCCCTGGATGTAGACCTGAGCCTGGCCACAATGCGTGAGACCCTGGCTCAGTCCCACTACACTGCCAGGGCCCTGCAGCACAGCCGCAAGCTTCTGTGTATATACCTGGCTGGACAACAGAATGGTCAGTCGCTTGAGTCCATCAAATGTCATACTGGCTCATTTAGTTCTTTAAGTACTTCCAAATAATTGATATTTTAGCTGGTTGCTTTTGGTCATTGGATGTTTGAAAACTTAGAAACATTGAATAAAAATCACATCTTTACAAATAGACAAGAATGAGTTGCTGTGAATAGTTAGATCATTTGAGAAGAATTTGCAAAACAATCTTTCCAAAATCTGTTCTGTGTTCTTTAAAACACACTAATTATTTTAAAAATGTAAGCAACAACAAAAAAACCATGCTCTAAGGTAGCTTGTTACCTATGCTTATTAGTGTCTGTTGATTACCAGTGGTCAGTGTTAAGTAGATCACCAGTGGTCAGTGTTAAGTAGATCACCAGTGGTCAGTGTTAAGTAGATCACCAGTGGTCAGTGTTAAGTAGATCACCATTGGTCAGTAGTAAGTAGATCACCCCTGGTTAAGTACTGTAATCTGCTTGTTAAAATAGGTTTTTCATATGTGATTACAAAAGTATCTTGTTTCAGTCCTATGTGATTACAAAAGTATCTTGTTTCAGTCCTATGTGATTACAAAAGTATCTTGTTTCAGTCCTATGTGATTACAAAAGTATCTTGTTTCAGTCCTATGTGATTACAAAAGTATCTTGTTTCAGTGCAAGAGTTCTCCCAGAGCCGCGATCTGTCTAATGTAAATTTCAAGATGATATCTGGACAGTCCCACACACCACTGCCCCCAGATAAGATGACATGTGACTTCAGTAGTGAAAATGACATACAAATGTCACCTTTACCCAAATCTCAATTAGATAAAGTCATCAGTTCATATGAGAAAACTATAGGTAAAATTTGGCTTTGTCCATTGTGTATTTCTTTTTAGAGCTGTCAATTTTTTTCAGATTTATTCACAAAACATTTTTTAATCCAACTCAGAAATTCTAAAAGCTAAACACATGAAAGGATTGTCTGCACAAGCAATGCATGAACTAGGAAACATTTTCTTTCATTCTAAAAATACCAGGTAACAAATATTATTCAAATAAACTAGTTTTATATTTAGAAAAATTATGAGAAACGTTCATCAAAGTATAGGTGTTACAGTGAGATGAACCAACATATTTGATATTTTCTTACAAACTTTAAATGTGTTGTTTTACAGTTATTCTAACATGTAGAATAATTGTGTTTGACAGTTGTTTGTTTTCTCGACAGAGCTGCATTCAAATGGTGGCGCAGTTCTCTGGACACAGTTTTGAACATGACTGACTCCCTTTATACGTGGCGACAACAGCTACAAGACCAAAATGACTTGAGTGCTTATTTTTTAGACAGATGTGGAATATGGGGTTGTATCCTTGGTGGGGTGCTTGCATCCAATATAGCTCAGTAAGTTTTTACTTTTCAAATATAGGAGTGACAGTTGAATTGATTAAATAACTCTTATGATTAGTTTTGGCATTCTACTGGGAGTGCAGCTATTCTGGAGGCTATTAAATGTGTGTTACAATACACTTCTACTGTCAGGAAGATATTTAAATATGTGTCACACTGCTATACTTTTACTGTGCTAAGATTTAATAAACTTGAACATTTCTGTAAATTCCAAAAAACCATTATTCCTTGCGTACAACAAATTAAGTGACACAATTTAAATATTGTTCTCAGTACTTGACTGTCGTTTTTTTTTTAAAATAATTTCTTCGTTCAGTTCCTACATTGTGGAATGAAGCATGATTTGATTAATCTTGTTCAAATTTTCTGAGATTATAGCTTAAGAAATATTAAAATTTGCTTGTAATGTTTTGTAACATGATCCTTATTCCAGGTACATTATAACTTTAGATGCAGACTTAAAAACAGCATGCTGCTTTCTGTCTGGATATTTGTTTAAGGTAAGAAATAAATTCATGCCCATCGCCTTATTTAAGTTTTTAAGTTTTTTACTTGTTTTTTAAATGAGTAACTTGGACATACATTGTATTTAATGTACTGAATAATTTTTAAAAAATTTTCACTTTTATATGTTTTTGAAATAATATAAACATTTAAACGTAAAAAGTGCTTGTCTCTAATTCTTTAGACATTTCTCAAAAAGCAAGGATAAATTGGATGATTTGTTTAATTGTGTAAGGTGGAATTAGGCCATCATGTTGTTTGGCTGTTTAGCTTTTAATTGTTCTATGTGAAAAAATTTTAATTACTTTTGTTCCATTTAACAAAGTTTAGCTTTTGATTGTTTAATGTGAAAGATTTTAATTACTTTTGTTCCATTTAACAAAGTTTAGCTTTTGATTGTTTAATGTGAAAGATTTTAATTACTTTTGTTCCATTTAACAAAGTTTAGCTTTTGTGAAATAATTTGATTACTTTTGTTCCATTTAACAAAGTTTAACTTTTGTTCCATTTCTAGGCATTGTTTCGTGCCAGCCTGCCACATCCAACCAAAGACATCGAGTATGTACTGTATGACATAGGCCACAACTCGGAGGTGACAAACTTGATTCCTGGGATTGATTTAATGTCTGACAGATTTCGCTGTGACGGACGACAGGTGGTTGCTGCCCTACATTTAACCATTGAGGAACTACACAGGGCAGAGCACAACATCTTTGTAGGTCTCGTAGTTGTCTCTGTAGGTCTCGTAGTTGTCTTTGTAGGTCTCGTAGTTGTCTTTGTAGGTCTCGTAGTTGTCTTTGTAGGTCTCGTAGTTGTCTTTGTAGGTCTCGTAGTTGTCTTTGTAGGTCTTGTAGTTGTCTTTGTAGGTCTCATAGTTGTCTTTGTAGGTCTCGTAGTTGTCTTTATAGGTCTCGTAGTTGTCTTTATAGGTCTCATAGTTGTCTTTGTAGGTCTCATAGTTGTCTTTGTAGGTCTCGTAGTTGTCTTTATAGGTCTCGTAGTTGTCTTTATAGGTCTCATAGTTGTCTTTGTAGGTCTCATAGTTGTCTTTGTAGGTCTTGTAGTTGTCTTTGTAGGTCTCATAGTTGTCTTTGTAGGTCTCGTAGTTGTCTTTGTAGGTCTCATATTGTCTTTGTAGGTCTCATAGTTGTCTTTGTAGGTCTTGTAGTTGTCTTTGTAGGTCTCATAGTTGTCTTTGTAGGTCTCGTAGTTGTCTTTGTAGGTCTCATATTGTCTTTGTAGGTCTCGTAGTTGTCTCTGTAGGTCTCGTAATTGTCTTTGTAGGTCTCGTAGTTGTCTTTGTAGGTCTTGTAGTTGTCTTTGTAGGTCTCATATTGTCTTTGTAGGTCTCATAGTTGTCTTTGTAGGTCTTGTAGTTGTCTTTGTAGGTCTCATAGTTGTCTTTGTAGGTCTCGTAGTTGTCTTTGTAGGTCTCATAT
Source organism: Physella acuta (assembly GCF_028476545.2). Classification (NCBI taxonomy): domain Eukaryota; kingdom Metazoa; phylum Mollusca; class Gastropoda; family Physidae; genus Physella; species Physella acuta. Next base: position 604,365 of record NW_026732232.1, on the reverse strand, counting down.
TGTCTTTGTAGGTCTCGTAGTTGTCTCTGTAGGTCTCGTAATTGTCTTTGTAGGTCTCGTAGTTGTCTTTGTAGGTCTCGTAGTTGTCTTTGTAGGTCTCGTAGTTGTCTTTGTAGGTCTCGCAGTTGTCTGTGTAGGTCTTATATTGTCTTTGTAGGTATCATATTGTCTTTGTAGGTCTCATACTAACAACATGTAATCCACCAGACCCTTCCACTGTTTACCTTGTACAACAACATGTAATTCACCAGATCCTTCCACTGTTTACCCTGTACAACATGTAATCCACCAGATCCTTCCACTGTTTACCCTGTACAACTACCTTACGGCTTACGTGTGTAGAGACCTGCAGAGAAATGTGGCCTGTAGGATCATGAAGTCTCAGGCTCTCATCCAGCTCAAGCTCTACGCCGAGGCCATAACAGTCCTGCATCAACTCTTCAAAGGTCACTTCCTGCCCCAGCTGGGAAACCCAGCCTTCAGGTCTACAGAAAAACAGCCACAGGACCACACTTTTCAAGCTGACAAGTTAATTACAGACAGTGTCAATCATAAGGTAACACTTAGCCTAATTAGATGAACATAAACTAACCATTTGACACAGCTTAATTTGTGGCTTACAAACTCTTTTTTTCAATGAAGAAATTTAATCCATACAAAACGTGTAAAACATAATAGATACTTGATGGGGTCACAAGGTTAACATCAAGCTGCAAGTGCAACCAAAAATGTGTGGAAGTCTATCCAGTTGTGTCACTAGGTCAGGTGTCACTAGGTCAGGTGTCACTAGGTCAGGTGTCACTAGGTCAGGTTCACTAGGTCAGGTGTCACTTGGTCAGGTGTCACTAGGTCAGGTGTCACTAGGTCAGGTTCACTAGGTCAGGTGTCACTTGGTCAGGTGTCACTAGGTCAGGTGTCACTAGGTCAGGTGTCACTAGGTCAGGTTCACTAGGTCAGGTGTCACTTGGTCAGGTGTCACTAGGTCAGGTGTCACTAGGTCAGGTGTCACTAGGTCAGGTGTCACTAGGTCAGGTGTCACTATGTCAGGTGTCACTAGGTCAGGTGTCACTAGGTCAGGTGACACTAGGTCAGGTGTCACTAGGTCAGGTGTCACTAGGTCAGGTGTCACTAGGTCAGGTGTCACTAGGTCAGGTGTCACTAGGTCAGGTGTCACTAGGTCAGGTGTCACTAGGTCAGGTGTCACTAGGTCAGGTGTCACTAGGTCAGGTGTCACTAGGTCAGGTGTCACTAGGTCAGGTGTCACTAGGTCAGGTGTCACTAGGTCAGGTGTCACTAGGTCAGGTGTCACTAGGTCAGGTGTCACTAGGTCAGGTGTCACTAGGTCAGGTGTCACTAGGTCAGGTGTCACTAGGTCAGGTGTCACTAGGTCAGGTGTCACTAGCTCAGGTGTCACTAGCTCAGGTGTCACTAGGTCAGGTGTCACTAGGTCAGGTGTCACTAGGTCAGGTGTCACTAGGTCAGGTGTCACTAGCTCAGGTGTCACTAGCTCAGGTGTCACTAGGTCAGGTGTCACTAGGTCAGGTGTCACTAGGTCAGGTGTCACTAGGTCAGGTGTCACTAGGTCAGGTGTCACTAGGTCAGGTGTCACTAGCTCAGGTGTCACTAGGTCAGGTGTCACTAGGTCAGGTGTCACTAGGTCAGGTGTCACTAGGTCAGGTGTCACTAGCTCAGGTGTCACTAGGTCAGGTGTCACTAGGTCAGGTGTCACTAGGTCAGGTGTCACTAGGTCAGGTGTCACTAGGTCAGGTGTCACCTGGTGTTGTAACCCCCAACCTCCTACAACAATTTTACTTCTTTGGTTTGGTGTCACCCCCTACTATCTTATCGATTTCCATGGATAAAACATTGTATTGACAGAAAATTTTCACATGTTTCAATTTGGTGTCATACCCAAATGGTGTTACCTGGTGTGTCTTCCCCCCCCCCCCCCCTTTTATGACACGGCTGAGTCTTGTGTACCAGAAGATAACATGGCCTAAACATGCAGACAGTTAGCCTAAAGTTATTCTAAGGCCTTCCATGCAGATAGTTAGCCTAAAGTTATTCTAAGGCCTTCTATGCAGATAGTTAGCCTAAAGTTATTCTAAGGCCTTCCATGCAGACAGTTAGCCTAAAGTTATTCTAAGGCCTTCCATGCAGATAGTTAGCCTAAAGTTATTCTAAGGCCTTCTATGCAGATAGTTAGCCTAAAGTTATTCTAAGGCCTTCCATGCAGACAGTTAGCCTAAAGTTATTCTAAGGCCTTCCATGCAGATAGTTAGCCTAAAGTTATTCTAAGGCCTTCCATGCAGATAGTTAGCCTAAAGTTATTCTAAGGCCTTCCATGCAGATAGTTAGCCTAAAGTTATTCTAAGGCCTTCCATGCAGACAGTTAGCCTAAAGTTATTCTAAGGCCTTCCATGCAGACAGTTAGCCTAAAGTTATTCTAAGGCCTTCCATGCAGATAGTTAGCCTAAAGTTATTCTAAGGCCTTCCATGCAGATAGTTAGCCTAAAGTTATTCTAAGGCCTTCCATGCAGATAGTTAGCCTAAAGTTATTCTAAGGCCTTCCATGCAGATAGTTAGCCTAAAGTTATTCTAAGGCCTTCCATGCAGATAGTTAGCCTAAAGTTATTCTAAGGCCTTCCATGCAGTTAGTCTAAAGTTATTCTAAGGCCTTCCATGCAGACAGTTAGCCTAAAGTTATTCTAAGGCCTTCCATGCAGATAGTTAGCCTAAAGTTATTCTAAGGCTTTCCACGAAGATAGTTAGCCTAAAGTTATTCTAAGGCCTTCCATGCAGATAGTTAGCCTAAAGTTATTCTAAGGCCTTCCATGCAGATAGTTAGCCTAAAGTTATTCTAAGGCCTTCCATGCAGACAGTTAGCCTAAAGTTATTCTAAGGCCTTCCATGCAGACAGTTAGCCTAAAGTTATTCTAAGGCCTTCCATGCAGACAGTTAGCCTAAAGTTATTCTAAGGCCTTTCATGCAGACAGTTAGCCTAAAGTTATTCTAAGGCCTTCCATGCAGTTAGCCTAAAGTTATTCTAAGGCCTTCCGTGCAGACAGTTAGCCTAAAGTTATTCTAAGGCCTTCCATGCAGACAGTTAGCCTAAAGTTATTCTAAGGCCTTTCATGCAGATAGTTAGCCTAAAGTTATTCTAAGGCCTTCCATGCAGATAGTTAGCCTAAAGTTATTCTAAGGCCTTCCATGCAGTTAGCCTAAAGTTATTCTAAGGCCTTCCATGCAGATAGTTAGCCTAAAGTTATTCTAAGGCCTTCCATGCAGATAGTTAGCCTAAAGTTATTCTAAGGCCTTCCATGCAGATAGTTAGCCTAAAGTTATTCTAAGGCCTTCCATGCAGTTAGCCTAAAGTTATTCTAAGGCCTTCCATGCAGATAGTTAGCCTAACGTTATTCTAAGGCCTTCCATGCAGACAGTTAGCCTAAAGTTATTCTAAGGCCTTCCATGCAGACAGTTAGCCTAAAGTTATTCTAAGGCCTTCCATGCAGTTAGCCTAAAGTTATTCTAAGGCCTTCCATGCAGATAGTTAGCCTAAAGTTATTCTAATGCCTTCCATGCAGACAGTTAGCCTAAAGTTATTCTAAGGCCTTCCATGCAGATAGTTAGCCTAAAGTTATTCTAAGGCCTTCCATGCAGATAGTTAGCCTAAAGTTATTCTAAGGCCTTCTATGCAGATAGTTAGCCTAAAGTTATTCTAAGGCCTTCCATGCAGATAGTTAGCCTAAAGTTATTCTAAGGCCTTCCATGCAGATAGTTAGCCTAAAGTTATTCTAAGGCCTTCCATGCAGATAGTTAGCCTAAAGTTATTCTAAGGCCTTCCATGCAGATAGTTAGCCTAACGTTATTCTAAGGCCTTCCATGCAGTTAGTTGTATGATTAATTTAATACCAATCATTAATTTTGTGAGTATATTGAACAAAGCTTGACCCTGATTTTGTCTTGAAGAAACATGAAGTCAAAGAAAAACCTGCACTCTCTCCCTTTGTTTGCACTAAAGCCATTTGGAGCACATCCAATTACTTGGTAGTTTCAACATTTTTGTTTATAATTGAGATTTTCATAAAAACTTTTTTTTTTAAAAATAAACAATTTGTATTTAAATTTTTCTTAATTTTTGTGTTCAAGAAATTCTTGAAGTTTATGGATTAAAATAAGGTTATTGAACAGATTTAAGTACAGCTTATTAAATATGTAAAAAAAAAAAAGTGCTAGTTATTGTACTTATGGGCATTTTTAAGAATAAGCCAAAAAAAAATTCAAATATCGTTTCAGAAATATTTTTTGTTTTATAAATAATAATTTTTATTAAATTAATCTTAATGAAGATATTTGTTCAATTTT